>NC_041388.1:317264214-317306778 GCF_002162155.2 Triticum dicoccoides
GCGTTGGAGGCGGCGGCGGGTGTGGGGCTGCAGGGGGGAGGCGGCGACTTGGGGGAGGGGTCGGCCTCGGGAGGCGGGTCCTCCCTGGACTCGGGCGACGGCGGCGGTCGGGACTCCTGTCCCGACCCGGCGGGAGGCGGCGGCGGCTGACTGGGCCGGCCTGCTCGGCTGGGCCCTTGGCCCAGTCGGGCGCGGGATCTTTTTTTAAAACAATTTCGCTGCGATTAAAAAAAATTCTAGAAAAATAAATAAAATTCTGAAAATGCCAAAACAAATTTTCACCGTCTAAATAAAATATTTAGGACAGGATGAACATTTCCTTGGCCCTAAATGCAATGAAAACGTGCAATTTTTCCTAAATTCAAATAAAATAGCAAATAAAACCAAAATAAAATCTTATTTGATTTTTTATTAAATCCTTAATATTTCTGTATTTTGGGAAAGTCATTTTATTCCCACCCTCATATTTTTTTTATAGTAGAAATAATTGAAGATAAAATAAATAAAATCAAATGATCCTATTTTCAAAATTTGAGAAAACTCAAATATGAAAATAACGAAATCCCCAACTCTCTCCGAGGGTCCTTGAGTTGCGTGAAATTTCTAGGATCAACCAAATGCAATAAAATATGATATGCAATGATGATCTTTTGTATAACATTCCAAATTGAAAATTTGGGATGTTACATCTTTGAATTGTTCACCTAGATGAAGATAGATTTGTAAGGCGCATGCGTAAATAGGAGTTCAACATGTGATCCGATCACACACACATATACATACATACATACATATATATAACATACTTGATACTTTGGATCAGACCAGTGTTTAACAAGGGCTCTCCAGTCTTAATCCGTTATATTTTCCACTAGAGATGTTTGGGCAAGTTCACTGTTAGCCTTGCCTTCAAAGTGAGTTTTCCTCAAGTTATACCAATATTGTCGCAAAGCAGACTTGAAAACATGGGTGCATGCTTTCCTTGTTGCATCATCTTGGTGATCCAACTCGAACCTCATATGTTGAAAATTATGGGAGTCTCATTACCAGCAATCTAGAAAGTATGGGATAGAGCAAGACAATATTACTAATTTCATACATAAGCATGCTTACAGATAAATGGCCGAGGAAGGTATTAAACTGGGTTTCATCTTTGTCATTCCTGTACTGAATCCATATTGGGAGGATACGTGCATGACACCTACCAGCAACGACTGCCTCTGATACTAACTTGGCTGACTCTTTAGCATCACGTGGCCTTTTTAAACCTGCCTCAAAATGGATCTCCTTTCTTCCACCTCTAGATTTAGTTAAGATATCGAGCATTATGCTCAATGTCTGTTTCCTCTTGCATTAGGTGCTAGTTCAACAACAAACATGGGAAGTATTAGTGTACATCAAACTGTGAGACTACATATAAAGAAGCATCCAACTATAACTTGACTCGAGCAATTACCTTCTTGCTGTTGAAGCTCACCAGGTTCATCTGATCTTGCCAAGTCCTCTTGTGTGAAGAGTGCCTCAAAAGTAGTGTCAGGTGGAAAGGGAGCTTGGGAACTTGCCGCTAGCTGTAGTGACCAACGAGTAACTCATGTTGGTACTATGGAAGAAGGTGCTGCAACAACTAGGGCTATCGTTGCTTATTTGGTGCCAACTTTTCGTTTGCCTTTGGATTATTTTGCACCTAGTGTAGCTGTGGATACCGTGTTTGTACATTTATCTGGTGGACTTCGACCTTCTATGTACTATCAGTACAAGCAGAATCTGCATACCTCTTCCGCTTCCGTTTCCGCTCCTCCCGAGTACTAACACCATCCCCTACCATTCTGTATTCATTCCTCTTTTTCTTTGCCATGTCAAGTAAAGCCCATAAGAAAAAGGAATAAAAATTTAGTTCTTCAGAACTAATTGATGTGTGATATAGAAAAACTAAACTTTGATTTTAGACAACCACATGATAGGAGGATGTAATATGTACGAAAAACAAGACGACATGAGATAATCAAACATATGATGTGTAAACTAAGCAGAAGGCACTTCAATAAATTAGAAGCAATGCAATGGAAGGTGACACCATATGAAAGATGCTACAAATACCACTATGCCAAGTTAATAGTGTATCATCATAACTAACATTTAAACAAATGTGAAGCAATACAAGAAATAAATCATATGCAAGATGCAAACAACATCACACTACCAAGTTAAAGGTGTCTCATCATAAGTGATTGATGGAGGATAGAGACGAATAATACTTCAATGTTAGAACATGTAATACATAGATGTAGTATATGCAAAAAAGGAAGACATGCCATATTCACATGTATAATGTGTAAACTAAGCAGATGTAATGTAATCAAATTAGAAGCAATACAAGCTAGACACCATATGCAATATGCAAGCAAATATCACACTGCCAAGCTAGAGAAAGCACATGGGATGCCGGTTCTGCCGGAAGACCGCCATCAGTCCCTGCCTTCATTTTTCTTCCTCTTACTTAATTTTATTGCCTTGTCAAGTCAAACCTAGAAGAAAAATGAATAAAAATTCGCTTTTCAGAACTCATTGATGCATGATGCTGACGAGCACTACTTTCATGTAAGACGACTGTTGGGGATATAACCCCACGGTGTGAGATGCCCAGGAGGGGCCAGGTTACACCATTGGCGACTGAAAGTGCAACTATCCCTGGGTGGTTTTGGTAATTCCTAACAACATATAGCTCATTGGGCTAATGCTATTTCAAGATAAATGTTTCAGGAAAGCTCAATGATTGGCATGGCATGGATTAGAAAGTGGACCCCTCAAAATGCCAAGGACAAAAGATTGGCTCAAGCTCAAAGCACAAGACTCTACATTTTACTTTTAGTGATCCAAGATCACATTGAGTCCATAGGAAAGCCAATACTATTAAAAGGGGGTGAGGTGTTGCTTAATGAGTTACTTGCTCAAAATGCTTAGTGATATGCTCCAAAAACCCTCAACTACTTTCTCATATCCACATATGTCCCAAACCAAAAGTCAAACTCGGCCCCACGAAAATCTTCTATCCGGTGCCACCGAGTTCACTTGACATAGCCACTGCCAGAAACCCTAGTCACTTCAGTCTCACCGATAGGGATCTCGGTCTCACCGAGATGGGATTGCAAACTCTTTGTTTCCCTTTGGAACATTTCAGTCTAACCGAGATGAGCGATCGGTCCCACCGAGATTGCAATGCAAACTCTCCGTTTCCCCTTTGTAACGTTTCGTTCTAACCGAAATGAGCGAATCACTCCCACCCAGTTTGCCTGACCAACTCTCTGTTTGTCTATTACCAAAATCGGTCCCACCGAGTTTGTGTAATCGGTCTCACCGAGATTATGTTATGCCCTAACCCTAATGGAATCGGTCCCACCTAGTTGACATGTCGGTCCCAGCAAAATGCCTAATGGTCACATTTTGAACTAAATCGGTATGACCGAGTTTTATAATTCGGTCCCACCGAGTTTGGTGATTTTTGTGTAATGGTTAGATTTTGTGTGGAGGCTATACATACCCCTCCACCCACTCTTCATTGATAGAGAGAGCCATCATAATATGCCTATACTTCCAACATACATTTTCTGAGGGAGAACCACCTACACTTGTGTTGAGGTCTAGATACTCCATTCCAACCACATAAATCTTGATCTCTAGCCTTCCCCAAGTTGCTTTCCACTTAAATCATCTTTCTACCAAATCCAGTCCTATGAGAGAGAGTTGAGTGTTGGGGAGACTATCATTTGAAGCACAAGAGCAAGGAGTTCATCATCAACACACCATCTATTACCTTTTGGAGAGTGGTGTCTCCTAGATTGGTTAGGTGTCACTTGGGAGCCTCCGTCAAGATTGCGGAGTTGAACCAAGGAGTTTGTACGGGCAAGGAGATCGCCTACTTTGTGAAGATCTACCCTAGTGAGGCAAGTCCTTCGTGGGTGATGGCCATGTTGGGATAGACAATGTTGCTTCTTCGTGGACCCTTCGTGGGTGGAGCCCTCCGTGGACTTGCACAACCGTTACCCTTCATGGGTTGAAGT
This sequence comes from Triticum dicoccoides, assembly GCF_002162155.2. Classification (NCBI taxonomy): domain Eukaryota; kingdom Viridiplantae; phylum Streptophyta; class Magnoliopsida; order Poales; family Poaceae; genus Triticum; species Triticum dicoccoides. Next base: position 317,268,273 of record NC_041388.1, read on the forward strand.
CTCCATCAACGTGGATGTACGATAGCACCACCTATCGGAACCACGCCAAAAAACTCCATGTCTATATTGCGTTTGCTCCCAAAAAACTCCTCCCTTTACCTTCGTATGCAATTGTTTTACATTCCGCTGCTATACTCTTAGAATTGCATGTGTAGGTTGTTTACTTGATTTGTGCTAAGTTGCTAAAATCTGCCAAGACTTAAAATTGGGAAAAGGCTAGATTTTTATTTGGTCAAGTAGTCTAATCACCCCCCTTTAGACATACTTTCGATCCTACAAGTGGTATCAGAGCATGGTTCTCCATTTGCCTTGATTTCCATATCTTTTGGTGATCATAGCCTTGGTTTCACAACCTAGGAGAGTATGGCGTCTAGTGAGGGAAATTACCACTATAGAGGTCCTTACTTTGATGGTACAAATTTTGCTAGTTGGAAGCATTAGATGAAAATGCATATTCTTGGACATAACCCCACCATTTGGGCTATTGTGTGTATTGGCTTGCAAGGTGAATTCTTTGATGGGAGAGAACCGAACCGTGAAGCTAGCGTGGAAGAATTGAAGATGCTGCAATACAATGCTCAAGCTTGTGATATTCTCTTCAACGGATTGTGCCCCGAAGAATTCAACAAAATTAGCCGTCTTGAGTATGCAAAGGAAATTTGGGATACTTTGATTGATATGCACGAAGGTACCGACTCCGTCAAGGAATCCAAATTGGATGTGCTTCAAAGTCAACTTGACAAGTTCAAAATGAAGGATGGTGAAGGTGTCGCTGAAATGTACTCTAGGCTTGCTCTCATCACAAATGAGATTGCCAACTTAGGAAGTGAAGAGATGACCGATAGATTCATCATCAAGAAGATCCTAAGAGCCTTGGATGGAAAATATGATATCGTGTGCACATTGATCCAAATGATGCCCAATTACAAAGATCTCAAGCCAACAGAAGTCATTGGAAGAATTGTTGCTCATGAGATGTCACTCAAGGATAAGGAAGAGCTTCACAACAAGTCAAGTGGTGCTTACAAAGCCTCATGTGATGCTCCCACATCATCAAGTGAGAAACAAACCTTCAACGAAGAATTGAGCCTAATGGTGAAGAACTTCAACAAGTTTTACAAGAGTAGAAGCAAGGAAAGAAGTTCCAAGTCAAGGTCCTACAATGACAAAAGATCTTCTAGTCATGAGCGCAATTGCTATAATTGTGGAAGACCCAGACACTATTCCAATGAGTGTACGACTCCCTACAAAAGAAGAGAAGATTCTCCTAAAATAAGAAGTAAAAGAGAAGAATCACCACCAAGAGAGAGGAGTAGAGATGACCGTTATGAACGAAGAACATCACGGAGAAGCAAGGATTCGGGAAGGAAGGACAAGTCTTCAAAGAGCTACACAAAACAAAGACATCAAGCCCATGTTGGTGAATGGATATCCGGCTCCGACTCCGACGATCACTCCGACTCCGAATATACTCAAGATGAAGGTGTTGCCGGTCTAGCACTTGTGTCAACCAACTCCTACGACATATTTGACTCACCAAATGAAGGGATTGGAAGATGCTTCATGGCGAAAGGCCCAAAGGTATCACACCCCGAATATGTTGATTTCAATAGTGATGAAGATGATTTGCTAGGAGATGATGATTTACTTGTTGACAACTCTAGTTATGAAAACTATGATGAACTTGCTATTAATCATGCTAATCAAGATAAAACGAATGACAATGATAAGAAGGAGATTGGGCGTCTAACTAAAGAACTAAACACTCTTAAGTTAGCTCATGAAACTACCTTGGAAGATCATCAAGAACTTTTAAAGACTCATGAGAAGCTACGTTTTGAAAAGCTCAACCTTGAGCAAGAGCATGAGTTCTTAAAAGCAATCAATGATGATCTTCACAAAAAAGTTCTTCTTACATTGCCAAGTGTTTACTCTTGTCTACTTATATGCCACAAGTTAAATCTAGCAACAAGAATAAGAAAGATTCTTCTTCTAGTAGTAACAACAATCATGATAAATCCAATGTTGTTGCTTCTAGTAGTTCTCTTGATTCCACTAATGATTCTCTTAGCCAAGTTACACTTGAGCAAGAAAATAGCTTATTGAAGGGAATTATAAAGGAAGGTGTTTACAAGAGCCTTGCCGGAAATAAGCAACTTGAGGAAATTGTACGCAAGCAAGGAAGACACCGGAAGAATAAAGGTGTTGGTTTTGAACGAAAGTTCAATTCCAATGGAGTTGAGTGGGAAGAAGATCAATACCCCACGATGAAGTTTGTTCCTCAACAAGAGAAGTATGATCCTACTTCTTTCCAAGGAACACCCAAGCTCAAGATGATCTTCCACCACAAGACCACAAGCTAAAAGGCAAGGACAAGCTTCAAGAGGAGATCGATGCATTTGAAGAAGCACCTAAGGCCTTGCTCAAGTGTGTTCCCAAGACTACATCAAGTTCCACTTCATCAAGTACGACTACAACTCCAAGGATTCCCATCAAGATGGTGTGGATCCCTAAGAAGAAGAATTAGAGAGTTCTTAAGGGTGACTCCGCCAACATACTTCACTCTTATCATCTTGGCAAGGACAAGTGCAAACAACTTCCATATCTTGCACTAGTTCAAGGAGTCACAAACCCTCTTGTTGGTAGGACAAGGGACAAGGTAACCTAATGCTTTCATGGAGATCATCCTATGTGAACATCACTCTATGTCTATGAATATCCTTGTTTGTTCCTTGTGGGACTAACCCGTGTAGGTATTGAAAGTGCAACTCACTCCAAAGGATTGCTCCGAATGATCTACATCAACATTGAGCATCTACATCTTCAACACCTACATGAAGTCATCATCAACAAAACCCAAGGTTAGTTCATCCCTCCTAGGAGGGATATCACATCTAGGGGGTGCTTTACTCTAATCATTGAACTAAAGCAACTCTAATGATGTGAGCACAACAATGCTTTATGTAAAAGTGTAATCCCACTTGTGCTTAAATGATGAGTATGACGCATGATCAAATGTTCTCATTTGACTCCTAAGTCAATATACTCATATATAGATGACCTAGTCATCGCCAAATTGCTTGATATATGCTAGAGTGACTGTGCATGCTTTGTCACATATTTCATTTGTCATTTTATTGTGTGAGCATGTTGTTTGCATATTTTACTCATTCAAGGACATCCATTTGTTGCTTTGATTGTTTGGCTTTTTCTCTTTTGCCAAATGGATGGACAAGAATGCCTAAGAACTCCCTCTAGCTATCTATGCTTTTCTCATCTCAAACTCTATTCATGCTACATCACAAAGTTTGATCAAGTCAGATTCGAACCACTCTGTGTGAGGAGCACTTGGAGTCCCTGATTCGTCACAGACTTAAACTTCCAAAACCTCTTTTTGCATTTTGGTATGACCGAGTCATCCATTTCGGTCACATCGAGTTCACTAAGTTGATCTAGGTTTTCAATCTCGGTGCAACCGATTAGAACTTTTTGGTCACACCGAGTTGCAGTAACTGCTTGCGATTCTGCATCTCGATGCCACCGAGTTGTTCCACTCGGTCACACCGACAGGGTCGGGATATATAAACCCACGGGGTGAGATTTTGGAAATTTCTTTGAAACCTCTCAGCCCGCGCGTGTCCTGCTCTGCTGCCTCGGGTCTCCGGATCGTCCTCTCATCGCCAGCGACCTCCCGCCGCTGGTTTCCGACGCTGTCAACGGATTTCTGCCCCTCCATTGCCGCCGTAGCGAACTCCGCTGAATTAGGGTATGAGTTTGATCCTTTGTGCTATTCTTTTAACTCCGATATGTAGCACATCACTTTGCCATGATCATGACCACGTATGCAATCAATTTATCCACTGAAAGCATCCTTTAGATTAGATTGGATTTGAAAATTTAGGGTTAGGTCTCCGCCGAACTCATCTCGGACCAACTGAATTGTAGAAATCGGTCTCACCGATTTGGCTTAGGCCATTGCAGTTGCACTTTCGGTCTGACCGAAAACTGCAAATCGGTATGACCGAGTTCGATTCTTTGTGAAACCCTAGCAGTCTCGTTTCCACCGAACTGTGACTCAGTCTGACCAAGTTCACTAGTTTAGGTTCCAAAAGCTACTGTGGTATCACCGAATTTACAAATCAGTAGCTCCGAAATGCTTTATGTGAAGAACTAAAACTAAGTTTTTAAGTCATCTTTTTGCAAAAACTCTGCACTTTTTGATGCTCATCCACTCTACCTCATCTATATCTATTCACAGGGTCTACTGTCAGGAAGTTTGCAGAGATGTCTGACCAGAGCGATAGCCAGAACAACTCAGAGGAACACGTGCAATTGAGTGAGGGCACTAGTCCCCCTAGCACTTCTGATGATGGCAGCAGGAGCACCCCAAGCAACTTGCCCAAGGCAGCCACCAGGCAAGGAAGAAGAAAACCTCAGATTCTAAAGATGAGGACTATGTGTCTGTTGAGGAGGAAGTCATCTCCAAGAAGAAGGTGCTGAAGAAGGAATATGGCACAGCTGCATCAACTAAGCCCGGCTTGCACAAGAAGGCCCCTGCCAAGAGGGTGCCAACCTTAAAGGTGAGAGCCTTAACTGCTGAAACCTCCAAGCCAACTGAAGAGGTTGTTGGAGAAGGAAAGAAGAGGAAGGAAAGGGTTAAGAAGACCACTGCTAGAGTGCTTGGTAGATCCTCCATTATGAGAGATCCAGAAGAAGAGGAGGAGGAAGAGGATGCTGCACCAGCTCCCAAGTCTCAGAAGCTTATGGGAGATGCAATTAAGTCAGGGGCTGCCCCAAAACCCAATAGAAACACCAGCTTGCTGAGGAGAAGAACAAGGCCCCAGTGCCTGAAGCTGAAGAAGAGGAAGATGACTCACTTGTTTTGAGGAAGTTGAAGCCCAAAATTCCTGACCACAATGATGCTCATCCAGTCGCTGAGGACATGCACATCAGGAAAGATGCAGGACTGAGATTGTGGAGACAGTCTGATCCCTATGTTGTTAGGAGGAGGACTACAGTTGACTACAGGTTCCATACAAAGGAACAATAAGACTTGTGTGAGACAATTTTGCTTGACAAGAAGCCCATTGTGTGTGACATGAAATGGGTGGATTGGGAATACATCCAGGAGAATGAAGATCACATCCCAGGAGTATATGACAGCTTTAAGGCATGTGGAGTAGATGAGTTTGTTGGACAAAAGCTCACTAAATGGAATGATGAGCTGATCATGCAGTTTTACTCCACTGCCCACTTCTATCCAGATGGAAGGATAGTATGGATGTCTAAGGGTACTAGGTACCAATCCACAGTTGAGGAGTGGGCCAAGCTAATCAATGCTCCCGAAGAACATGAAGATGACTCGGATGTGTATGCCACCAAGAAGAAAGACCACAAATCCATGGCAAACATGTACAAAGAGATCCCTGATAAGACTTTGGAAACACATAAGCTTGGATCTGTACACTTCTTGCTGTCTGGTCTGCCTACCATTAACTGGATTTTAAGGCACACATTGCTACCCAAGTCAGGAGATCACAAGATGATCGGAGGACACTCCATCAACATGCTGCAAATCTTTGATGTCCCTCAGAAGTTCAAAGTTATGAGTTTGATTGTAGAAATGATCAAGAGGACTGGTGCTGATCAAAAGAGGAGTTGTGGGTATGCTCCACATATTCAGGAGCTCATCAATTCTAAGATGGGCACACGAATTTATTTGCCGGACAAGGAGCATCTACCCTTCTGTCCTGAATTTGAAGACAACACTATTGTGATGAATGAGGAGGAACCATCATCAGCTCAAGTCCAGGAGAAGAGAGCCAAGGCAAAGGCTGAGAAAGCTGCAAGGATGCCAAGCGCAGAAGAAGCATCTCAAGTTTTCCTGAAGAGCAATCAAGATCAATTAGGTTATCTGATTCAGGCTACACTAAGGATTGAGAAGGGCTTGGCCACCCTAACTCAGAAGCAGGAGAGCCTGGAAAGGATTGTGGAGACAAAATTCTATGATCTTGACCTAAAGGTGACTGAGATTCAGACTCCAATTGAGCAGCTTCAGGAGGAAGCAGAGGAGAGGACAGGAAAGGCAACTTCTGATGCTTTTCAGCGTGTGCCACGAGGTCCAAGGTTCGCTGCAGTGCCAGTTTCAGATGCTAGAGCTATAGTGTCAGCACCAGCAGCTACAGCTCCAATGCCACCTCCAGCACCTACTCCACCTCCATCAGCTCCAACTACATCATTGGAAGCCTTCGTCTTTGGAGTTCTCTCTACACCACCTCCCGAAGACCAAGCCTGAGAGACGCATAGCACTATGCATTTTCGAACTTTTTGGTAACTTGTTGCCAAAGGGGGAGAAATATGTATAGATCATAGGCTTCGAGAGAGAGTGTCTTGCTTTTTATCTCTCTTGCTTTTGGTTGAACTTTTTATTATGTGCTTGTGTGAGATACTTTATGTCCTTATGTCCTTGTGAGATACTTATTTGATCATGTGGTTGATCATTTGCTACCTTAATGCTTGTTGAATGATGCTATCTTTTATATCTCATAAATGATCATTCACTTGCTTGGTGATGAGTGCATGCTATTAATTTCTATCATTTTGAGCTCTCCACCAAGATGTATCTGATATGGAAGAGTAACCCATGATCCTAATCGATTGTGCATTTGCATCCAAAAGCAAATTTTAAATAATGCAAAAATTTAGGGGGAGCTCTTGCTTATCACATACTTCTCAAAGCGACAATGTATTTAAATCTTATTATCATTTGTTGAAGTTTTGATCTATATGTTGTCATCAATTACCAAAAAGGGGGAGATTGAAAGTGCAACTATCCCTGGGTAGTTCTGGTAATTCCTAACAACATATAGCTCATTGGGCTAATGCTATTTCAAGATAAATATTTCAGGAAAGCTCAATGATTGGCATGGCATGGATTAGAAAGTGGACCCCTCAAAATGCTAAGGACAAAAGATTGGCTGAAGCTCAAAGCACAAGACTCTACATTTTACTTTTAGTGATCCAAGATCACATTGAGTCCATAGGAAATCCAATACTATTAAAAGGGGGTGAGGTGTTGCTTAATGAGTTACTTGCTCAAAATGCTTAATGATATGCTCCAAAAACCCTCAACTACTTTCTCATACCCACATATGTCCCAAACCAAAAGTCAAACTCGGCCCCATCGAAATCATCTATCCGGCGCCACCGAGTTCACTTGACATAGCCACTACTAGAAACCCTAGTCACTTCGGTCTCACCGATAGGGATCTCGGTCTCATCGAGATGGGATTGCAAACTCTTTGTTCCCCTTTGTAACGTTTCAGTCTAACCGAGATGAGCGATCGGTCCCACCGAGATTGCAATGCAAACTCTCTGTTTCCCCTTTGTAACGTTTCGGTCTAACCGAAATGAGCGAATCGGTCTCACCAAGTTTGCCTAACCAACTCTCTGTTTGTCTATTACCAAAATCGGTCCCACCGAGTTTGTGTAATCGGTCTCACCGAGATTACGTTATGCCCTAACCCTAATGGAATCGGTCCCACCGAGTTGACATGTCGGTCCCATCGAAATGCCTAACGGTCACACTTTGAACTAAATCAGTATGACTGAGTTTTATAATTCGGTCCCACCGAGTTTGGTGATTTGTGTGTAACGGTTAGATTTTGTGTGGAGGCTATATATACCCCTCCACCCATTCTTCATTGATAGAGAGAGTCATTAGAATATGCCTACACTTCCAACATACATTTTCCAAGAGAGAACCACCTACACTTGTGTTGAGGTCAAGATATTCCATTCCAACCACATAAATCTTGATCTCTAGCCTTCCCCAAGTTGCTTTCCACTCAAATCATATTTCTACCAAATCCAATCCTATGAGAGAGAGTTGAGTGTTGGGGAGACTATCATTTGAAGCACAAGAGCAAGGAGTTCATCATCAACACACCATCTATTACCTTTTGGAGAGTGGTGTCTCCTAGATTGGTTAGGTGTCACTTGGGAGCCTCCGTCAAGATTGTGGAGTTGAACCAAGGAGTTTGTACGGGCAAGGAGATCGCCTACTTCATGAAGATCTACCCTAGTGAGGCAAGTCCTTCGTGGGTGATGGCCATGGTGGGATAGACAAGGTTGCTTCTTCATGGACCCTTCGTGGGTGGAGCCCTCCGTGGACTCGCAGAACTGTTACCCTTCGTGGGTTTAAGTCTCCATCAACGTGGATGTACGATAGCACCACCTATCGGAACCACGCCAAAAATCTCCATGTCTACATTGCATTTTCTCCCTCCAAACTCCTCCCTTTACCTTCATATGCAATTGTTTTACATTCCGCTGCTATACTCTTATAATTGCATGTGTAGGTTGTTTACTTGATTTGTGCTAAGTTGCTAAAATCTGCCAAGACTTAAAATTGGGAAAAGGCTAGATTTTTATTTGGTCAAGTAGTCTAATCACCCCCCTCTAGACATACTTTCGATCCTACAACGACTTATAAGTGAAATCCTAAGTAGGCCCAAGAAGATAAGATATGAAGCCTAGAGGCGACTTACGAGGCGGGCCGACCGAAGGCCCAAGACCTAGAGATGGCATGAGACCCGGAGATGTGAGCCACCCGACGGTGACTTGCCTAGGAAGGCAAGGCGACTTAGAATCAGGGTCGGTCATCTATTGTGACCTGACCTAGATTCTTGTAAGCCTAGGTCCTCGACATGTGTATATAAAGGCGAGACCCTGTGGTGGGTTAAGGTCAGGTGATAATCGATCGAGAGCTAGGTTAAGCGATTCCGCTCCCTTGTAATCGAAACTCAATCAATACAACACAAAGCAGGAAGTAGGCTTTTACCTCGTCGGTGAGTGATACGTCTCCGTCGTATCTATAATTTTTGATTGTTCCATGCCAATATTCTACAACTTTCATATACTTGTGGCAACTTTTTATACTATTTTTGGGACTAACATATTGATCCAGTGCCCAGTGCCAGTTCCTACTTGTTGCATGTTTTTTGTTTCGCAGAATATCCATATCAAACAGAGTCCAAACGGGATAAAAATTGACGGAGATTTTTTTGGAATATATATGATTTTTGGGAAGAAGAATCCACGCGAGACGATGCTCGAGGGGCCCACGAGGTAGGGGGCGTGCCCTGCAGAGGCAGGCGCGCCCCTGACCCTCGTGGCCACCCCGTAAGGCGGTTGATTCCCTTCTTTTGTCGCAAGAAAGCTAATTTGCGGATAGATATCATGTCAAAATTTCATCCCAATCAGAGTTACGGATCTCCGGGAATATAAGAAACGGTGAAAGGGAATAATCTGAGAACACAGAAATAGAGAGAGACAGATCCAATCTCGGAGGGGCTCTCACCCCTCCCGTGCCATGGAGGACATGGACCAGAGGGGAAACCCTTCTCCCATCTAGGGAGGAGGTCAAGGAAGAATAAGAAGGAGGGGGGCTCTCTCCCCCTCGCTTCCGGTGGCACCGGAGTGCCACCGGGGCCATCATCATCACCGCGATCTACACCAACATCTCCGCCATCTTCACCAACATCTCCATCACCTTCCCCCTCTATCTATAGCGGTCCACTCTCCCGCAACCCGCTGTACCCTCTACTTGAACATGGTGCTTTATGCTTCATATTATTATCCAATGATGTGTTGCCATCCTATGATGTCTGAGTAGATTTTCGTTGTCCTATCGGTGGTTGATGAATTGCTATGATTGATTTAATTTGCTTGTGGGTATGTTGCTGTCCTTTGGTGCCCATCATATGATTGCGCGCGTGGATCACACCCTAGGGTTAGTTTTATGTTCATAGGACTATGTATTGGAGGGCAAGAGTGACAGAAGCTTCAACCTAGCATAGAAATTGATGCATACGGGATTGAAGGGGGACCAATATATCTTAATGCTATGGTTGGGTTTTACCTTAATGAACATTAGTAGTTGCGGATGCTTGCTAATAGTTCCAATCATAAGTGCATAGAATTCCAAGTCAGGGATGACATGCTAGCAGTGGCCTCTCCCACATAATACTTGCTATCGGTCTAGTAAAGTAGTCAATTGCTTAGGGGCAATTTCGCAACTCCTACCACCACTTTTCCACACTCGCTATATTTACTTTATTGTTTCTTTATCTAAACAGCCCCTACTTTTTATTTACGTACTCTTTATTATCTTGCAAACCTGTCCAGTTACACCTACAAAGTACTACTAGTTTCATACTTGTTCTAGGTAAAGCGAACGTCAAGCATGCGTAGAGTTGTATCGGTGGTCGATAGAACTTGAGGGAATATTTGTTCTGCCTTTAGCTCCTTGTTGGGTTCGACACTCTTACTTATCGAAAACTGTTGCGATCCCCTATATTTGTGGGTTATCAAGACCTTTTTTGGCGCCGTTGCCGGGGAGCAATAGCGTGGGGTGAATATTCTCGTGTGTGCTTGTTTTCTTTATCACTAAGTAATTTTTATTTGCTGTTCTTAGTTCTTTATCTTTAGTTATGGATATGGAACACGAAATACCAAAAAAATTAGGTGTACTTGCTACTCATGGAGATGGGGAACCTCCTAAAACCCTCGATGCTGGTTATGTGAAAAATATTATGTCCTACTTGAATAATCTTGAGAAACCCCATTCAATTATGTAATGGGAGTAACGTTGGATCAACGTGAATACTTTAGGGATTACCGCTTGACACAAAAAGGGAAACTATTATGGGATCAAATTCATATATTGAATTGGTATGCTAGGCAACTATGCTTGAGATATGATTATACTTGTTGCTCTAAGATGAAGGCTCCACACCTTCCCTTTTTATGCGAATTTAATGATAATAAAACCCTAGCTTCTTATGCTAGAGGTATATATGATTACTATGATGTGGAACAAATAGAAGAATTTGTTGCTTTTATGGGTGCTTATGAAATTGAATCTATGTTTAAAGAGTTTGAAGATTTTGATGATTCGGTTTACAGACCTGAAAATTTAGCTATTCTTAAATATTGTTATGAGAATTATTAATACAATTACGATATTAATGCACTTATTGAGAAAGTCTCCGCTGTCCAAGAAGAGACTAATATTTTGCAGGAGTCTATGGAAGAAGAAATTGATGAAACTATGAGCTCATTGGATGAGAAAGATGAGGAGAAGAGCGAACAACAAAAGGAGGAAGAGCGGATTGATCACCCGTTCCCACCTTCTAATGAGAGTAACTCTTCAACTCATACATTGTTTAATTTCCCTTCGTGCTTACCGAAGGATGAATGCTATGATCCCGTCGATTCTTTTGAAATATCCCTTTTGGATGATGCTTGCTATGCTTGTGGCCAAGATGCCAATATGAATTATGCTTATAGAGATGAACTTGCTATAGTTCCTTATGTTAAACATGAAATTGTTGCTATTGCACCCACGCATGATAGTCCTATTATCTTTTTGAATTCTCCCAACTACACTATATCGGAGAAGTTTACCCTTATTAAGGATTACATTGATGGGTTGAGTTTTACTACTACACATGATGATTTTGATGAATATAATATGCATGTGCTTGCTGCTCGTACTTGCAATTATTATGAGAGAGGAACTATATCTCCACCTCTCTATATTTCCAATACGATAAAATTGCAAGAAACTGTTTATACTATGCATTGGCCTTTACTATGTGTGCATGAATTGTTCTTTTATGACATGCCGATGCATAGGAAGATATTTAGACTTCGTTATTACATGATATATGTTACCTTGTGCTCACCACTAAATTACAAATCATTGTTAATTAAAATTGGCTTTGATATACCTTGGGATCCGGGTGGATTCATTACTTGAGCACTATATGCCTAGCTTAATGGCTTTAAAGAAAGTGCTGCCAGGGAGACAACCCGGAAGTTTTAGAGAGTCATTTATTTCTGTTGTGTGATTTTATAAAGTTTAAATATAAAAATAATGTGCCAAGGTTTGCCTTTAGGATGTTTACATTTGCTTGATGGTCTGTACGGTGCAGGACAGAAACATTGGCTGTAGTGCGCGATTTTACATATTTAGCTGGAACGTCAAATGGTTCTGATTCTTTTTGCACTGTCTTCCTATACAAATTTTTTATTTTTATTAATTTTGGTAGAATTTTCCAAGTATCATAAGTATGGTGAATGTTCAGATTATTACAGACTGTTCTGTTTTAGACAGATTCTGTTTTTGATGCATAGTTTGCTTGTTTTGATGAAACTATCAATTTATATTAGTGGATTAAGCCATGAAAAAGTTAAACTACAGTGTACACAATGAAAAAAACATATGAATTGGTTTGCAACAGTACTTAGAGTAGTTATTTTCTTCATTATACTAACGGATCTTACCGAGTTTTCTGTTGAAGTTTTGTGTGGATGAAGTGTTCGATGATCGAGAAGGTCTCGATGTGAGAAGAAGGAAGAGAGGAAAGAGCTCAATCTTGGGGATGCCCGAGGCACCCCAAGTAAATATTCAAGGAGACTCAAGCGTCTAAGCTTGGGGATGCCCCGGAAGGCATCCCCTCTTTCTTCAACAAGTATGGGTATGTTTTCGGATTCGTTTCATTCATGCGATATGTGCAATCTTGGAGCGTCTTTTGCATTTAGTTTTCATTTTTCTTTTATGCACCATGCTGGTATGAGATAGCCCTTGGTTGATTTATAGAATGCTCTATGCACTTCACTTATATCTTTTGAGTATGGCTTTATAGAATGCTTCATGTGCTTCGCTTGTATCATTTGAAGTTTGGATTGCCTGTTTCTCTTTACATAGAAAACCACCATTTGTAGAATGCTCTTTTGCTTCACTTAGATTTGTTAGAGCGTGGGCATATATTTTGTAGAAAGAATTAAACTATCTTGCTTCACTTATATCTATTTGGAGAGATGACAGGAACTGGTCATTCATATGGTTAGTCATAAAATCCTACATAAAACTTGTAGATCGCTGAATATGATATGTTTGATTCCTTGCAATAGTTTTGCGATATAAAGATGGTGATATTAGAGTCATGCTAGTGGGTAGTTGTGGATTGTAGAAATACTTGTGTTGAGGTTTATGATTCCCGTGGCATGCACGTATGGTGAACCGTTATGTAACAAAGTCGGAGCATGATTTATTTATTGATTGTCTTCCTTATGAGTGGCGGTCGGGGACGAGCGATGGTCTTTTCCTACCAATCTATCCCCCTAGGAGCATGCGCGTAGTACTTTGTTTCGATGACTAATAGATTTTTGCAATAAGTATGTGAGTTCTTTATGACTAATGTTGAGTCCATGGATTATACGTACTCCCACCTTTCCACCATTGCTAGCCTCTCTAGTACCGCACAACTTTCGCCAGTAGCATAAACCCACCATATACCTTCCTCAAAACAGCCACCATACCTACCTATTATGGCATTTCCATAGCCATTCCGAGATATATTGCCATGCAACTTCCATCATCATATACATGACTTGAGCATTCATTGTCATATTGCTTTGCATGATCGTAAGATAGCTAGCATGATGTTTTCATGGCTTGTCCATTTTTTGATATCATTGCTACGCTAGATCATTGCACATCCCGGTACATCGCCAGAGGCATTCATATAGAGTCATATCTTTGTACTAGTATCGAGTTGTAATATTGAGTTGTAAGTAAATAAAAGTGTGATGATCATCATTATTAGAGCATTGCCCCAGTGAGGAAAGGATGATGGAGACTATGATTCCCCCATAAGTCTGGATGAGACTCCGGACTTTACAAAAGAATAAAAGAGGCCAAAGAAGCCCAAATAAAAAAAGAGGCCAAAGAAGCCCACCAAAAAATAAAAAATAAAAAAAGAGAGAAAAAGAGAGAAGGGACAGTGCTACTATCCTTTTCCACACTTGTGCTTCAAAGTAGCACCACGTTCTTCATATAGAGAGTCTCTTGAGTTATCACTTTCATATACTAGTGGGAATTTTCATTATAGAACTTGGCTTGTATATTCCGATGATGGGCTTCCTCAAATGCCTGAGGTCTTCATGAGCAAGCAAGTTGGATGCACACCCACTTAGTTTTCAGGTTGAGCTTTCATACACTTATAGCTCTAGTGCATCCGTTGCATGGCAATCCCTACTCACTCACATTGATATCTATTGATGGGCATCTCCATAGCCCGTTGATACGCCTAGTTGATGTGAGACTATCTTCTCCTTTTTGTCTTCTCCACCATCATATTCTATTCCACCTATAGTGCTATGTCCATGGCTCACGCTCATGTATTGCGTGAAAGTTGAAAAGGTTTGAGAACGTCAAAAGTATGAAACAATTGCTTGGCTTGTCATCGGGGTTGTGCATGATGTGAATATTTTGTGTGGTGAACATGGAGCATAGCCAGACTATATGATTTTGTAGGGATAACTTTCTTTGGCCATGTTATTTTGAAAAGACATGATTGCTTTATTAGTAGGCTTGAAGTATTATTGTTTTTATGTCAAATGATAGACTATTGCTTTGAATCACTCGTATCTTAATATTTATGCCATGATTAGATATGTGATCAAGATTATGCTAGGTAGCATTCGACATCAAAAATTATCTTTTTTATCATTTACCTACTCGAGGACGAGCAGGAATTAAGCTTGGGGATGCTGATACGTCTCCATCGTATCTATAATTTTTGATTGTTCCATGCCAATATTCTACAACTTTCATATACTTTTGGCAAATTTTTATACTATTTTTGGGACTAACATATTGATCCAGTGCCCAGTGCCAGTTCCTGTTTGTTGCATGTTTTTTGTTTCGCAGAATATCCATATCAAATGGAGTCCAAACGGGATAAAAATTGACAGAGATTTTTTTGGAATATATATGATTTTTGGGAAGAAGAATCCACGCGAGACGATGCTCGAGGGGCCCACGAGGTAGGGGGGCGCGCCCTGGGGAGGCAGGCGCGCCCCTGACCCTCGTGGCCACCCCGTAAGGCAGTTGACGCCCTTCTTTCGCCGCAAGAAAGATAATTTCTGGATATAGATCGTGTCAAAATTTCAGCCCAATCGGAGTTATGGATCTCCGGGAATATAAGAAACGGTGAAAGGGAAGAATCTGAGAACGCAGAAACAGAGAGAGATAGAGAGACAGATCCAATCTCGGAGGGGCTCTTGCCCCTCCCGTGCCATGGAGGCCATGGACCAGAGGGGAAACCCTTCTCCCATCTAGGGAGGAGGTCAAGGAAGAAGAAGAAGGAGGGGGGCTCTCTCCCCCTCGCTTCCGGTGGCACCGGAGTGCCACCGGGGGCCATCATCATCACCGCGATCTACACCAACACCTCCGCCATCTTCACCAACATCTCCATCACCTTCCCCCCTCTATCTACAGCGGTCCACTCTCCCACAAACCACCGTACCCTCTACTTGAACATGGTGCTTTATGCTTCATATTATTATTCAATGATGTGTTGCCATCCTATGATGTCCGAGTAGATTTTCGTTGTCCTATCGCTGGTTGATGAATTGCTATGATTGATTTAATTTGCTTGTGGCTATGTTGCTGTCCTTTGGTGCCCATCATATGATTGCGCGCGTGGATCACACCCTAGGGTTAGTTGTATGTTGATAGGACTATGTATTGGAGGGCAAGAGTGACAGAAGTTTCAACCTAGCATAGAAATTGATGCATACGGGATTGAAGGGGGACCAATATATCTTAATGCTATGGTTGGGTTTTACCTTAATGAACATTAGTAGTTGCATATGCTTGCTAATAGTTCCAATCAGAAGTTCATAGAATTCCAAGTCAGGGATGACATGCTAGCAGTGGCCTCTCCCACATAATACTTGCTATCGGTCTAGTAAAGTAGTCAATTGCTTAGGGGCAATTTCGCAACTCCTACCACCACTTTTCCACACTCGCTATATTTACTTTATTGTTTCTTTATCTAAACAGCCCCTACTTTTTATTTACGTACTCTTTATTATCTTACAAACCTATCCAACAACACCTACAAAGTTCTTCTAGTTTCATACTTGTTCTAGGTAAAGCGAACGTCAAGCGTGCGTAGTTCTGCCTTTAGCTCCTCGTTGGGTTCGACACTCTTACTTATCGAAAACTGTTGCGATCCCCTATACTTGTGGGTTATCAGTGAGGGGCCGAACCTGGGTAAATTCGTGTCTCTCATCCCGCTCAACCCCTTTAAGCTAATTACCGTAGCCATGGCCTTGCACCTAAGTCCTTTTACAAGGGAATCTGCCATGACAAAACCATGACAGTTGGCGCCCACCATGGGGACAGTGCACAGTGGTTTCGAGTTTTTGAAGGGATATTTCCCAGGGATCGAGGGGTACACCATTGACAGGATGACCAAGAGTTGTCTCGGCAAGCTCTACATCAACGATGCTGGCTGGGGCCCCGTGGACGACTCAATCGAGTACGGGTACCGGGTCCCCTTCAGCGGAATTCATGTTTTTATCGGCAAGATCAGGGAATCTGAGCCTGAGCCGGACACCTCCACTGACCTCTTCGAGTCAGCTCGGCGCATGCAACCCGCCCGGATTCAACCCGACTAGAAGCGTGCATTCGTCGGTTTCACGGAAGGCTTGGAGCTTGCGGAAAATTCTACATTTGGTGGAGAGACTCTTGTATACTCAGACGGTGATTCCTCAACTAGGGAAACAAAGTCAATCTATCAGCTTCAAGATGGCGGGCTTGGGGGCTATCTGATGGCAACAGTATTCCGGACCCCTATGAGCCGCCGTGCAGGGCTGCTATCTTTATGGCTGGCACACAGCCGGTTCTAAATTCTTCGACAGCTGCAGCTATGACATCTGGGTTGATTGCTGTTCCGACGGTTGGGGTTGGCGGCTCAGTTAGAGCGCTGACTCAGGTTTTGCCAGATCTCTTGGGCGCTTTGAACACTTTGCTTGTGACAGAGGTGACTGTGGCGAATCAGGCAGTGTGCAATGCAGAGATTGGAAAGATTCAGGCGGAGATCACTAAGTCCTAGGAGGATATCAACGCAGAGAATACAAGTATGGCAGAGGAACAGGCTCAGATCACGGATGAGTGAGAGCATGTAAGGACAAAAGCTTGGTGCCTAAGTCTGGATCAGAATGCCTCAAACGCAGTTCTTCGTAGGAGGCACCAGACCCGCCTGCCTTTGCATTATGATCCTATGAATCAATTTAACACTCCTGGAGCAGGTCCAAGCGCTTCAGACACCCGGTTGAATCCCCAATTAAACCCGGATGGGCCTGGAAGTGGGGCCACGGCTCAACCTCACCAGCCCGAGCCGACATGGAGGGAGGAGCGATTGCCTAACCCACCCCCAATCAAGCACCACCTCAACGTTTTTTGATGCCACCGCCATGGCACTTTTCTAACCTGGTGGATAATATGTTAGTGACGGCAACCCAGCTGGCGGCTATTCCGATCGAGGGCGAGTCACCGGTTGCGGTGGAGACCCGGAACATGGTGGAACTCCTTCAAATAGCTGTTGCACAACATGCGGCTTACTCATACAGTCATGATCTTGTTCACTCGACCCCTCACCCAAGTCAAAGTTACAGTCGGCGTGTTGATTCGCCTGCAGTTTCCAGCAGCGAACGGTGTTGTAACCCACCCCGTGATGATAACCTACTGGTCGATGCTCAAGCGATTGTAGATCAAGCTCGAACTCATCGTGAGGCGGAAGCGGCGACTCAGCAGGGGGCTTATCAGTAGCCTCCGGTAAACCCTTCGGCCTCAGTAGAAGCTGGGATGATCTCCAAGACAGTTGGACTGCCGTGCTGCTACTTCTTGAGCTTGCGTTGGTTTTCCCTTGAAGAGGAAAGGGTGATGTAGCACAGTAGAGATAAGTATTTTCCTCAGTTAAGAACCAAGGTATCAATCCAGTAGGAGAAATGCGCAAGTCCCCAATAGATGCACTTGCACAAACAATCAAACACTTGCACCCAACACGATAAATGAGTTGTCAATCGCTTCATGTTCACTTACAAAGGTGAGATCTGCTAGAGATAGATAGAACCAAACAAAAGATAAAATATTTTCGGGTTTTTTGGTTTATAGATCTGAAAATAAAGGATTGCAAAGTAGTAGATCGGAAACTAATATGATGGAAAATAGACCCGGGGCCATAGGTTTCACTAGAGGCTTCTCTCATGAAGGCAAATAATACGGCGGGTGAACAAATTACTGTCGAGCAATTGATAGAAAAGCACAAGGTTATGACAATATCCAAGGGAATGATTATGAACATAGGCATCACGTCCTTGTCAAGTAGACCGAATCCTGCATGCATCTACTACTATTACTCCACACATCGACCGCTATCCAACATGCATCTAGATTATTAAGTTCATAAAGAACAGAGTAACGCCTTAAGTAGGATGACATGATGTAGAGGTATAAACTCAAGCAATATGATGAAAACCCCATATTTTTATCCTTGATGCCAACAATTCAATACGTACCTCGCTACCCCTACTTTGTCACTGGGTGAAATCACGCAAGATTGAACCCAAAGCTAAGCACCTCTCCCATTGCAAGAAAAGCCAATCTAGTTGGCCAAACCAAACCGATAGTTCGAAGAGAAATACAAAGATATCAAATAACGCATATAAGAATTCAGAGAAGATTCAAATAATATTCATAGATAAGCTGATCATAAATCCACAATTCATCGGATCTCAACAAACACATCGCAAAAGAAGATTACATCAGATAGATCTCCAAGAACATCAAGGAGAACATGGTATTGAGAATCAAAGAGAGTGAAGAATCCATCTTGCTACTAGCTATGGACCTGTAGGTCTGTGGTAAACTACTCACGCTTCATCGGAAGGGCAATATGGTTGATGTACATGCCCTTGGCGATCAAATCCCCCTCCGACAGGATGCCAGAAAAGGCCCTAATATGGGATCTCACGGGAACAGAAGGTTACGACAGTGGAAAAGTGTTTTCGTGGATGCATCTGAGGGATTTGGAACATATGTGAATATATCGGACGAAGGGCTAGGTCAGGGGAGTCCCGAGGGGGCCAGAAGGTAGGGGGAGCCCCCTAGGGTGCGCCCTCCACCCTTGCTGCCACCTCGTGGCTCTTCTGGCTTGGACTCCAAGTCCCTTGGATGTCTTCTGGTCCAAGAAAAATCCTCGTGAAGTTTTACTCCGTTTGGACTCCGTCTAGTATTCCTTTTGTGCGAAGCTCAAAAACAAGGAAAAACAGAAACTGGCAGTGTACTCTAGGTTAATAGGTTAGTCCCAAAAATAACATAAAATAGCATATCAATGGATATAAAACATCCAAAATAGATAATATAATAGCATGGAACAATAAAAAATTATAGATACCTTGGAGACGTATCAAGCATCCCCAAGCTTAATTCTTGCTCATCCTCGAGTAGGTAAATGATAAAAACAGAATTTTTGATGTGGAATGCTACCTAAGATATTTATCCATGTAATTTTGTTCATTGTGGCATGAATATTCTGATCCATAAGATTCAATACAAAAGTTTAATACTGACATAAAAATGCTAATACTTCAAGCATACTAATAAAGCAATCACGTCTTCTCAAAATAACAAGGCCAAAGAAAGCTATCCCTACAAAATCATATAGTCTGGATATGCTTCATCTTCATCACACAAAGTATTAAATCATGCACAACCTCGATGACAAGCCAAGCAATTGTTTCATACTTTTGATGTTCTCAAACTTTTTCAAGTTTCACGCAATACATGAGCATGAGCCATGGATATCGCACTATAGGTGGAATAGAATATGGTGGTTGTGGAGAAGACAAAAAGAAGGGGATAGTCTCGCATCAAATAGGCGTATCAACATGCTATGGAGATGCTCATCAATAGATATCAATGTGAGTGAGTAGGGATTGCCATGCAACGGATGCACTAGAGCTATAAGTTTATGAAAGCTCAAAAAGAAACTAAGTGGGTGTGCATCCAACTCGCTTGCTCACGAAGACCTGGGGCAATTTGAGGAAGCCCATCATTGGAATATACAAGCCAAGTTCTATAATGAAAAATTCCCACTAGTATACGAAAGTGACAACATAGGAGACTCTCTATCATGAAGATCATGGTGCTACTTCAAAGCACAAGTGTGGAAAAAGGATAGTAACATTGCCCCTTCTCTCCTTTCTCTCATTTTTTTATTTTGGGCTTCTTGGCCTCTTTTATTTTTTGTAAAGTCCGGAGACTCATCCCAACTTGTGAGGGAATCATAGCTTCCATCATCCTTTCCTCACATGGGACAATGCTCTAATAATGATGATCATCACTCTTTTATTTACTTACAACTCAAGAATTACAACTAGATACTTAGAACAAAATATGAATCTATATGAATGCCTCCGGCGGTGTACCAGGATGTGCAATGATCTAGCATAGTGAATGACATCAAAAAATGGACAAGCCATGTAAACATCATGCTAGCTATCTTACGATCATGCAAAGCAATATGACAATGATGGAGCGTGCCATAATAAAATGGAACGGTGGAAGTTGCATGGCAATATATCTCGGAATGGCTATGGAAATGCCATAATAGTAGGTATGGTGGCTGTTTTGAGGAAGGTAAAAGGTAGGTGTAAGGCACCGACGAAAATTGCGCGGTACCAGAGAGGCTAGCAATGGTGGAAGGGTGAGAGTGCGTATAATCCATGGACTCAACATTAGTCGTAAAGAACTCACATACTTATTGCAAAAATCTATTAGTCATTGAAACAAAGTACTACACGCATGCTCCTAGGGGGATATATTGGTAGGAAAAGACCATCGCTCGTCCCCGACCGCCACTTATAAGGAAGACAATCAATAAATAAATCATGCTCCAACTTCATCACATAACGGTTCACCATACATGCATGCTACGGGAATCACAAACTTTAACACAAGTATTTCTACAATCCACAATTACTCACTAGCATGACTCTAATATCACCATCTTTATATCTCAAAACAATCATAAGGAATCAAACTTTTCATAGTATTCAATGCACTTCATATGAAAGTTTTTATTATATCCCTCTTGGATGCCCATCATATTAGGACTAAAGTCATAAGCAAATAAAATTACCATGCTGTTTCGAGAGATTCCCAAAATAATATGAGTGAAGCATGAGAGTTCAATAATTTCTACAAAATAAGGCCACCACCATGCTCTAAAAAGATATAAGTGAAGCACTAGAGCAAAATTGCCTAGCTCAAAAGATATAAGTGAAGCACATAGAATATTATAATAAATCATGATTCATGCGTGTCCCTATCAAAAGGTGTGTGAAGCAAGGATTATTGTGGCAAACTAAAAAGTAAAGACTCATATCATACAAGAAGCTCCAAGAAAAACACATATCATGCGGTGAATAAAAATATAGCCTTCAATAAATTTACCAATAGACGAAGATGAAAGAGGGGATGCCATCCGGGGCATCCCCAAGCTTAGGCTCTTGATTGTCCTTGAATATTACCTTGGGGTGCCTTGGGCATCCCCAAGCTTAGGTTCTTGCCACTCCTTATTCCATAGTCCATCAAATCTTTGCCCAAAACTTGAAAACTTCACAACACAAAACTCAACAGAAAATCTCATGAGATCCAGTAGTATAAGAAAATAAAATCACCACTTTTGGTACTGTTGTGAACTCATTCTTTATTTATATTGGTGTAATATCTACTTTATTGCAACTTATCCATGGTTCATACCCCCCGACACTACCCATAAATTCATCAAAATAAGCAAACAACACATAGAAAACAAAATCTATCAAAAACAGAACAATCTGTAGCAATCTGTAAACTACGAATACTTATGTAACTCCAAAAATTCTGAAAAATAAGGACAACCTTGGAAATTTGTGTATCAATATTTTGTAAAAAATTCAGATCAAAAGCACACTTCTGTGATTTTTAAAAATTGTTTTACTGGGCGCAAAAGCTTTCTGTTTCTCAGCAAGATCAAATCAACTATCACCGTAAGCCACCGCAAAGGTCTTACTTGGCTCAAACACTAATTAAAACACAAAAAACATCTAACCAAAGGCTATATGAATTATTTATTAAAATATAGAACCAAAAAAGTAAGAAAAAAATAAAATTGGGTTGCCTCCCAACAAGCGCTATTGTTTAACGCCCTTAGCTAGGCATAAAAACATAGATCTAGGTATTATCATCTTTGGTATGCAATCCATAAGTAGCTCTCATAATAGATTAATATGGTAACTTAATTTTCTTTCTAGGAAAGTGGTCCATGCCTTTCCTTAACGGAAATTGAAATCTAATGTTTCCTTCTTTCATATCAATAATTGCACCAATTGTTCTAAGGAAAGGTCTACCAAGAATAATAGGACATGTAGGATTGCAATCTATATCAAGAACAATGAAATAGACGGGCACATAATTACTATTTGCAACAATAATAACATCATTAATTCTTCCCATAGGTTTCTTAATAGTGGAATCCTCAAGATGCAAATTTAAAGAACAATAATCAAATTCATGGAAACCTAACACATCACATAAAGTTTTTGGAATTGTGGAAACACTAGCACCAAAATCACACAAAGCATGACACTCATAATCTTCAATCTTAATCTTAATCTTAATAGTAGTTTCCCACTCGTCATAAAGTTTTCTAGGAATAGAAACTTCCAATTCAAGTTTTTCTTCAAAAGATTTCATTATAGCATCAACGATATGTTTAGTAAAAGCTTTATTTTGATTATAAGCATGAGAAGAATTCAACATGCATTGCAACAAGGAAATGCAATCTATTAAAGAACAATTATCATAATTAAATCCAAAAGAGTGGGTTCATCGCTACTTAAAGTTTTGACCTCTCCAATCCCACTCTTATCAATTTTTGCATCAAGATCTATAAACTCCAAATTGTTGGGACGCCTTTTAACTAAAGTTGAGTAATCTCCAGTCCCATCTTTATCAAGATTTATATTGGAAAACAAAGATTCAATAGGATTCACATCAATCATTTTAAGATCATCATTATTTTCACAAAAACTAGAAGAACACACTTTTACAAACCAATCTCGCTTAGCACACATCTTAGAGATTCTTTCTTTGCACTCATCAATGGAAATTCTCATAACTTTTAGAGATTCATTAATATCATGCTTGGGTGGAACATATCTAATTTTCAAAGAATCAATCTCAAGAGAAATTCTATCAACGTTCGTAGCCAAATCATCAATCTTAAGCAAGTTTTCTTCAACTAAAGCATTGAAATTCTTTTGCGAACTCATAAATTCTTTAATGTTATTCTCAAGATCAGAGGGCATCTTATTATAATTTCCATAAGAATTGTTGTAGGAATTACCATAATTATTAGAGGAATTACTAGGAAACGACCTAGGATTAAAATTACCTCTATACACATTATTACCGAAATTGTTCCTACCAACAAAATTCACATCTATAGGTTCATTATTATTCTCAATCAAAGTGGAGAAAGGCATATCATTAGGATCAATAGGAGCACTCGCATGCACTTTTTTACTAGTAGAAGATCTTTCGGTATGTTGAGAATAGCTGACCATAATATTATCTAGGAGCTTAGTATCTTCTCCCAAAGTAATTTCCATAAAAGTACCTCCCGGGCCGAATCTAAAAGATTTCTAGAAGCAAAATTCAATTTGGCATAATTTTTTTGTATGATCATCCAAAAATTTAAACCATGAGTAGGGCAATTTCGTATCATCAATTTCATCCTCTCCCAAGATTGTGCAACATGTTCATGATCAGGTTGCTTAAAATTCATAATATCGTTCCTAAGGGAGATGATCTTAGCGGGAGGAAAATACTTGGAAATAAAAGCATCTATACACTTATTCCATGAATCAATACCATTTTTAGGCAAAGATGAAAACCAAGTTTTAGCACGATCTCGTAGTGAGAATGGAAATTGCTTCAATTTAACAATATCATTATCCACATCTTTCTTCTTTTGCATATCACACAACTCAACGAAATTATTTAGATGGGATGCGTCGTCTTCACTAGGAAGGCCGGAATATTGATCTTTCATAACAAGATTCAGCAAAGCGGCATTAATTTCATAAGATTCCGCACTAGTGGCAGGAGCAATCAGAGTACTAATAAAATCATTATTATTAGTATTGGAAAAGTCACAAATTTGGTATTTTCTTGAGCCATCGTGACAAAGAAAGCAATCTAATAGACGAGCAAACAAAAATCAAACGAAAAGACGAACGGAAGAAGGGCGAATAAAAAGGCAAATCTTTTCGAAAATTGTTTTAGAAGTGAGAGAGGAAAACGAGAGGCAAATGGCGAATAATGTAATGCAAGAGATGAGAGTTTATGATGGGTACTTGGCAGGCTTGACGTAGATCTCCTCGGCAACGGCGCCAGAAATTCTTCCTGCTACTTCTTAAGCTTGCGCTAGTTTTTCCCTTGAAGAGGAAAGGGTGATGCAGCACACAGTAATAATTATTTCACTCATTTAAGAACCAAGGTATCAATCCAGTAGGAGAAACGTGCAAGTCCTCAATAGATGCACCTGCACAAACAATCAAAAACTTGCACCCAATGCGATAAAAGGGGTTGTCAATCCCTTCACGACCACTTGCAAAGGTGAGATCTGATAGAGATAGATAGAACTAAACAAAAGATAAAATATTGTTGGGTTTTTTGGTTTATAGATATGAAAATAAAAGATTGCAAAATAGTAGACCGGAAACTAATATGATGGAAAATAGACCCAGGGGCCATAGATTTCACTAGAGGCTTCTCTCATGAAGGCAAACTATATGATGGGTGAACAAATTACCGTCGAGCAATTGATAGAAAAGTGCAAGGTTATGACGATATCCAAGGCAATGATTATGAACATAGGCATCACATCCGTGTCAAGTAGACTGACTCCTGCCTGCATATACTACTATTACTCCACACATCGACCGATATCCAGCATGCATCTAGATTATTACGTTCATAAAGAATGGAGTAACGCCTTAAGTAAGATGGCATGATGTAGAGGAATAAACTCAAGAAATATGATGAAAACCCCATCTTTTTATCCCCGATGACAATAATTCAATATGTGTCTCGCCGCCCCTACTTTGTCACTGGGTGAAATCACGCAAGATTGAACCCAAAGCTAAGCACCTCTCCCATTGCAAGAAAAAGCAATCTAGTTGGCCAAACCAAACCAATAGTTCGATGAGAAATACAAAGATATCAAATCATGCATATAAGAATTCAGAGAAGATTCAAATAATATTCATAGATAAGCTGATCATAAATCCAGAATTCATCGGACCTCAACAAACACACCGCAAAAGAAGATTACATCGGATAGATCTCCAAGAACATCGAGGAGAACATGGTATTGAGAATCAAAGAGAGAGAAGAAGCCATCTAGCTATTAGCTATGGACCCGTGGGTCTGTGGTAAACTAGTCACGCTTCACCGGAAGGGCAATAGGGTTGATGTAAATGCCCTCCGTGATCGAATCCCCCTCCGACAGGATGCCGAAAAAGGCCCCAAGATGGGATCTCACGAGAACAGATGGTTACAGTGGTGGAAAAGTGTTTTCATGGATGCTTCTGAGGGTTTTGGAATATATGTGAATATATAGGATGAAGGACTAGTTCAGGGGAGTCCCGAGAGGGCCACAAGGTAGGGGGGCATGCCCTCCACCCTTGCCACTGCCTCATGGCTCTTTTGGCTTGGACTCCAAGTCCCTTGGGTGTCTTCTGGTCCAAGAAAAATCATTGTGTAGTTTTATCCCATTTGGACTCCATTTAGTATTATTTTTCTGCGAAGCTCAAAAACAAGGAAAAAACAGAAACTGGCACTAGGCTCTAGGTTAATAGGTTAGTCCCAAAAATAATATAAAGTAGCATATTAATGCATATAAAATATCCGAAACAGATATATAATAGCATGGAACAATAAAAAATTATTGATATGTTGGAGACGTATCACGTGCTTTGTGCCGGCTTTACATAATGAACATCTGCCTAAGGATTTTTGGGGTCCTCGTAAGGTGCCTAATTATACTGCTGATCTCCCTCCTGAAGGTTGGATTGAGAGTTATGAGTTAGCCATGGAGATGTTGGATGTCAATGATGCGGTCTGTGCCAAGTACTTTACAAAGATGTTGGATGTACCAACACGTACATGGTTAAAAAGCTTGCCTGCTAATTCTATCAGCTCATGGGCAAAGCTGAATGCATGTTTCATCAAGAATTTCCAAGGGACTTGCAAGCAGCCTCTGACGAACATTGATCTGGACAACTGCGTGCAGAGTGAGGATGAGTCAGCCTACCATTGGGTCCGATGGGTCTCGGCTATTATTCACTCATCGGATAGTATTGCGGCGGGTTAGGCGGTTCTGGTCTTGGAGAAGAACTGTCACTTTACCCCCCCTCAAGTAGAAGCTTGGGCAGCTTAAGTGTTATTGTAATGACATGGGTGAGCTCATGGCGGCTCTCATTAAATATGGAGACTCTGGTAACACTAAAGACCCTGGTTCTGATGATGAGAAATCCAACAAGGGCAAGAAGAGTGGTAATGGTAAGGGCATCAACAGAATGTGGTAGGGCATAATGGCAACAACCAGGGTAACAGTGGTAAGTGCAGACACCTTGATGGCGAGTCAGATCTAGTAGCTAACTGATACGTCTCCAACGTATCTATAATTTTTGATTGTTCCATGCTATTATATTATCATTCTTGGATGTTTTACAATCATTTTCTATCATTTTTGGGACTAACCTATTGACATAATGCCCAGTGCCAGTTGATGTTCTTTGCTTGTTTTTTACTTCACAGAAAATCAATACCAAACGGAGTCCAAATGCAACGAAACTTTTTGGTGATTTTTTCTGGACCAGAAGACACCTGTTGGTCCAAGAAAGTACCTGAGGGGAGCTCCGAGGGGAGCACAACCCACCAGGGCGCGCCTGGGGGCCCAGCCACGCCCAGGTGCGTTGTGCCCACCTCGGTGGCCTCCCACACTGCCTATTTGCTTAATAAATACCCCAATTTTCCAGAAATCCTTGGGGAGTCGACGAAAATCAATTCCAGCCGCGACAAGTTCCAGAACCACCAGATCCAATCTAGACACCATCACGGAGGGGTTCATCATCCTCATTGGTGCCTCTCCGATGATGCGTGAGTAGTTCATTGTAGACCTACGGGTCCGTAGTTAGTAGCTAGATGGCTTCCTCTCTCTCTCCCTCTCTCTCTCTTGATTCTCAATACAATGGTCTCTTGGAGATCTATTTGATGTAACTCTTTTTGCGGTGTGTTTGTTGGGATCTAATGAACTTTGAGTTTATGATCAGATCTATGTTTTTATCTATGAAAGTTATTTGAGTCTTTTGATCTCTTATATGCATGATTACTTATAGCCTCATATTTTTCTTTGAATCTTTGGTTTAGTTAGGCCAACTAGATCGATTTTTCTTGCCATGGGAAGAGGTGCTTTGTGATGGGTTCGATCTTACGGTGCTTGATCCAAGTGACAGAAGGAGAACCGACACATATGTATTGTTGCTATTAAGGATAACAAGATGGGGTCTATTTCTACATAAATAGATCTTGTCTACATCATGTCATCGTTCTTATTGCATTACTTCGTTTATCCATGAACTTAATACACTAGATGCATGCTGCATAGTGGTCGATGTGTGGAGTAATAGTAGTAGATGCAGGCAGGAGTCGGTCTACTAATCTTAGACATGATGCCTATATAATGATCATTGCCTGGATATCATCATGATTATTTGAAGTTCTATCAATTGCCCAACTGTAATTTGCTTACCCACCGTATGCTATTTTTCTCAAGAGAAGCTACTAGTGAAATCTACGGCCCCCAGGTCTCTTCTTTATTATATTTTCCTTCACGATCTATTTTTATTCGCTTTTATTTTCAGATCTATTAATCCAAAAATACAAAAATACCTTGCTGCAATTTTTATTTATTTATTTTATATCGCGTTCCCGCGAGATCTATTTATCCAATCTACTACCATAGCTATACTGCATCATCCCTTCCTCTTTGGAGAAATACTGACATAGTTCAAGCTGCATCAAAAGGAGTTCTGGTGCTGTTGCCGGGGAGGATCATGTCAAGATAGTCTCCCGTCAACTTGCCAATTTCTGGCGCCGTTGCTGGGGTGGATCACGTCAAGATAGTCTCCCGTCAACTTGCCAATTTCTAGCGCCATTGCCGGGAGACATCACCAACATCTAGCAGGTTCCTAATCACAATCCCATCTCCTTGCAATTTACATTGTTTGCCATTTGCCTCTCATTTTCCTCTCCCCCACTTCACAAAAAAATTTGCCGTTTTATTCGCCCTCTTTTTCGTTCGCCATTTTCTCGTCAGATCTCTTGTTTTCTATGTTTGCTTGTGTTGCCGTGTGCCTTCTATTTGCTTGCATCTTCGCTTGCTAAAAATCTATTGATATGGATCCTCATCCACTTGCTAATCTTTTCAAAAGATCCAATTATGATGAACCAATTGCTAGTGAATTGAGTTCACTAGATTATCTTTATGAACTTTTGCTTGAGATTTATGAATCTGAAAATTGTGATGAAGTGTTAAATGAAGAAATTTATAAAGTGATTCATGATAGCCCTTTTAATGAAAAGCATGACTGCAATGATGTTATTATAAATTCTACTGATGTCAATTGTGTTAGTGATATGCAAAACCCCAAGCTTGGGGATGCTTGTTTTGTTATGCCCACTACTTATTGCAATGATCACGATTGGGGTGATAATGATTATTATGATCTTGAAAATTTATTTAAGCCTCATGATGAATATGCTTAAGATAATATTAAAAGTGGGTTTTGAAGAGTGCCAACTTTAGGTAAAAATAATCCCACATATTTGGAGAGTGTTCAATCTTATGAAATTTTTGATAAAAGTGGGCTTAGAGAGGTCATGACTTTATTTGATGATAATCCCACTATTTTGGAAGAGTGTCAACTTTGCATGCATGTGGATCATGAAGAGAATATTTTATGTGATTATTATATTGTTGAATTTGATTATGAACCTACATGTAATTATTACGAGAGAGGAAAATATGGTTGTAGAAATTTTCATGTTACTAAATTACCTCTCGTTATGTTGAGATCATTAATGTTTTATTCCTCTTCTTTGGATATGTTAGATGTTTCTTGTCTTGATAATTTGTTTGCTTATAAAATTCCTATGCACAGGAAGTATGTTAGACTTAAGAGTGGTTTTCAAATGCTTCATGATGCTCTCTTTGTGTTTCAATTATTATCTTTCATGTGAGCATCATTGAAATCTTATGCCTAGCTAGGGGCTTAAAATGATAGCGCTTATTGGGAGGCAACCCAATGAGTAAAATTTATTTTTGCCTTTATCTTTCTGTTCTTGAGTGTTTGCACAATTATGCTACTCTTATTATTGTGTTTTTTATGTTTTAGTTAGTGTTTGCGCCAAGCAAAGCCTTTGCAATCATGTTGGGTGATAATTGCTTTGATCTTGTTGAAAAACTGTAACTTTTGCGTCCAGTAAAATAATTTTTAAAAACCACAAATGAGACAAAAATTCTGAATTTTTTACGCAAGAATGATATAAAAATTGCTCACGTTGTCCTAAATATTCAGAATTTTTGGAGTTACAGAAGTATTCGAAATATTCAGATTGCTACAGACTGTTATGTTTTGGACATATTCTGTTTTCGTTGTGTTATGTGCTTGTTTTTATGATTCTATGGTTTCCTTTGAAGAGTTTTTGCCATGGATAAGTTAAAATACAGTATATATAATACAATAACAAAATATGAGTGGGTTTGCAACAGTAGTTAACGTAGTGATTTGCTTTCTTATACTAACGGATCTCACGAAGTTTTGTTGAGTTTTGTGTGATTGAAGTTTTCAAGTATTGGGTGAGATCGTGATGGATGAAGGAATAAGGATTAGCAAAAGGCTAAGCTTGGGGATTCCCGAGGCACCCCAAGATAATATTCAAGAAGTATCAAGTAACTAATCTTGGGGATGCCCCCGAGTGGCATCCCCTCTTTCTTCTAATGACCATCGCTATTTTACTTGTAACTATATTTTTATTCGTCACATATTATGAGTTTGCTTGGAGCGTCTTGTATGATATGAGTCTTTGTTTGTTTTAATTCTTAATAAGCATCCTTGATGTACACGCCTATTTTGGAGAGCCAAATTATGCTATGCTTGCTCCTATGCTTCACTTAAAATTTTAGAGCCTTGGAATTGCTCTAGTGCTTCACTTATATCTTTTTGAGCATGGTGTGATTTGTTATCTTTGAACAAATTATCTCATGATTCACTTAGATTAATTTGAGAGAAAGAAATATGATGCTCATGTTCTTCACTTATACTTGTTTGAGCTTATTAAAACAAACATATGAGACTAGTTGCAAAGTGATATATATCCAAGGAGGATATAATAAAAACTTTCATGAAGATCATTGGACAAAATAAACTTTATTCTTTGTAATAGTTTTGAGATATGATGATAGTGATATGTGAGTCATGTTGATGAGTAATTATTCTTTAGTAATAATATTGGTATTAAGGTTTGTGATTCCCTATGCAAGCACGAAAGTCAATAGTTATGCAATGAAATTACATCCTACTTGTGGTGCATTATTCGGTGTTAGTTATGCTTAATGCTCGCTTATGAGATTTTTCGTTTCTTGGTTGGATGCTTCTCAATATTTTGCTAGCCTTGATTTGCACTAAGTATGATCACTACTTGTGCATCCGAAATCCTTTAAACCAGTTTTTGCCACATGAATCCACTATACGTACCTATATGCGGTATTCTTTTGCTGTTCTAAGAAAATTTCTATGTGCCATCTCTAATTTTCAAAATAAATTTCCCCTTTGTGTGCTCGTACCGCTCGTGAAACAATAGGGGGTGACTGATATATTTCCATGCTAGATGTGTTATTCTCAAGATGAGTGTTTATTCACTTGTCATTGCACGAGAGTACGACAAAGGTATTAGGGATGACCAGTCCTGAAATGAAAAATGAATTTACTTTATGTTGTCAAATAATAAATTGTTTGGAAAGTGTTTGTATGGATGGCACCCGTGGATTCGGTTAGCCATGGAATGTGAAAGTATGGTGGAAAAAGGAATAAACTTTATTTTCTGTTTGGGAACCGCCTATCATATATCTAGCATGGAAAGTATTGGGAACTACTCGCTCGTTTTCATTGACAGGAAAAGCATCCACCCAAAATGTTTTATCTCTATCTTTTTCGCTTTGAGCTCTGGCACCTCTACAAATCCCTACTTCCCTCTGCGAAGGGCCTTTCTATTTACTTTATGCAGTTTTTATTTTTACTTGGGTCTCCATCTTCTCTTATAAAGCACCAACTAAGGGGCACTATGATCGTACTTGAGCATTGGGTGTAGCTAATATGCGAGTGTGTTTCATGAATGGATCAATGATTGAGCATAATGGGCAAGGGATAACTTGCTTTAGTGTTGATATTTTGAAAGACATGGTTGTTTGCTGATGTGCTTGAGTATTAAAGTCCTCATGTCAAAACTAGACTATTGCTTTGAACCATATAAAAGTCCAAATGTCCATGCTACAAAGAAAAGAACGTGTGATGAACATGTTAGGCAGCATTCCACACCAAATTTTTGTTTTTATCATTTACCTACTCGAGGACGAGCATGAATTAAGCTTGGTGTCGGTGTACAAAAGTAGGGGTCCTTTTTTGTACCCCTTTACTTGTGCGCGGGCAGTCGCAACCACACGCCTGCGGCCGCGCTTGGCAGGGCATAAGAGGAAGCGAAGACACAAGACTACCAGAGCAACGCCAAGACAGAGGCGCGAGGAGCGAAGGGACAAGTTGGGTTTTCCCCAGCAAGAGCCCTGCCAAGGCAGCTTACGTAGCACCGACAAGAGTCTTGCCGGGGCAACTTGCTCAACACCCTTGAGCCGCCACGCTTGAGCCTAAGAGTTCCGATACCGTCGACAACATTGGAACCAAGGCCCGGGAGGCGCCTGCATTGTGGCATGCAGATCTTTGTGGAGACCAAGAACATACAAGACTAGATGAGGATCAAAAGAGGGAAATCCCCGGGCAAGATCCTTGGCCGGGGATGCTCACGAGACCCCCGGCAAGACCCTTGCCGGGGACACCCACGAGGCCCCAGCAAGACCCTTGCCGGGGAAATCTGCGGGGCCGCAGCCAGGCCCCCACCTGCCAAGGCTCGACCGCCATTCCAATACAGTAGTCAACCCGCCAACAAGGCAGGCACCTGTGTGGCGATGTGCAGCTTCCAGGCCAACTCCGCAAGCAACTGCGTGGTGGCATGCGAATCTTCGTGAAGACTCCTCAACCGCACCAACTCAGCATCCAGCCAGCCAGCCAGCGTGGTGCTGCACACCTAGTTAGCTTGGACGCGTGTCAGTGTGAGGCGAGGCAGCGACGGACGAGACGAGCTTCCTTGCCGTCCCCAATAAAGTGATAGGGCACGTCGGCAGCGTATTAAATGAGTTTGTCCTATGGTGCCAGGCGATAGACTTGTATACAGTACAAACTTTCCACCTCCTGTGTGCCACTGTGGCAACCCCTTTGGCTATAAAAGGAGGCCCGAGGCATACTAGAGAGGAATTCAGACTTTTTGGACCCTGCACGCTTTGTAGCTCATCCAAGAACACCAGATAAACACAAACCAGCAGGAGTAGGGTATTACGCATCACTTGCGGCCTGAACCTGGATAAATTCCCCATGTTGATCTTCTAAACCTGCTCTTTCCACAGCCCCATGCCCGCCAACTATAGAAGGGATTCCCTGTGATCCCATAGATGTCGTTCTCACTAACATCTTTGGCGCACCAGGTAGGGGGCGCAAGCTGTGAAAATCCGGTTTGGAAGTTAGCGCACTGACTTCATCATGACCATGGCCCCCAAGAAAAAGGGGATCACAACAATCGGGTCGTCCGGGGCCGGCCCGTCCGCGCCAGCGCGAGCAGGCGACCGAGTGGCCATAGATGGTGCCGGAGACATGGCCCGCGAGCATCCACGACATTCTGGCAATCGGAGCCAGGAAAGCGGCGTCGTTCAGGTTCGAGACGACGAGCCGCACGCTGCTGGGTCCGGGGGTGGGGCCGTGCTGCCCACGGGCGGCGCGGCAACCTCTATGGCGCCCCAGCCGGTACCCGCATCGCAGCCTTCCCAGGCCGCGCCCGTTGAGCAACACCGCGACATCGGAGCTCCCGGGCACCGCCGCAGGAAGAGCCCTGTGCGACACCCTCAGGACGTGCCAGGCCGGCGTGCACACCCGGACGCCGGCGGAAGCGGCATGCTACCGCGGGACCATGACTGAGCTCCTGCTAACTTGGATAGAAGTCGGAGCGCGTCACGACCCACGCAGCTCTCGCCGCCGCCCACGCCCGCGGAAGCGCTGGCGCGCGAGCAACTGCTCCTCGACTTCCCCATGCTGCGGAGAAGCTCGATGAGTGGAGGGCCACCATCCGAAGCCTTGCCAGCTTTGCCAACAAAGACGAGCCGCTCCCAGCGGGACCCTCACGCCAGCGTTCTATCGAGCCGGTGCATGCCGGCGGTGGGAGGAATGGAGACGCTGCGACCATGATGCACTCTCCCCCCACAGCTGCGACCGCAGCCACCGGCTCGTCGGACCGACGCCTGTGACAACGTTTCCAGAGCGTCGTCCGACCCGCGAACCCGTTGCGACCAATGCCGAGTTCTTCGAGAGCGAGCTCAGGAAGACGCTCGGACTACCATCGAGCGACGGCGGGAGGCGTGCCATAAGTCGGATCGACGAGCAAGGCCTGCTATGGACCACCCAGCGCCGGGGGGCTCTGGCGACCTGCCTTACGAGGTGGGCTGTCCTGCCTATACCGAGAGCTGTGGCAGTTCCAGTGGCCCTCCCACTGCACGTTCAAGCCTGATGTTGGGGAAAAGTACAACGACAAGACTCACCCGTCGGAGTTCCTTAGCATCTACACCATCGTGATGCAAGCCACCGGGGCTCGCGACGACAAGGTGCTCGCCAACTACTTTCCGTTGGCGCTTAAGCCCAATGTCATGTCGTGGTTGATGCACCAGCCAGTGGATTCCATCTCTTCCTGGTCGGATCTGTGCCATGAGTTTGTTGGCGCCTTTACCGGAGGCCACCGAGCTCCTGGCCAGGCAAGTGACTTGCATGTCATCCCCTAGAAGGATGGTGAGTCCTCGTGTAAGTACATACAAATATTCAGCCGTGTGCTGTACACCATCCCAGATGTTCATCCCGCCGCTGTCATCAGTGCGTTCCATCAGAACGTACGCAACCATAAGATGCATGAAGAGATGGCAATGAGCAAGGTCAAGGATGTAGCCAAACTTTATGTTTCGGCAGGTAGATGTGCTCGGGCTGAGGAAGGAAGGAAGTACCCCAGCAAGGACGCCGGTGCGGAAACCGACTCCACGGACAAAGACGCCACCGCCCTGACCAAGACGGGCCGACGCCGCAATAGGAAGCGTAAGGGAAAGACTGTGCTTCTCGTTGAGGGATCGGGTGACCCCGGTGCCGCCAAGAAGGCCAAGGCTGACAACACCAGCAAGGAGGTTGCCGGGTGCACCGCCTGCCGGGCCTTGGCGGCCGCCGACAAGCTAGGAGGCTCCGACAAGCAGTACTGCAAGATCCACCGCACCAAGGGCCATGATCTCCAGAACTGCCAACAGGTTGAGCTGCTTGCAGAAAAGCAGAAAGCTGAATGTGAAAGGCGGGACAAGGAGAAGGGTTAGGATGGTGCTGAGGGGTCTGGCAAGAAGCGTGGCAGCCAAGGAGGTCGCCATGACAAAGATAATCAACAAGAGAGGCCCGCTCGGGGCCGCGATAAGAAGGAGGAAGACGATGATCACGACGAGTCCGGCGAGCACGAGTTCCAGAAAGCTACAGAGGCCATGTGCGTCGACGGTGGCGCCTCGTTGCACACCTCTCATCGCCAACTAAAACAATGGGCATGAGAGGTCACTGCAACGGAGCCATCATTCGATGCCCATAAGCCACTGAAGTGGTCCCGCACGCCCATCATTTTTGACACCGAGGATCACCTTGATCGCACAACTGCGGTCGGGTGTTTGCCGTTGTTGATTTCACCAACAATACGCAACCTCAAGGTGACAAAAGTGCTAGTTGACGGCGGGGCCGGTCTAAATTTCATCTCGCCCACTGTGATCAAGAAGCTACAGATTCCTGATGGAGGTCTCGAGGAGACGGGCACGTTTCAAGGGGTCAACTCGGGAAGGATTCAGCCGAAAGGTAAGATCATGCTACCCGTTACGTTTGGGGGCGAGCTGAACTATAGGACGGAGAAGATCATTTTTGATGTTGCCGAGATCCCCTTGCCGTACAACGGGATCCTTGGCCGCCCAGCGCTGGCCAAGTTCATGGCGGTGTCACACTACGCCTACAACACATTGAAGATGTCGGGGCTGCTGACCATCATCACCGTCCCCTCTGACAAGAAAGATGCGCTATTCTGCGCCGACTAACTCTATCGAGAGGCAGTTGCAGCAACTGCCGCCAAGGCACTTGCTCCTGCCGCTCAAGCCCCGGGAAGGAAGAAGGCCAGCAAGACCCCTTCTGGCGAGACCTCTTCCGGCAAGACCTCTTGCATCCACTTCGGCAAGCGCGCCTCTTCGGAGTGCTACACTCCCGTTGAGGACGTGCCAGAGAGCTCCACCAGCAAGAGCAAGAAGTCCAAGGCTGCACCACCAGAAACCAAGAAGGTGCCGTCAAGGAGGACGGCACGGGCGGGGCTTTCACTATAAGCTCCACCCTCGATAGCAAAAGGAAAGCGCTCTCGTCGCCTTCCTGTGGGCGAATGTCGATGTGTTTGCATGGCAAGCATTCGACATCCCCGGCGTTCCCAGGGAGGTGATTGAGCACCATCTTGCTGTCTATCCTCATGCGCGGCCCATCAAGCGGAAGGTCAGGAAGCAAGCTTTGGAGCGACAAGAGTTCATCATCGAGGAGATCAGGAAGTTGGAGGCGGTAGGCCTGGTTAGAGGAGTGCTCCACCCTATGTGGTTGGCCAATCCAGTGGTGGTGCGTAAGGCAAATGGGAAATGGAGGCTGTGTATTGACTACACATATGTCAATAAAGCCTGTCCAAAGGATCCTTTCCCTCTGCCGCGCATTGACCAGATTGTGGACTCCACTGCCGAGTGTGACCTTCTGTCATTCCTTGACGCTTATTCAGGATACCACCAGATCTTCATGATGAAGGAAGATGAAGAAAAAACCGCGTTCATCACCCCATGTGGTATGTACTGTTTTGTACGAATGCCTTTCGGGTTGAAGAGCACTGGTTCAACGTTTGCCCGAGCAGTCCAGATTGGTTTTGAGCCCCAGCTACATAGAAATATGGAAGCTTATATGGACGACATAGTGGTCAAAACCAAGGACAGGGCCATGCTCATGCAAGATTTAGAAGAAACATTTGCAAATCTGTGCAAGGTCAACCTCAAGCTCAACCCAAAGAAGTGTGTGTTCGGTGTCCCCTCTGGCAAACTTCTTAGGTTCTTTGTGTCTCAATGCGGAATCGAAGCAAATCCCGACAAGATCAAGGCAATTGAGCAGATTGAGGCGCCAAAACAGGTCAAAGACGTCCGTAGGCTCGCCGGCTGCGTTGCTGCCCTGAGTAGGTCCATCTCCAAATCTGCTGAGCGCGCCCTCTAATACGTCTCCATCATATCTACTTTTCCAAACACTTTTGACCTTGTTTTGGACTCTAACTTGCATGATTTGAATGGAACTAACCTGGACTGACGCTGTTTTCAGAATTGCCATGGTGTTATTTTTGTGCAGAAATAAAAGTTCTCGAAATGACCTGAAAATTAGAGGAGAATATTTTTAGAATATATAAAAAATACCGGTGAAAGAATCTACGTTAGGGGGCCCACACCCTATCTACGAGGGTGGGGGGCGCGCCCCCTGCCTCGTGGGCCTCCTGATGCTCCCCCGACCTCAACTCCAACCCTATATATTCATATTCGGGGAGAAAAAATTCAGGGAGAAGGATTCATCGTGTTCTACGATACGGAGCCGCCGCCAAGCCCTAATCTCTCTCGGGAGGGCTGATCTGTAGTTCGTTTGGGGCTCTGGAGAGGGGAATCCATCGCCATCATCATCATCAACCTTCCTCCATCACCAATTTCATGATGCTCACCGCCGTGTGTGAGTAATTCCATCGTAGGCTTGCTGGACGGTGATGGGTTGGATGAGATTTATCATGTAATCGAGTTAGTTTTGTTAGGGTTTGATCCCTAGTATCCATTATGTTCTGAGATTGATGTTGCTATGACTTTTCTATGCTTAATGCTTGTCACTAGGGCCCGAGTGCCATGATTTAAGATCTGAACCTATTATGTTTTCATGAATATTTGTGAGTTCTTGATCCTATCTTGCAAGTCTATAGTCACCTATTATGTGTTATGATCCGTTAACCCCGAAGTGACAATAATCGGGATACTTACCGGTGATGACCGTAGTTTGAGGAGTTCATGTATTCACTAAGTGTTAATGCTTTGGTCCGGTACTCTATTAAAAGGAAGCCTTAATATCCCTTAGTTTCCAATAGGATCCCACTTTGTAACGCCCCGAGACCATTGCGCCATGTGTATTCCAGTTATTCGCTGTTGTTGCCTTGTCATTTGTTTGCGTGTCATGCATTTCATATCATGTCATCATGTGCATCACATTGCATACGTGTTCATCTCATGCATCCGAGCATTTTCCCCGTTGTCCGTTTTGCAATCCGACACTCCTATGTCCTCCGGCGCCCCCTTTTGCCTCTTTTCGTGTGCAGCTGTTAAACTTTCTTAGATTGGACCGAGATTTTCCAAGCGTCCTTGGTTCACCACCGGTAGACCGCCTGTCATGTTTCGTGCCATTTGGAGTCCGTTTGATACTCCAACGGTTAACCGAGGAACTGTAAAGGCCTCATGTGTGTTGCAGCCCAATACCCCTCCAAAATGGCCCCAAACCCATCCAAACCCCCTCCATCCTCTCGGGCGTTCGATCACGATCGCGTGGCCGAAAACCTCACCTCATTTGGACTCTCCTAGCTCCCTTTACCTATATATTTGTGTCTCCCTCTGAATTCTCGCGGATGAAACCCTAGTCCTCTTCCTCCTCGCGCCGTCGGACATGTCCATCCCGTCGCCGGACATGTCCACCGCTGCCGCCACATCACCCGGACCAATCCGGGGACGACATCTCAGCGCCGTCGCCTCTCTCCTCCACTCCCAGGCCGCCACCTGTCGCCTCCGCCGCCTCCCTCCACCGCGGCCCGCGGGGCTCGAGGCCGGCCTGCCCGAGCCGCGACCGGGCCCGAGTGCCTGCTCCCCTGTGTGCCGCTTGCTGCCTGTACCGCGCCGCAACCCCGGAATTGCCGCCGCCCGTGCCCCAGGCGACCCTCGCCGCGTACCCACCCGCCGGCGTCGCCTCCACCGCCGCCCTTTGCCGGCGCAAGCTCGTCGCATCA
>NC_041388.1:317307657-317393241 GCF_002162155.2 Triticum dicoccoides
CTCCGGCAGGCGCTCCGCCGGCGCCGCACCACCCGTCCCCGTCGCGTGCCTCGGCGGCGCGCCCCGCTCGTCCTGCCGGCAAACCTCGCCGGGCCGCCTCGTCGTCGCCGGAGCCAGATCGGGACGAGATCCATCCATCCCCGAACCAAACGGCGCCCCTCCATCCTGGATCTCCTCGTCCCGCACGTCTCCGTCCCGAGTTGACTTTTCCGGAGGTTGATTTTCCACTAAGTCCCCAGATTTGTGTCATTTTCAGGCCCTGATCATCATGCCATAACTTTGTGCTCGCTGCTCCGTTTTTGCATGCATAATATATCAAAATGTTCGTCATGATGTGCTCTTCATTTCATTCCATTGCACCATGCTTGTTTGAGTCCATATTGATGCCATAATTGTTGATGCAAGAGTGCTTCATAATGTTAGTTACTGTTTCTTATCAGATTATGAGCATTTGTCATTTTTGCCATGATTATTGTGTGCTGCATATGGCTATGAGCTCTACATGTGTTTTGGGAAATGCCATGCCATCTTTACAGGGGTGTATGCCATGTATTTTTTTGATGAATGTGGTGACTAGCACAAACATGCAAAGTAGCTCTCGTAATATTGCTGATTTCAGAGACTTAGAATTTCACTAAGTTTTTGCTCTGCTGTTATTTTTATGCCATGTATTCATGTTGCTACAGAGTGATCCATGCTTCTTTTGTGTATGTTCAGTAAGGATAATTTTGAGATATTGTTACGCTCTATCCATCCATGCCCTTGTTTGCATTTATGGAGTACACTAGCTTGACTCAATCTTGCTATACTTTTACTATAACATGTTCCTGGCAGATTGTTTACATGTTAATCAATTTTGCCAAGGTTGTTGTAGTTGATCCATGCATGCTATGAGTTTCTTCTTGCTTTGGTTAGGTTCATGATCATGTCTTCTTGCTGGGAGTATGCTTAGTTTGTCATGCAATCCCTTGTGTTGACTGCATCAAGCTCGCAAACATGCCTTCATAATTCTGTTTATGCCATGTCTAGTTTTCTGCTAAGTCTGAATCTGTTAACGAAACTTGCTATGTTTACATGGGTGCCATCAAACCTTCTGATCCCTTTTGGCTTATGGTCAGTAAGGGACTTTTGTTATATATCTTGAGTAGATCACCGCCATGTGCTTTGTTGCTATGTTAGAGTGCAGTAGCTTAGTTTCTTGTTTCATTTTAGATGGCATTGTGCTGTTAATCGCAGAATCGTGCCATTCTTGTTTTGCTTGCCATTTGCAAACTGTGCATCCGATTCCGGTGATCCTTATATCGATTTCGACCGAAATCAACTCATCTTTCTAGTGGCACTCTTGGTTTGCCAAGTTGAGGCCTGTTTCAATATTTCCCTTCCGAAGCACGCATATGCATTGCATATCACATCCCGCATATCATGCCATGTTTTGCATCATGTTGCTTGCGCATTGCACCGTGGTTGATTGTTATTTTCTTTGTTTGTGTTCTTGCCTTGGGTAGAGTCGGGAGACGAGTTCGTGATCGAGGATCCTTTGAGTACGCTTACGAGGATCAAGCTTTCGTCAACTCTGAGTTCATTTCAGGCAAGATGACCATACCCTCGAAATCACTTCTATCTTTGCTTGCTAGTTGCTCGCTCTTTTGCTATGCCGAGATACCTACCACTTGCTATATCATGCTTCCCATATTTCCATGCCAAGCCTCTAACCCACCTTTCCTAGCAAACCATTGTTTGGCTATGTTACTGCTTTGCTCAGCCCCTCTTATGGCGTTGCTAGTTGCAGGTGAAGATTGGAGTTTGTTCCATGTTGGAACATGAATATGTTGGGATATCACAATATCTCTTATTTTAATTAATGCATCTATATACTTGTAAAGGGTGGAAGGCTCGGCCTTATGCCTGGTGTTTTGTTCCACTCTTGCCGCCCTAGTTTCCATCATACCGGTGTTATGTTCCTTGATTTTGCATTCCTTACGTGGTTGGGTTATAATGGGAACCCCTTGACAGTTCACTTTGAATAAAAATCCTCTAGCAAGGCCCAACCTTGGTTTCACATTTGCACTAACAACCTATCACCTTCCCTTGGGTTCTGCAGACTCAAGGGTCATCTTTATTTTAACTCCCCAGGCCAGTGCTTCTCTAAGTGTTGGTCTGAATCGGGCAGCCTGCGGGGCCACCTCGGGGCAACTCGAGGGTTGGTTTTACTCGTAGCTTGACCTATCCGGTGGTGCCCTGAGAACGAGATATGTGCAGCTCCTATCGGGATTGTCGGCGCATCGGGCGACTTTGCTGGTCTTGTTTTACCATTGTCGAAATGTCTTGTAACCGGGATTCCGAGTCTGATCGGGTCTTCCTGGGAGAAGGAATATCCGTCGTTGACCGTGAGAGCTTGTGATGGGCTAAGTTAGGACACCCCTGCAGGGTTTTGAACTTTGGAAAGCCGTGCCCGCGGTTATGGGTAGATGGGAATTTGTTAATGTCCGGTTGTAGAAAACTTGACACTTAACTTAATTAAAATGCATCAACCGCGTGTGTAGCCGTGATGGTCTCCTCTCGGCGGGGTCCGGGAAGTGAACACAGTTTTGGAGTTTTGTTTGAACATAAGTAGTTTCAGGATCACTTCTTGATTACTTCTAGTTCACGACCATGCTTTGCTTCTCTTCTTGCTCTCATTTGCGTAAGTTAGCCACCATATATGCTACTGCTTGCTGCAGCTCCACCTCACTACCTTTTCCTACCCATAAGCTTAAATAGTCTTGATCGCGAGGGTGTGAGATTGCTGAGTCCCCGTGACTCACAGATACTTCCAAAACCACTTGCAGGTGCCGTTGATACCAGTGCAGATGACGCAGCTGAGCTCAAGTGGGAGCTTGATGAAGATCTTGTTCGTTGTGTTTTTCCGTTTCCCGTCGATCAGTAGAGGAGCCCAGTTGGGGTGACCGGGGATCTAACATTAGGGGTTGTCTTCCTTTTATTTTGGTTCCGTAGTCGGACTCTGTTTGTTTTCTGTATGATGTAATGATATATTTATGTATTGTGTGAAGTGGCGATTGTAAGCCAACTCTTTATCCCTTTCTTATTCAGTACATGGGATGTGTAAAGATTACCCCTCTTGCGACATGCCTACTATGCGGCTATGCCTCTAAGTCGTGCTCCAACACGTGGGAGATATAGCCGCATCGTGGGTGTTACAAGTTGGTATCAGAGCCTTCCCCGACTTAGGAGCCCCCTGCTTGATCGAATCGCTGGCGTTGTTGAGTCTAGAAAAATGTTTGGAGTCTTATAGGATTATATATATCGGAGAGTAGGATTCTTTTTACTCCTTAGTCCCTTCGTCGCTCTGGTGAGGCTTCCTGACATAGAGTTTTGACTCTTCTCTTCTCAAATTTCACGAATTTTTTTAGGATCACGCGGGTATCTTGGAATCGTTTTGATGGTTTTGTGACGAGAACATTGTTCTTGGTGCCTCCTGACATTTAGGGGTTGTGGCAGTGTCCCGGGGAGTTGAGCTCCGAGGTGTTGTCTTCACAATTTTATCGTTGCAGTTCTGGAATACCTGAGTTTCGCCGACATCGAAAATCTCCTTTATGCAGTTGTTGGTGAGATAACCTCGACGCCACCTAGTACTGGGGCGGGAGTTCGGGAGTATTTCCATAACTCGTATAACAGATGCTTTTTGAAGGTTGAGGTAAACGATTTCCGAAGGTTTCTTGGTTATGTGTTGAAGGATGGATACAGCTGGATGTAGGATTGTTAGTTTGGGTGAGATATTATGCTTCCCCTATATCCCCAACACCTGATTGCATAACCAGAAAGTTTCGGGACTTTATAAGTGGGAATTCAAGTACATCGTAGGATATATTTTCAACAGACACATGATACGATATGGGGTCTATCATATGTTTGTTTCCGGCTTATTCTGCAAGCCAATCCTTTGTTTTGTTTTGATTTGCGGTATTCGAGTTGCTTCATTGTCAAGTGTTGATTCCATACCTTTCCTAAGCGGTGTTCTCATACTTCTACGTGAATACCAATCCTTCATGATCATCGAGATTGTCATGTCAATCCTTTTCAACCGGTGTGCTTCTCTTCAAGTGGATTCGATCATTTTCAACATCCCCAAGATCAATTCTAAGCCTTTTCTCAACGTGTTTCATCCGTCCCAAGTTGCTTTTATTTTACCCACACTCCCACCCTTTTTCTTTTTCTTCAAGGACTCAGATTTCTAAATCAAATATCATCTTATTGATGTGAAGTCTCTTCATTCTTTTCCGTCAATATTCTTACCCGGTGCTTCTCAGGAAGATCCTAATGGAGCTTCAAGTTCATCATTCTCCGTTATCTTTCTTTTCCGGTGGATTCAATTCAAGATTTGTTGATCATATCCTTTTCCTTGTTTCAAATACCTTCTCATGCCGGTGCACCTCATAATCATTCACTTCTCTCTATTCATTTGTTCGGGAGTGTTGAAGATATCTCAGATGGCTCGTCATTTCATTCAAGATCCGTTCAACCAATTTCGAGGTTGTTATCTCATTCAAGCCATTTAATTCAACCGGTGCAATCTCCATTTCAAGTAATTGTTCAACTGTGTTTCTCTTGAGTGGGCCCTAACCCACAGGTCTTTTCCCAGGATCTTACCAGACTCTTCTATTTCCTCGGAGCTATTCTCAAATCTTCTAAAGTTTGACATAAGAATGAATTTTCATCAGTCAAATGTCCTTCTCCAAGATCTTCCAATTTTTTTCATTATTCGTTCAACCTTTCTATTCTTCATTATTCCGGAGTGTCTCAACAAATTATGGTGGTGTTTCTCGTCATCATTCTCGGATTTTGAAGACCAAAGAAGAGTTTTCCTCCAAATCTTGTCCATTTTCTCAGACATGCGTAGTTCAAGCTTATGCCATCCTCTCATAATTATTTCCGATTGTGAGAATTCTTTCCACCCATCTGGAGTAATTTAGGAGTATTTTTAAGTTTGATTATCCGGAGGTCATCTTCTCAGAATTATTCATTCTCAGCTTTCAGCTATTGTTCCCCAAATATTACCAGTGCTTCATTCAAGTATTCTCTAATCAACTCATGATTTCTTTGTTTCACTTGTGTTTAAATTCTCTCAAGCATCTTTGTTCATTTGCTAATTCTTCCCGGTGCTTCTTTATATTTTTATTCATTCTTTTTCAATT
This sequence comes from Triticum dicoccoides, assembly GCF_002162155.2. NCBI lineage: Eukaryota > Viridiplantae > Streptophyta > Magnoliopsida > Poales > Poaceae > Triticum > Triticum dicoccoides. The sequence goes on from NC_041388.1 coordinate 317,312,850, forward strand.
CTTACGGTGGTTCGCTCAAGAGTTCTCTTCCTTGGTTATCATATCAATTCATTCGTTCTTTCCAATTCTACCGGCCGGTGGTTCGTTGAAGACCTTCCCAAGTTTGCGCTATATCTATCTTAATTCTTTCAACGAGAATAAGTAGTATGCCAAATCCGTTGCTTGTCATCAATTTAATTGGTGAAGGATACGCATAACATAATTCTTATTCTTGCTTCATCCAGGTGATTGATTCATTCTTCCGGAGTTTGTTCACGATGAGTAAATTCTCGGTTTAAATTGTTTCATCTTTTCTTTTCCCGGAGTTCCAAGCTCTCATCATCACAAAGATCCATCTAATCATTGCAAGGCTTCAACCTTATTCTTTTCATCCTTCATTTCGTTTGATCATTCTTGTATTACCGGAGTTCTTCATGGAGGTTCTACATGATGGTTCATCAAGGATTTAATTCCTTCTCGAAGTGTTCATTGAGATTCTTTTCAAAGGAGCTCAAGTTTTCTTCATCTTGCAATCTGGAGTGCAATTGTTTCTCCTCTTATCTTTTGAGGTGGTGTTATGCAATTGTTGATAATTTCCTTCGTGTTTCATGATTCACATGTTTTCAAGAGTGACATATCTAAATCCATCATTTTCTCTTTGTTCAAGATATCTTTTCAACCAATCAATCTCTTCATTGGAGTTATATTGGGTTATATTTCACCTAAAGCTTTCCCTAAAGATTTTGCTATTTATGGTGCATATGAATGACCCAAGTTCTTCATTTATCCTCCCGGTGAAATAAGTTTCTCGTCTCCTTGTTCATATCAATCCAATCTATTGTTTTTCGTTAGTGGCAGAATTTCACCTCAAGATTTTGAGATGTTTTCGTTGTAATGCCCCGAGACCGTTGCGCCAGGTGTCTTCCAGTTATTCGCTGTTGTTGCCTTGTCATTTGTTTGCGTGTCATGCATTTCATATCATGTCATCATGTGCATCGCATTGCATACGTGTTCGTCTCATGCATCCGAGCATTTTCCCTGTTGTCCGTTTTGCAATCCGACACTCCTATGTCCTCCAGCGCCCCCTTTTGCCTCTTTTCGTGTGCGGGTGTTAAACTTTCTCGGATTGGACCGAGATTTGCCAAGCGGCCTTGGTTCACCACCGGTAGACTGCCTATCAAGTTTCGTGCCATTTGGAGTCTGCTTGATACTCCAACGGTTAACCGAGGAACCGTAAAGGCCTCATGTGTGTTGCAGCCCAACACCCCTCCAAAGTGGCCCAAAACCCATCCAAACCCCCTCCATCCTCTCGGGCGTTCGATCATGATCGCGTGGCCGAAAACCGCACCTCATTTGGACTCTCCTAGCTCCCTCTACCTATATATTTGTGTCTCCCTCCGAATTTTCGTGGATGGAACCCTAGTCCTCTTCCTCCTCGCGCCGCCGGACATGTCCATCCCGTTGCCGGACATGTCCACCGCCGCCGCCACATCACCCGAACCAATCCGGGGACGACACCTCAGCGCCACCGCCTCTCTCCTCCACTCCCAGGCCGCCACCTATCGCCTCCGCTGCCTCCCTCCACCGCGGCCCGCGGGGCCCGAGGCTGGCCCGCCCGAGCCGCGACCGGGCCCGAGCGCCCGCTCCCCGCGCGCCGCCTGCTGCCTGTACCGCGCCGCCGCTCGGGAATTGCTGCCGCTCGCGTGCCAGGCGACACTCGCCGCGTCCCCGCCCGCCGGCGTCGCCTCCACCGCCGCCCTTCACCGGCGCATGCTCACCGCATCACCCGGCCGGCCGACGTCCGCCTCGCCGCTCCGCCAGGCGCTTCGTCGGCGCCGCGCCGCCCATCCTCGTCGTGCTCCTCGCCGGCGCGCCCCGCTCCTCCCGCCGGCAAACCTCACCACCGGAGTCGCCTCGTCGTCGCCGGAGCCGGATCAGGACGAGACCTTCCATCCCCGAACCAAACGGCGCCCCTCCGTCCTGGATCTCCTCATCCCGCACGTCTCCGTGCCGAGTTGACTTTTCCAGAGGTTGATTTTCCACGAAGTCCCCAGATTTGTGTTATTTTCAGGCCCTCTTCATCATGCCATAACTTTGTGCTCGCTGCTCCATTTTGCATGCATAATATATCAAAATGTTCGTCATGATGTGCTCTTCAGTTCATTCCATTGCACCATGCTTGTTTGAGTCCATATTGATGCCCTAATTGTTGATGCAAGAGTGCTTCATAATGTTAGTTACTGTTTCTTATCATATTATGAGCACTTGTCATTTTTGCCATTATTATTGTGTGCTGCATATGGCTATGAGCTCTACATGTGTTTTGGGAAATACCATGACATCTTTACAGGGGTGTATGCCATGTATTTTTGTGTTGAATGTGATGACTAGCACAAGCATGCAAAGTAGCTCTCGTAATATTGCTGATTTCAGAGACTTAGAATTTTACTAAGTTTTTGCTCTGCTGTTATTTTTATACCATGTATTCATGTTGCTATAGAGTGATCCATGCTTCTTTTGAGTATGTTCAGTAAGGATGATTTTGAGATATTGTTATGCTCTATCCATCCATGCCCTTGTTTGCATTTATGGAGTACACTAGCATGAATCAATCTTGCTGTACGTTTGCTATAACATGTTCCTGGCAGATTGTTTACATGTTAATCAATTTTGCCAAGGTTGTTGAAGTTGATCCATGAATGCTATGCGTTTGTTCTTGATTTGGTTAGCTTCATGATCATGTCTTCTTGCTGGGAGTATGCTTAGTTTGTCATGCAATGCCTTGTGTTGAGTGCATCGATCTCGCCAACATGCCTTCATAATTCCGTTTATGCCATGTCTAGTTTTCTGCTAAGTCTGAATCTGTTAACGGAACTTGCTATGTTTACATGGGTGCCATCAAACCTTCTGATCCCTTTTGGCTTATGGTCAGTAAGGGACTTTTGTTATATATCTTGAGTAGATCACCGCCATGTGCTTTGTTGCTATGTTAGAGTGCAGTAGCTTAGTTTCTTGTTTCATATTAGATGGCATTGTGCTGTTAATCGCAGAATCGTGCCATTCTTGTTTCGCTTGCCATTTGCAAATTGTGCATCCGATTCCGGTGATCCTTATATCGATTTCGACCGAAATCAACTCATCTTTCTAGTGGCACTCTTGGTTTGCCAAGTTGAGGCCTGGTTCAATATTTCCCTTCCGAAGCACGCATATGCATTGCATATCACATCCCGCATATCATGCCATGTTTTGCATCATGTTGCTTGCGCATTGCACCGTGGTTGATTGTTGTTTCCTTTGCTTGTGTTCTTGCCTTGGGTAGAGCCAGGAGACGAGTTCGTGATCGAGGATCCTTTGAGTATGCTTACGAGGATCAAGCTTTCGTCAACTCTGAGTTCATTTCAGGCAAGATGACCATACCCTCGAAATCACTTCTATCTTTGCTTGCTAGTTTCTCGCTCTTTTGCTATGCCGCGATACCTACCACTTGCTATATCATGCCTCCCATATTGCCATGCCAAGCCTCTAACCCACCTTTCCTAGCAAACCGTTGTTTGGCTATGTTACCACTTTGCTCAGCCCCTCTTATAGCGTTGCTAGTTGCAAGTGAAGATTGGAGTTTGTTCCATGTTGGAACATGGATATGTTGGGATATCACAATATCTCTTATTTTAATTAATGCATCTATATACTTGGTAAAGGGTGGAAGGCTTGGCCTTATGCCTGGTGTTTTGTTCCACTCTTGCCGCCCTAGTTTCCGTCATACCAGTGTTATGTTCCTTGATTGTGCGTTCCTTACGCGGTTGGGTTATAATGGGAACCCCTTGACAGTTTGCTTTGAATAAAACTCCTCCAGCAAGGCCCAACCTTGGTTTTACATTTGCACTAACAACCTATCACCTTCCCTTTGGTTCTGCAGACTCAAGGGCCATCTTTATTTTAACCCCCCCGGGCCAGTGCATCTCTAAGTGTTGGTCCAAACCGGGCAGCCTGCGGGGCCACCTCGGGGCAACTCGAGGGTTGGTTTTCCTTGTAGCTTGACCTATCTGGTGTTGCCCTAAGAACAAGATATGTGCAGCTCCTATCGGGATTGTCGGTGCATTGGGCGACTTTGCTGGTCTTGTTTTACCATTATCGAAATGTCTTGTAACCAGGATTCCAAGTCTGATCGGGTCTTCCTGGGAGAAGGAATATCCTTCGTTGACCGTGAGAGCTTGTGATGGGCTAAGTTGGGACACCCCTGCAGGGTTTTGAACTTTCGAAAGCCGTGCCCGCGGTTATGGGCAGATGGGAATTTGTTAATATCCAGTTGTAGAAAACCTGACACTTAACTTAATTAAAATGCATCAACCATGTGTGTAGCCGTGATGGTCTCTTCTCGGCGGGGTCCGGGAAGTGAACATGGCTTTGGAGTTTTGTTTGAACGTAAGTAGTTTCAGGATCACTTCTTGATCACTTCTAGTTCACGACCATGCTTTACTTCTCTTCTCACTCTCATTTGCGTAAGTTAGCCACCATATATGCTAGTGCTTGCTGCAGCTCCACCTCACTACCTTTTCCTGCCCATAAGCTTAAATAGTCTTGATCGTGAGGGTGTGAGATTGGTGAGTCCCCGTGACTCACATATACTTCCAAAACCAGTTGTAGGTGCCGTTGATACCAGTGCAGATGACGCAGCTGAGCTCCAGTGGGAGCTCGATGAAGATCTTGTTTGTTGTGTTGTTCCGTTTCCTGTCGATCAGTAGAAGATCCCAGTTGGGGCGATCGGGGATCTAGCACTAGGGGTTATCTTCCTTTTATTTTGGTTCCGTAGTCAGACCCTTTTTGTTTTCTGGATGATGTAATGATATATTTATGTATTGTGTGAAGTGGCGATTGTAAGCCAACTCTTTATCCCTTTCTTATTCAGTACATGGGATGTGTAAAGATTACCCCTCTTGCGACATGCCTACTATGCGGCTATGCCTCTAAGTTGTGCTCCGACACATGGGAGATATAGCCGCATCGTGGGTGTTACATGCTGCCACGGGAGGGTAGGAAAAAAGATGTCATGCAAGTTCTTTTCCATAAGAACGTATGACTATATTCGGAATACATGCCTACATTACATTGATGAACTGGAGCTAGTTCTGTGTCACCCTATGTTATAACTGTTGCATGAGGAATCACATCTGACATAATTATCCATCACTAATCCATTGCCTATAAGCTTTTCACATATTGATCTTTGCTTAGTTACTTTTCCGTTTCCACTGTTACAATCACTACAAAACCAATACTGTTACTTTTGCCACCATTACCGTTACTTCCATATTACTTTTCTACTAAATACTTTGCTGCAGATATTAAGTCTTTCAGGTGCGGTTGAATTGAAAACTGAACTGTTAATACTTGAGAGTATTCTTTGGCTCCCCTTGTGTCAAATCGATAAATTTGGGTTGAATACTCTACCCTCGAAAACTGTTGCGATCCCCTATACTTGTGGGTTATCAAGACTATTTTCTAGCACCGTTGCCGAGGAGCATAGCTCTATTATTTGAGTCACTTGGGATTTATATCTGTTGATCACTATGAAGAACTTGAAAGATGAAAGAACCAAGATTTTTCTCTCAACTACGACAGGAGGTATGGAACTGCTATCTAGCTCTGCACTTGATTCACCTTTTGTTTTGAGTAAACTTGCGACACCTACACCTGCTATTCATTCTGATATGTCGCATGTTATTGATGATGCCACATCTTTTTTGCATGATACTTATGATGAAACTACTTCTATGCTTGATAATACTGTGCCACTAGGTGAATTTCTTGATGAACAACTTGCTAGGGTTAGAGAGAATGAAAAAATATTGAAACTGATAATATTGATGAAAGTGATGATGAAGATTCTCCCCCTAGATATGAATTGCCTGTTGTGCCTGAGGGTTATGTTATGGATGAAGAAACTGATAGAGACTTTTTAGCTTGCAATGATAGATATGATCTTAAGAAATTATTAGATAAGCTTAAAGAAAAATCTTTGAATGCTAGAATGAAATATGACCCTGCTTTTGCTACTTCACCTATCTGTATTTCCGATAAGGATTATGATTTCTCTGTAGATCCTGAGATAATTAATTTGGTTGAATCCGATCCTTTCTATAGCTATGAATCTGAAACTGTTGTGGCACATCTTACTAAATTAAATGATATAGCCATCCTATTCACTAATGATGAGAAAACTTGCTACTATTATATCCTTAAGTTATTTCTGTTCTCATTAAAGGGTGATGCTAAAACATGGTTTAATTCTCTTGATCCTGGTTGTGTGCGTAGTCCCTAGGATATGATTTATTACTTCTCTGCTAAATATTTCCCCGCTCATAAGAAACAAGCTGCCTTAAGGGAAATATATAACTTTGTGCAAATTGAAGAAGAGAGTCTCCCACAAGCTTGGGGGAGGCTTCTCCAATTACTTAATGCTTTGCCTGATCATCCTCTCAAGGAAAATGAAATACTTGATATCTTTTATAATGGACTAACCGATGCTTCCAGAGACCACCTGGATAGTTGTGCTGGTTGTGTTTTCAGGGAAAGAACTGTTGATCAAGCTGAATTGCTATTGAATAATATGTTGAGTAATGAAAATGACTGTACACTTCCTGAACCAACTCCTAAGCCAACTCCGAAGAAAAGGGGTATTCTATTTCTCAGTCATGAAGATATGCAAGAGGCAAAGAAATCTATGAAAGAAAAAGGTATTAAAGCTGAAGATGTTAAGAATTTATCGGCTATTGAAGAAATACATGGTCTTGATAACCCTACACAGGTTGTAAAGGTAAATTCTCTCTATAGATTTTATGAAGGTGATATTCCTTGTTATAAGTCTGCTAGCCAGTGCTTAGATGAGTTTGATAATTTTATTGTTAAACAAGAAAACTTCAATGCTTATGTTGGTAGACAATTGAAACATAATGATTATATGATTGAACACTTGAGTGATTATATGTCTAGAGTTAAAGGTGAACTTAAACTTATCAGTAAACATGCTTCTATGGTTACCACTCAAGTAGAACAAGTACTTAAAGCTCAGAATGATTTGCTCAATGAATTAGATAATAAGAAAAACGAAAATGTTGTTAGAGTTGTGACTAGAGGGGGTAAATGACTCGGGAACCTTTGTATCCCGAAGGCCACCCTAAGAGAATTGAGCAAGATTCTCAGAGAACTAATGTTGATGCACCTAGTTCTTCTAAGAAGAAGAAAAAGAAAAATGATAGAACTTTGCATGCTTCTAGTGAACCTGTTGTTGACACACCTAAGAATCCCAATGATATTTCTATTTCTGATGCTGAAACACAATCTGGTAATGAACATGAACCTAGTGATAATATTAATGATGATGTTCATGTTGATGCTCAACCTAGTAATAACAATGATGTAGAGATTGAACCTGCTGTTGATCTTGATAACCCACAATCAAATAATCAACGTTATGATAAGAGAGACTTTGTTGCTAGGAAGCACGGTAAAGAAAGAGAACCATGGGTTCAGAAACCTATGCCCTTTCCTCATAAACCATCCAAGAAAAAGGATGATGAGTGCTTTGCTGAAATGATTAGACCTATCTTTTTGCGTATGCGTTTGACTGATATGCTTAAAATGAATCCTTATGCTAAGTACATGAAAGATATTGTTACAAATAAAAGAAAGATACCGGAAGCTGAAATTTCCACCATGCTTGCTAATTATAATTTTAAAGGTGGAATACCAAAGAAACTAGGAGATCCCGGAGTACCAACTATACCATGCTCCATTAAAAGAAACTATGTTCAAAATGCTTTATGTGATCTTGGAGCCGGTGTTAGTGTTATGCCTCTCTGTTTATATTGTAGACTTGATTTGAATTAGTTGATACCTACTGAAATATCTTTGCAAATGGCTGATAAATCAACTGCTATACCTGTCGGTATTTGTGAGGATGTGCCTGTTGTGGTTGCAAACGTTACTATTTTAACGAACTTTGTTATTCTTGATATTCCCGAGGATGATAGTATGTCCATTATTCTTGGAAGACCCTTTTTGAATACTGCAGGGGCTGTTATTGATTGCAACAAAGGCAATGCCACTTTTCATGTTAATGGTAATGAGCATACGGTACACTTTCCGAGGAAACAACCTCAAGTCCATAGAATCAATTCTATTGGAAAAATTCCAACAATTACTATTGGAGGTTTTGAATTTCCTCTTCCTACTGTCAAGGAGAAATATGATATTCTTATTGTTGGGGACATGCATATCCCCGTTGAGGTAACCTAGTATTATTTCAAAATTCTCTGGTTTCATGTTATTCGAAAAGAGTTTGTTAACAAGACATGGTCAACCTTGTTAGTGGATTCCTTTTGATGAGCATGAGATGGATGAAGTTAGAAAGCATAACTCTCTGTACCCTCTTTTTATTTTCTGTTATTTAGATTAAATAAAGCAAAAATAGTATTTTCTATCTGTTTTCTGAATTATCCTTGCAATAAAAAATACCCCAAAAATAAAAGTTCTCCAAATGTCCTGAAAATTTAATATGTTTTTTTCTAGAATATTTAAGAATATTTGGCACTAAGAACACACCAGGGGACCCACCATGTGCCCACGAGGGTGGATGGCGCGCCCACACCCCTAGGGCGCCCCCTGCCTCATGGACCCCACGTGCCCCCCTCCACTTATTCCTGCACCCACACACTTCGTCTTCCTGAAGAAAAAATTCTGCACCAGCTCAAAACCGAGTTCTAGCTCATCTTGCTGCCATTTTCGATCTCCTTGCTCAAAGCTCCATTCACAAAACTACTTTGGGGGATTGTTCTTCGGTACGTGAATCCTCCAATGATCCAATTAGTTTTTGTTCTAATGCTTTATTTATTGCAAATTTTTGCTACTTAGGTGACCCTTTTCTTGAGCTTACATGTTAAATTTATGTGGTCAAAAGTAGTTTTAATGCATGATATGGCCTCTAGGCACTTGTAGGAGTAGTTGCTTTCAATCTTGTTGAGATTGGTTTACTTTTATTTTGAGTCACTAAAAATTTCAGAAATTATTCAGAGGAAGAAATATGTTTAGGAAAATGTACCAAGGTGGTTCCTCAAGGAAGCAAGGCCCAAGGCCCGCGATACGTGAGCCGAACAATGAACTACCAAGGGAAGCTCAAGTGCGGCCTTGTGAATGGCCATCAGAGGAGTTTATGGTCCGGGCAGGCATCAAGGAAGAATTTGACACATATGTGCGTAATGCTGATCTTGAGAGCTTCGTGTCAGATAAGTGCCGACAATACCTCTATCTAACTGATTCCTTTGTGAGAAGGTTTAAATTTACAACCTCGCGCAATTCTCACACCATTTTATTCGATCTTTATGATAAATCATATACCATGGACCTAGAAGATTTTAATACTGCTTGTAAACTCCCGCACCGGGGCAATGTTAGTGAACCTCGCAAGTATGAATATAAAGAATTTCTTGCTAGTATTACTATGGGGGAATCTAGGGAAATCACACAGGCTACCATAGGGAGCATTCATTTTCCCGCCATACATTATTTTGCTCTCTTCGTGGCTTGATGCATTAACAGTAAAGATGAGGCTTGCCACATGTGCGTTCCAGATCTTACTGTCCTCAAGAGTGCGGTATTGGGTGATAAACAATATAACTTGGGGACTATTGTTACACGTAGGTTGCATCTTAATAGTTTAAGTGGAATTTATGCAACTCATGTAGCTAATTTTCTTTAGATACCACACATGAGAATGATATTGAATTGCCTCCTGCTTATCTAGATTATAATGCTATGGTTCGTCATCAGTTTGTTGAGAGGAATGATCAGTTCCTCCAGTATCGACTAATCTTTGACAGACATCGCACTGTACATGTTGCTCTCCCTGCTCCTACTTTCTTTGACTTTCAGGCAAAAAGGAGATATGTTATAACCAGGGAGGAGGCGAACGAGTACGAGAGGAGGATGGAGGCAGCTCGCCTCCAAGCTGCAACTCTTCAGGCAGTAGTTGCTGCATCTCAGTACGACCCCAACTTCAACTTTGGATATCCACCAGGCCAGCCATAGCCATAGACCAACTTAGGCCAAAAGCCTAAGCTTGGGGGAGTACATATTTCTCACCGACATTACATTCATGTTCACACACTCATGCCAGTTGTTGGTGCTCATACTTTTTCATTGTATCATCCATGCTAGTTTATTTCCTTTTTAAGATTTCTTCTTGTGTGTTTGAAAAACCTTAAGAGAAATCAAAAAACTTAGTTGTAGCTTTTAGCTAGTTTACTTTCCATGCCTGTAGTAGTAATAATTAAAAGAAAACCCAAAAAGATTTCTTGTTCATCTTTTGTTTGTTGGGAGCTTTCCTGTGTAAATAGTTTTATTTCTTTTCTTTGGGGGTCGAGAAGAGAAGACCATAAGGAAAATGTTGAGTGGCTCTCATATGCATTATTGTTGATCTAACCAAGAGCCCATATTACCTTGTCTTCTCCCTTGTATTGAATGCTTGCAGATTCCAGCTTAGTCCAATGCACGTGCACTATTATTATTATTATTATTATTATTATTATTATTATTATTATTATTATTATTATTATTATTATTATTATTATTATTATTATTATCCACACTATTCGGTTGTGCAAGTGAAAGGCAATAATGACGATATATGATGGACTGATTGAGATGAGAAAAGCTGGTATGAACTTGACCTATCTTGTTTTTGTAAATATGATTAGTTCATCGTTCCTGATTCAGCCTATTATGAATGAAACATGTTTGCAATGACAATTAGAGATTATAGTTTCTCATGCCATGCTTAATTAGCTAGGAGTTTATAATGATTTACCTTGCGTACCAACATGCTATTAAAATGGTTGTGATGTGGTATGATAGGGTGGTATCCCCCTTTGAACGATTCGAGTGGCTTGACTTGGCACATGTTCATGCATGTAGTTGAAACAAATCAATATAGCCTCCATGATATTTATGTTCATGGTGAATTATATCATACTCATGCTTGCACTCAGTGTTGATTAGTTTTAATGCATGTTCATGACTGTTGTCGCTCTCTAGCTGGTCGCTTCCTAGTCTCTTTCTAGCCTTCACTTGTACTAAGTGGAATACTACTTGTGCATCCACTTCCATAAAACCCAAAAATTTATTCCATATGAGTCCACCATACCTTCCTATATGCGCTATCTACCTGCCATTCCAAGTAAATTTGTATGTGCCAAACTCTAAACCTTCAAACAAAATTCTGCTTTGTATGCTCGAATAGCTCATGTATCAACTAGGGTTGTCTATATTTTCCATGCTAGGTGGGTTATTCTCAAGATGAGTGGACTCCGCTCATCATTCACGAGAAAATGGCTGGTAACCGAGATGCCTAGTCCCATGCTCAAATCAAAATAATTGCAAACAAAACTCCCCCAGGATTGTTGTTAGTTGGAGGCACCCGCTGTTTCAGACAAGCCATGTATTGATGTTTGTTGGTGGTAGGGGGAGTATAAACTTTACCATTCTATTTGGAAACCGCCTATAATGTGTGTAGCATGGAAGATATCGAGATCTCTCGGTTGTTATGTTGACAATGAAAGTATACCACTCAAAATATTATTCATCTCTATTTCAAAATCGAGCTCTGGCACCTCTACAAATCCCTGCTTCCCTCTACGAAGGGCTATCTATTTACTTTTATGTTGAGTCATCATCCTCTTATTAAAAAGCACCAATTGGAGAGCACTGTTGTCATTTGCATGTATTATTATTAGTTTACATCGAGTATGACTGTGATTGGATCTCTTTTACCATGAATTACAATGTTTAGTCAGTCCTTGAACTTCAAAGGTGCTCTGCATTTATGTTTTGCGGTCTCAGAAAGGGCTAGCGAGATACCATCTTGTTATATCATATTATGATTGTTTTGAGAAAGTGTTGTCATCCGAGATTTATTATTATTGCTCACTAGTTGATTATGCCATTGATATGAGTAAACATGAGAGCTAAATGTTATTGTGAATATGGTTAGTTCATAATCTTTGCTGAAAACTGGAATGCTGGCTTTACATATTTACAACAGGAAGATCAAACAGAGTTTGTAAACGTTTTTCTTTATCACTTTCAGTTTGTCAACTGAATTGCTTGAGGACAAGCAAATGTTTAAGCTTGGGGGAGTTGATACGTCTCCATTGTATCTACTTTTCCAAACACTTTTGACCTTGTTTTGGACTCTAACTTGCATGATTTGAATGGAACTAACCCGGATTGACGCTGTTTTCAGCAGAATTGCCATGGTGTTATTTTTGTGCAGAAATAAAAGTTCTCGGAATGACCTAAAAATCAACAGAGAATATTTTTGGAATATATAAAAAATATCGGCGAAAGAATCTATGCCAGGGCCCCCACACCCTGTCTATGAGGGTGGGGGCGCGCCCCCTGCCTCGTGGGCCCCCTGATGCTCCACTGACCTCTCCAACTCTATGTATTCGTGTTCGGGGAGAAAAAATCAGGGAGAAGGATTCATCACGTTTTACGATACGGAGCCGCCGCCAAGCCCTAATCTCTCTCGGGAGGGCTGATCTGTAGTCCGTTCGGGGCTCCCCAGAGGGGAATCCGTCGCCATCGTCATCATCAACCTTCCTTCATCACCAATTTCATGATGCTTACCGCCGTGCGTGAGTAATTCCATCATAGGCTTGCTGGACGGTGATGGGATGGATGAGATTTATCATGTAATCGAGTTAGTTTTGTTAGGGTTTGATCCCTAGTGTCCATTATGTTCTGAGATTGATGTTGCTATGACTGTGCTATGCTTAATGCTTGTCACTAGGGCCCGAGTGCCATGATTTCAGATCTGAACCTATTATATTTTCATGAATATATGTGAGTTCTTGATCCTATCTTCCAAGTCTATAGTCACCTATTATGTGTTATGGTCTGTTAACCCCGAAGTGACAATAATCGGGATACTTACCGGTGATGACCGTAGTTTGAGGAGTTCATGTATTCACTAAGTGTTAATGCTTTGGTACGGTACTCTATTAAAAGGAGGCCTTAATATCCCTTAGTTTCCAATAGGATCCCGCTGCCACGGGAGGGCAGGACAAAAGATGTCATGCAAGTTCTTTTCCATAAGCACGTATGACTATATCCGGAATACATGCCTACATTACATTGATGAACTGGAGCTAGTTCTGTGTCACCCTATGTTATAACTGTTGCATGAGGAATCACATCTGACATAATTATCCATCACTGATCCATTGCCTACGAGCTTTTCACATATTGATCTTTGCTTAGTTACTTTTCCGTTGCCACTGTTACAATCACTACAAAACCAATACCGTTACTTTCGCCACCGTTACCATTACTTCCATATTACTTTTCTACTAAATACTTTGCTGCTGATATTAAGTCTTTCAGGTGTTGTTGAATTGACAACTCAACTGTTAATACTTGAGAATATTCTTTGGCTCCCCTTGTGCCGAATCAATAAATTTGGGTTGAATACTCTACCCTCGAAAACTGTTGCGATCCCCTATACTTGTGGGTTATCACCCTCCACTTTTTCAAAGTTTTGAAAAAGGCAGGTCCAGTAAAGTGGAATCCAGAGGCAGAGGCAGCGCTGCAAGATTTGAAGAGGCACCTCTCCTCCATGCCAATACTAGTCACGCCTAAACCACAAGAGCGTTGCTGCTATACTTAGCAGCAACGAATCAAGTGGCCAGTGATGCGCTGGTGGCCTTGAGGGAACTTGAGGAAGAAGTAGCAGTAGCAGTAGAGCCGTCGGATTTTGGAGTGGAGTGGGCATTGGAGCTGTCGAGCTTTGGCCTCAAGTTTGAAAGTACTTCAACGATCAAAAGCCAAGCCTTGGCAGAATTCATAGCGGAATGGACCACAATGCCTGATGAAGTCCAGATGCACTTTACCCGGGAAAAATCAATGAACAACACGGTGGAGTACGAGGGATTGCTTGCCGGTCTCAGGATCGCGGCAGACCTCAGAATCAAGAAGCTCATCATCAGAGGTGATTCGCTGCTTGTTGTTAAGAAAGTCAACAAGGATTACCAGAGCCCGTTGATGGAGGCCTACGTGGATGAAGTGAGGAAGTTGGAAGATCGTTTTGACGGATTGCAAGCAGAGCATGTTCCTCGAGCGGAGAACGGCATTGCTGACAACCTGTCAAAGCGCGCTGCCCTGAAGTTGCCTATGGAACCAGGTACCTTTGTGCTTCAATTAACTCAACCGTCCGCGAGCCATTAGCAGGGCAGAACAAGTGAAGGAAGGCAGGCCCTGGCAAGTACTTTCCCACTGAGCTCCAAGGAGCCGCCGGCAAGGACATTGCCGGGTGCCCCAAGCTTGCCGGAGAGCAGCAACCCCCGGCGGAGCCTCGAGCTCCGACCGTAGAGGCAGCTGCCCTTGCGGCCGAAGATGTGCCTTTAGTCCTTGCCATCGAGCCTCAGGCTCCGGCATGGGCACATCACACAGTCCGTTTCCTCCAAATAGGGGAGCTTCCTGAGGAACAAGCAGAAGCAGAGAAAGTAGCCTGTCGGTCCAGCATGTACCAGTTTGTGGATGATGCCCTATAAAGAAGGAGACCGGACCACGTGAAGTTGAAGTGCATTCCTCGGGAAGATGGACTGAGGCTGTTGGTAGAGATACATGGAGGCAAGGGTGGCTCCCACATAGGGTCGAGAGCCCTTGCCGGCAAAGCATTCTGGCAAGGCTTCTTTTGGCCCACCGCCCTCCAGGATGCAACTGCCCTAGTAACCAAGTGTGAAGCATGCCAGTTCCATTCAAAGAAGCTTCATCAACCAGCCCAAGCTCTTCAAACAAGCCCTCTTTCCTGGCCATTTTTGGTCTGGGGGCTCGACATACTGGGCCCCTTTTCCCGCGCCGTCGGGGGCTTTGCGTACTTGTACGTTGCGATCAACAAGTTCACAAAGTGGCCGGAAGTGGAACCAGTGAGAAAGGTGACATCATAGTCAGCCGTCAAGTTCTTCAAGGGGATAGTCTGCCATTTTGGTATGCCCAACAGAGTCATCACCAACAACGGCATGCAGTTCACGAGCCACACATTCATGCAGTACATTCAAGACCTCGGCAGCAAGGTCTTCTTTGCTTCTGTTGCTCATCCTAGAAGTAACGGCCAGGCCGAGAGGGCAAATGCAGAAGTGCTGTGAGGCCTCAAGACTAGGACTTTTGACAAGCTGCACAAGTGCGGAAGGCGCTGGGTTGATGAGTTGCCAACAATTCTTTGGTCGATCAGAACGACACCAAATCAAGCTACTCGCCAGACACCCTTTGCCCTGGTTTACGGGGCAGAAGCAGTTCTCCCCATGGAACTCATATACAGGTCACCTAGAGTGCTCGCTTATGATGAGCTTGAGCAAGAGCAGTTGCGCCAAGAGGATGTGACACTCCTTGAGGAAGATCGTCTTCGGGCTGTTGTGCGAGCCGCTCGCTACCAGCAGGCCTTGCGCCGCTATCATAGCTGCAAGGTTCACGCCCGAAGCCTTGAGGAAGGCGACCTTGCTCTTCGGCGGATTCAATCCGCCAAGAATTCAAACAAGTTGATGCCAAAGTGGGAAGGCCCTTATCGGGTAATACAAGTCACCAGGCCCGGCGCAGTCTGCCTGGAGACCGAAGATGGCATTCCGGTGAGCAATTCCTGGAATATCGAACATCTTCGCAAGTTTTACCCCTAAGGCGCGGTTGCCGGGAGCCCCGGCAACCCCCATTTTGTACTAGCCTTGCCGGCAGGGCATGTAACCCTATGTACAAAGCCAGGCATAGACCCTGTGCATAGTCAAGGAAAGGAATCCCATAGTATGTATAGTTTCCTGTCGATTCCTAGGTTTTTGTGTATACATATATGCATGCTTGTCCAAGGTACTGTACTGCCTTTTGATTCCAATAAATGTTAGTGGACCACTGGGGTTCCATGCTCTTGCCCTCTCTTCTTTCCAGCCACAGCAAAGGCGCGCGACCCAGCCAAGGACCCAGCTCCGGCAAGAAGTCGAGAAGACCGCCCGACACGGCGATCCCCGGCGAACGAAACAGATAAAGTTTACCTCTTGCCCATTCGTGTTCATAATCTATGACTTGTGCATTAGAAAACCTGACTACTCTTCTTTAAAGACTCGGGTGCTCCCATTTCTGGCCCGAACACTGTTTCGGTCGGAGTGGTCGTAGTAGCCCTTGCTAAAAGGAGGTGGACAGGGGGGGGGGGGCTGGACCCTTTGTCTGTAACCCGACAGATATGATTCTTCGGCAGGCGCAAAGGGCGCCGGCAGGGCAGCTTGCCGGGAGGACCCATTTATTTACATTAAGGAGGCATTTTGCCTCTGCATGAACGTATGCGTGCACGAGTCGGCAAGGCTAGACTTTTTCATTAACATGCTGATACGAGTACAGAGGTTATAGGACACAAGCATGGACTCGAGAGATTACATTATCTAGAAATTAAGATTTGGCAAATGCCTACAATTTAAAAGAAAGATAGGATCCCCGTGATCTCTATTCTTGCCCTTTTCCTCCCAGGTGCGGCAGGTGAAGGCAAAAAGGAAGCGGCCGGGATCACGTCGATGGAGAGCTTGACGAGGAAGACCCTCGGCAGGGCGCGTGGCCGAGGGAGGAGGGCAGCGCGGTGAGTCGGAGTCAGCGTCCCCCCGCGTGATGCCCTCGTCGCCGTTGTCGCTGTCCTCCTTGTCACTCCCGCTCCAGGAGGAGGTTTCGTCGTTAGTGGAGCTCTCCACGCGACACCTTAGGAGAGTTCCCAAGTGCCCAAAAACCTCGACAGAGAGCAGGCCGTTCTCCATCAATTTGAAGTGGAGGACGAGCCCCTCCGACAGGCTATGGGCACGGGCGAAGGCTTTCCACCCGCGGCGGAGATACATGACATGAGGGGCGGGGAAGTCGACATCGACCCACATGCCACCGTTCCCGCAGCCCCTCATATGCAGCCTCAAGGCTTGTGGCGGGTTGAGCTCCATCTCCCGAGCGAACGGAGTGGGGAGACGGAGGCAACCGCGCACTGGCTTGTGCTGCATGATGAATAATTCGCGGGGCTGGTCTCCGACATGGCCCTCCATCGGGGGAGGAGCCGCTAGCGGAGGCGCGGCCGGTGCGCCGCCCCGTCCTCCTCTCCCCCGAGCTCCACGGCGGCCTCGGCCTTGCCCCTCCCTCTTCCTCTCGCGGTCGGCTTCGCCGCCACAAGCTCTGGGGCGGGGGGCACGCTGTCGAGCAGAGACCCTCATCGCTGCCATCGGAGCACCGACGCGCCCTCTTGCCATTGCGAAGGGAAGGAATGAGCCAAGATGGAAGGAGATCAATATTGAAGGGTTGAAGGATGCCATCCCACTCCCCTTCTTATAAAGGGGCGGGGCCGGGGCTCGACCGCCCCACTTAACCAATCCGGCCGCCAGGGGCGCACAGAATCGGGACCGACCCGCTGCTCCAATCAGCGACGACCCGGTTTCTCGCCTTGCCATTAAGGCCTGTGCCCTCCGCGTCCGCCGCCTACCCTCCTTGGGGCATGGAGGACACATGGCGAGCAAGCCAGAATCGAGAATACAAGTGAAGCGACTGTTTTCCACTCCGTGATCGTGGTGCGCGGGCGCCTTGAAGGCCATGACCCGAATCCACTTAGTAAATGAGCCGCGCCCCTACGATTTCCACTTTTTATGGGGAAGGCACGAGCCGCCTCTTTACCATCTACCACAACGTGACGCGAGCGGGCCGCAACCGCCCCACGCACGACCCCCACGTCACGCATTCAACGTGGGTCATGGGGAAGCGTAACTGGTGAGGGAGTTACTGCGGTAAAACCCTGCCACGCGTACCCGCGCACCGTTCTGGGCCTGGCCCAATAATGCTCCGCGCTTATATGTGGCCCAGGCCGCGGGGCTTCTGTCGGTCTACAAAAGTAGGTGTCCTTTTTTGTACCCCTTTACTTGTGCGCGGGCAGTCGCAGCCACACGCCTGCGGCCGCGCTTGGCAGGGAAGAAGAGGAAGCAAAGACACAAGACTACCAAAGCAACACCAAGACAGAGGCGCGAGGAGCGAAGGGACAAGGTGGGTTTTCCCCGGCAAGAGCCTTGCCGGGGCATCTTACGTAGCCCCGGCAAGAGGCTTGCCGGGGCAACTATCCCAACACCCTTGAGCCGCCACCCTTGAGCCTATGAGTTCTGACACCGTCGACAACATTGGGACCAAGGCTCGGGAGGCGCCTGCATGGTGGCATGCAGATCTTTGTGGAGACCAAGAACATAAAAGACTAGATGAGGACCAGAAGACGAAAATACACGCTCACGAGACCCTCGGCAAGACCCTTGCCGGGGACACCTGCGAGGCCCCGGCAAGGCCCTTGCTGGGGCCCCGGCAAGACCCTTGCCAGGACATCTACGGGGCCGCAGCCAGGCCCCCACCTGCCAAGGCTCCACCGCCATTCCAATACAGCAGTCAACCCGCCAACAAGGTAGGCACCTGCGTGGAGACGTGCGGCTTCTAGGCCAACTCCACAAGCACCTGCGTGGTGGCATGCAGATCTTCGTGAAGACTCTGCCACCGCACCAACTCAATAGCCAGCCAGCCAGCGTGGCGCTGCATGCCTAGTTAGCTCAGACGCGCGTCAGTGTGAGGCGAGGCGGCAATGTATGAGACGAGCTTCCTTGTCGTCCCCGATAAAGTGATAGGGCACGTCAGCAGCGCATTAAATGAGTTTGTCCTATAGTGCCAGGCGATAGACTTGTATACAGTACAAACTTTCCACCTCTGTGTGCCACTATGGCAACCCCTTTGGCTATAAAAGGAGGCCCGACGCATACTAGAGAGGGATTCAGACTTTTTGGACCCTGCACGCTTTGTAGCTAGTCTAAGAACACCAGATAACACTACAAAAAAAGACACATCCGTGACATTTTGGGCTGAACGAAATATTTTCTGTCATACTTATGACACTTCTATGACAATAATTGTGAAAAAACCCGGTATCATCGTAGATGTGGTGGGGTCCTACTTCTATGACAAAAAATCATGACAGAAAATGGGCTTTTCGTCCTAGGTGGGCCGGAGACGTAGCTGCATGACATTCTTTGGGCCATCCATGACGGAAAAAACTGTGGTAGAAGCGAGGGCGTGGAAAATATCGGGGAGTTCCCGGTTATGGTGGCTGGTCGGGGCCCGAGCGATGCGCGTTTCTCTCGTACGTACGGGCTTGTGTGCGAGGCGTTGCACTCTAACTGAACCCGAGTGAGGCATTGGGCTCTAACTCAACCCGAGCGATTGCACTACAGGCTATGCATTACACTGAACCCGAGCGATCGATCGATGGCTGTTAACTGAACCCGATCGAGCGATTCCTTCGCTACTGCTGCTAACTGAAGCCGATCAATGCTGCCTCTGGATGAACAGTGAGCGTTGTTGGGGGGTTTGGATGAACAGTTCATGGTGGGGGTTGGATGAACAAGAACCCGTGGTAGTAGAGGCCGTTGCCACTGGATGAACAGTACCTCGATCGATCGACAGGTGGATGAACAGGACCCCGTGGAGGGTTGGATGAACAGGACCCCGTGGAGGGCTGGTTGAACAATAGCTGGTGGAGGGTTGGTCGAACAGTAGCCAGTGGAGGGCTGGATGAATAGTAGCCCGTGGAGGGGTGGTTGAACAGGACCCTGTGGAGAGGGCTGGTTGAACAGTAGCCGGTGGAGGCTGGATGAACAGGAGCCCGTGGATGAACAGTCACACGTGGAAGCTGGAGGAGGTCGACGGTGGATGAACGGTACCCCGTGGAGGCTGGAGGAGGTCGACGGTGGAGATGAACAGTATCCCGTGGAGTCCCGTTTTGCGGTACGCCACATCCCTCCCATTGAACAGGACCCCCGTTTCGACCGTAGCGCTCCAACACAAGTCCGTTTCCTCAGTTTTGCGGTATGCCACACCCCTCCCGGTCAATAGGACCCCGTTTCGACCATAGGAGGTCCAATAGGAGTCCGTTTCCTCCGTTTTGCGGTACGCCAGACCCTTCCCGATGAACAGGATCCCGTTTCCACTATGGCCGGTTGAACACAAGGCCGTTTCCTCTGTTCTGCGGTACGCCAGGCCTCGTTTCCATCGGCTATTCCGTCCAAGCCGGTTGGCTCCCGATGAACAGCACGCGTTCCGTTGCCTCACGATGAACACGACGCATTCCGTTGCCTCCCCATGAACACGACGATGACGCAGTTTCTCTGTTCCGACCCAGCCACAACCATGTACATAAGCCCTGGCCGTATGTATGCGCGAGTAGGCATTCGAGACCCCGCCCGTATGTACGTACGTGGCCGTATTTACTTTCTTGCACCCTGGCTACTGTACGTACATGTACATGCTACGTGCGTGCCTCTATTACCACACGTGCGCGCCTCTTCTACCACACGTGCGCACCTCTACATCGACCAGTATGTACGTACACGTTCACGACCAAAATGACAACGCTATGTATGCTTCGACCGGGTCGGTCCTGACTGTCAGGAACTTCCTTGCGTGCGAAGATGTAGCTGGTGGGTCCTAGCAGTCAAGGGGGCGAATCATTTTTTTGCCCGTAATATGGACGTACTTCCGTGCATGCGAAGATGTAGCTGATGGGTCCCAGCAGTCAGGGGGAACCGTTTTTTCACGAAATACGGTGGCCCGTCCGGTGAGTCCCTGCTGTTAGGTGGATGAATCATTATTTTCCGCGAAATAAGGAGGCACTTCCTTGCTACGGCCGTGGACCCAGCTGTCAGCCTCTCCACGTACAATACTCTTTCGATGGAAGTCGTTCCTTGACCACGTTGACCATGCCACGGCGAGAGCACCAGGGTGGTGGACGATGGCGAGGCCTATGAAGGGGACGACACGGAGCCGAGGAAGAGGCGACAGTGGATGCCCACGTGGAGAGGAGTACGAGGGTTCACTAGTTCAGCTGCGGTGTGAGGCTGCCGTCGCCGCAGGGCCTGGCTAGCGGTGGAAAAAGTAGGGGGCGGTGAGGCCTCTGCTGCATCACAGTCGGCCACGGGAAGCAGGAGCACGCGGCACGACTGACGCTGGTTTGGGCGGCTGGAGCAACAAGACCAGAGGTTGAAGAAGCACTACCACCATTGGATGGACATCGTACGGTCACTGGAGCTTGAATCGTTCATATTAACTAAGTTGACAAAGCCCTCCATCCCCATCAACTTAGTAGGCCCACAAGTCAGCCTCCCACTATTGTGGGTCCCAGCTAGCAGGGGGGTATTCAATTTTTGTGCGTAATAAGGAGGCACTTCCTTGCGTGCGAAGATATAGCTGGTGGGTCCGACCTGTCAGCGGGGGAACGTTTTTTTGTGAAATACAGAGGCCCTTCCGGTGGGTCCCAGCTGTCAAGTGGAGGAATCCTTATTTCGCTCGTAATAAAGAGGCATTTCCTTGCGTGCGGCCGTGGAGCCAGCTGTCAGCCTCTCGACGTACAGTCTACTTCTGATGGATGTCGTTCGTTGACCATGTTGACTACTCCGCGCCGTGCACATCCAAGGTGGAGGACGACGGCAAGGCCCGAGACAGCAACGAGCCGCAGATGGGAAGACGCGGGAGTAGAGTCGCAGACGGAGAGGTGTACGAGGGTTAACTGGTTCTGGTGCGGTGTGGTTCGACAGTCTGTGGAGAAGAACATGAGGTGTGGAGCGGTGGAGGGATGGCCTGGCCAACGGTGGGGTAGCGCTTCTAAGCGAAGCGTGCTAAGGAGAGCTGCTTGCAGTAGGAGGCAGGAGCAGGTGGTCCCGGCGGCGCTGGAGGAAGAAGATGAGAGATTGAAGATGGATGCCGGTCGTTGGATGTAAATCCAACGGCTAACAATGTCAGAATCATTTGTTGACTAAGTTGACAACGACTTGCGTTGGCTTCGACCTATTGGCCCACATTTCAGCCCCCCAAAATGTGGCACGTATTCAACCAATTTTTTCAGAATTTACAGTCAATTTGATCTCTTTTTTTAGAATTATAGTCCATTTACTGGGCTGGGTGAACAAATAATGTAGCGTCCATGCGACCCATTTATTTTTCTCCTAAAAAAATTACAGGCCATTTGCACTTTCTCGAAATACACAATTTTGCTGGGTTGATTCTAATTATAATGTTGGGTTGGGCGCAACAATGTTTGTCAATAAATAAACAAGGGCTGAGCATTTTTTTATAAATATATTTAAATAATAAGTGATTTATTATTACATTGGTCCTTAAATCTTACCAAGCTTTTATACACAATCACCAGGATTTTCGTTGCCAAAAAAAATCCAGTATTTTATTGTTAAGAAATTATTTTTATAAGTTAATAAGATGTGGGATATTGTTTTCCTACATATGTAAGTATCTGTTAAATATATGATGACAATAACAATAATATGTAATAACATATAAAATAATTTAAATATATATAATATAGTGAGAAGGGTAACAAAAGTAGGACCAGGCGTTCCTATTCTTATATAGAAAAATAGAACAGACCTCTGCGTTTTCTTCAAAAAAATACATAAATTGGGCTGCCGATGTTTCAGGAAAAAACCCTCGGATGGGAGGTCCATAGGCCGGTCGATACATGACGGCCCTAAAACAAAATACAAACCGGCATGTCGTGGGCTGCACATGTTAAAACAGAAAGTGTCGGATCACGGGTTCCGGCAAAACCCTTAAGGTTCGAACACTGGGGTGCGCGTGAAGATCTCCCCCCTAACGATCCGCGTCCTAACTAGGCCTAGATCTCACGAACTAACTCGACGAACTCGCAACACAAAGGACACAAGATTTATACTGGTTTAGGCCACCGTTGTGGTGTAATACCCTACTCCAGTGTGGTGGTGGTGGATTGCCTCTTAGGCTGAAGACGAACAGTACAAGGGGAAGAACAATCACGTGAGGTTGAGGTGTTCTTGTGCTTGGTGGGTGTGCCGCCAAGGATGTGGTGGCTCCAATCTCAGATCCCCCCTCTATGGTGGTGGCTAGTCCTATTTATAGAGGCCCTCGTCCTCTCCCCAAATATTGAGCGGGAAGGGAGCCAACAATGGCCAATTTGAAAGGGGACAACTAGTACAAGCTATCCTGACAAAAGCAGTCTTTGCCTGCCAAAGGCTCTAGTGGTGACACCGTCTTGGGCTCCACGGTGACCTCTATCTTGTCGTCCTTCTGGTCTTGGTCTCGTTGCACCAATATGGGAACCTTTGCTTGATGCCTCGGTACTCCGTGCCTGCGCTTGCCCCCTTAGCACCAAAGAGGAAACAAGGACGCTGCGCATGCTGGCGCCCGCCTGGTCTCGATTGTCATGGATTACGTCATGAGAACCTCGCGAGGTTCGCCCGGCCTTGAACTCTCTGCCCCTCACGAGCCAGCCTGGTGAGGCCGCTCCTGAGGAGGTCTTGTGTCGTCCGCCTCACGAGGCTTGGCCCCTCGCGAGGGTCTTGATTCCTTGTTGATGAAGATGGACCGTACAGGCCTGCCAGCAAAGCCACGCCGTGGGCCGTAGGTAGGCAAGTCTGGGGACCCCCATTCCCAGAATGCCGATAGTAGCCCCCGGGCCCAAGGCGCGCTCGGGCTTGGCTTCGAGGCGAAGCCAAGGGTCAAGTGCGAGCTCCGTGGGCCCCCATAGCCTGCGGCCTCGGTCGACGCGTGGCAGTTGATTGGACATGGGCGTCTCCGCTTCCCCATGCTGCCTCGGCAACTACCCGGCATGACAATTCCCTGTGACATTCAAGGAAAACCATCATTACCTCTGATCATCGGGGGTGCTGGTTGGCCTTCTCTTGGTATAAATGGGAGGGGGGCGGATCCCCCGTCGCCCGTTCTTCCTCTTCATCTTCCGCTTCTTCTCCTTCCTTGCTCCTCTCCTACCACCAATGGCGCCGTCGATGAGGTTCACCGCCGCGAAGAAGGGGAAGGCCCCTTGCGAGGGGCCCAGCTCTCCGGTGCCCAAGCGTGGACGCGGCCGTCCCCGCAAGCACACCGCAACCCCCGCCGCGGCTCCGTGCAGCCGTGGTGGTGCCGCTTCGCGGGGCAGGGGTCGCTCCGGTTGTGGCTGTCCCGTTGATGAAGGGAGATGGGCCATGGTCGCGCGGCCTCCCCGGCGATGTTTCCACTCGGCGGAGACGCTACCAGAGTTCGTTGTCTGGTCGGAGAACCCGGCCGGCAACTAGCTTCAGCTCCCGTGCTTACTCGCCGACGAGCTGCCGGCCTCAGGTCCTGGCGGGCTTTGGCTACAGGCGGACGGCTGCAGTAGCAAGGCTTCCTGGGTTGCGGTCCAGGTCTCTGCCGTGGGCAATGTAGCTCTGGCCCGCGGTTGGCAGACGTTTGCCCGCGCGTGCGGCCTGGGCATGCGGTGCACCCTTCACTTCAAGTATGACGGCGACGCAACCCTCTATGTGAGGGTGTTTGGGGGAAGATGGTCGTCACATCGGGTGCTGTCCTGAGGTGAACGACGGTGAGGAGGTGCTTGGCCTTGGCGTCGACCGTGACGAGGATGGGGGCAAACCCGCCCTTGGCGCCGACCGCGTCTCGTCCGACTATGGCAGCTCTTCGCCTAGTGACAGCTCCAGCAGCGGCGGCTATGACCAGCCGCCAAGCCGCCGTGCCCGCTTCGAAGACGGTGGCGGGTCGTCTCGTCGCCGTGCCTCCGTGAAGTGTGAGGAGCGGTCCGACTAAGCTCAGGAGGGTGCTGGGGCCTGGACCCGTGAACCGCTATAGGCACCACTTCTGTTTTGTTCTTCTTTTCCTTCCTGTGTCAGAAAGAATCCAGAATGGGCCCCGGAGGGGCGTGTATCGAACTATGATCTCAATCGTTATGTTATGTTTGCCGTTTCCGTGCCGTGCCGCAACATCGTCGTTTTATGTAGGGATAACTTAGCTCGACTTGTTTTGAGTGGCCTCCTCCTCATGAGGCGCTTGCTTCCTAGTTCCTGTCGAGGCCTCCTTGACCTGATATGCGCTTAGGAACTACAAAAAATCCATTAAGAGGTTTATCGCTCACCCGAGCCTTGGTTATAGGCACCGCTGACCTTGACTCAGTGCATTACGTCGCGATACCCGTGGGGCACGGATTAGGAGAGGTGCGCCAGCTTGTGGGCTTGAACGAGGGTGCCTCGCGAAAAGACAGAAGGAGGAAGCTCATGAAGGTGCTGTCGGATTTCGGGTCCCGGCAGACCCTTGAGGTTCGAACACTGGGGTGCGCATGGAGATCTCTCCCCTACCGATCTACGTCCAATCTCCTCGCGTGATCTAAGCTGGAAACAACGAACAACACAAGGGACACGAGGTTTATACTGGTTCGGGCCACCGTTGTGGTGTAATACCCTACTCCAATGTGTGATGTGGTGGATTGCCTCAGGGGCTGATGATGAACAGTACAAGGGAAGAACAGCCTCGCGAGAGGTGTTCTTGAGCTGGTGCGATGAACTGCTAGGGTGAGTTCAGTCGCCTCTCTCTCTCTCTGCTGGGGTTCTACCAGATCTCTAGCCCCCTCTACTCTGTGGTGGCTAGCTCTATTTATAGAGGCCCTGGGCCCCCCCTGTGATGTGGTGGCTGATGAAGATGGGCTGCACTGGGCCCCCACTTGAGCCACGCCGCAGGCCGCAGGCAGGCAAGTCTGGGGACCCCCGTTCCCAGAACGCTGACAGTAGCCCCCGGGCCCAAGGCGCGCCCGGGCTTGGCCTAGCAGGAAAGCAAAGGGGCAAGCGCGAAGCGCCGCGGGCCCTAACAGCCTGCGGCCTTGGGCACTGCGTGGCAATTGATTGGACGTGGGTGACTGCGCTTCCCCACGACGCCTCGGTGACCGCATGACTTGATAAGTCCCTGCATGCAGAGAAACCGATCATGATTACCTGCGATCGTAGTGCTCGGTGGTTGGCCTCCTCCGGCTATAAGTATGGGGCCGCGCAAGCCCCCTCAGCCCATCCCTTCCTGCTGCTCCTTGCCTTCTTCCTGGCTACTCGTCGTTCCCATGGCTCCAAAGAGATTCTCGGCCGCGGAGAAAGGAAAGGCCCGCCAGGCAGGGCCTGACTCCCCCCGACCAAGCGCGGTCAGGGCCTCCCTCACAAGTATTCCACGGTCCCCATAGTGGCCTCCCGCGGCCATGGAGGCGGTTCCCTGCACGGTGGTGAGCGCCCGGTTGCCGATGGGGGGCACGCCGTGGCTGCACGCCCCCCTTGGCCATGCTTTCACTCTGTGGAGGTGCTGCCGGAGTTCGTCGTGTGGTCGGCGGACCCAACCAGCACCCGGCTCCAGCTCCCCCGTTTCTTTGTAGATGAACTGCCCACCAGCGCCCGGTGTGGCTTCTGGCTCCATGCAGATGGCTGCTGCAGCAGGGCCTCCTGGGCTTCGCTAGAGGTCTCCATTTTTGGGAATGGGGCCCTGACCCGCGGCTGGCAAACGTTTGCCCCCGCGCGCGGCCTGGGCCGGTGGTGCACCCTGCACTTCAAGTTCGATGGCGATGCCACCCTCTACGTGAGGGTGTTCGGGGAAGATGGTCGCTGTCGGTGTCAAAACCGGCGGATCTCGGGTAGGGGGTCCCGAACTGTGCGTCTAGGTCGGATGGTAATAGGAGGCAGGGGACATGATGTTTTACCCAGGTTCGGGCCCTCTTGATGGAGGTAAAACCCTACATCCTGCTTGATTAATATTGATGATATGGGTAGTACAAGAGTAGATCTACCACGAGATCAGAGAGGCTAAACCCTAGAAGCTAGCTTATGGTATCATTGTTCTTCGTCCTACGGACTAAAACTCTCCGGTTTATATAGACACCGGAGAGGGCTAGGGTATACACAGAGTCGGTTACAATGGTAGGAGATCTACATATCCATATCGCCAAGCTTGCCTTCCACGCCAAGGAAAGTCCCTTCCGGACATGGGACGAAGTCTTCAATCTTGTATCTTCATAGTCCAGGAGTCCGGCCGAAGGTATAGTCCGGCCATCCGGACACCCCCTAATCCAGGACTCCCTCAGTAGCCCCTGAACCAGGCTTCAATGACGACGAGTCCGGCGCGCAGATTGTCTTCGGCATTGCAAGGCGGGTTCCTCCTCCAAGTACTTCATAGAAGATTTGAACACAAAGGTTGTGTCCGGCTCTGCAAAATAAGTTTCCACATATTGCCATAGAGAGAATAATATTTACACAAATCTAATCTGCTGACGTATTCCGTAGCATGACATCACACCACGGACAAGTCTTTATTCGTTTTATTGTTCTACCTTAGTGCGTTTAGCGAGGCGGTTTCCTTAGCACGTCTTGTTAAAGCAGAGATCATGTCCCCTTATTCCGGGATTCTCATCAATACGGGCGTGTGTAACCCAACCGTGCCATTGACTACGGCGCTTGGGAGATAACCGAGTTTTACCAGGCTGGTGGGGGCGCATAGTCGCGTCCGCCCATATAAGGGGATAAGGATCCACCTTTTCATCCACGCCTTCTTCCTCCTTTGCCTATCCATTTCCACGCACTCGAGCTCCAGCGCCCAAGTCCACACACCCCACCTCAACCTTCTCCAGCCATGTCCGGAGCGGGAGGAAAGTGGATGGTCTCCTCCGTCACGGAGGGACACATCGAAATACTAAGGAAGGCCGGATACTTGTCTAATGACATTGCGCACCGGCTTCCGGAAGAGGGGCAGCTCATCCCCACCCCTAGGCCCCATGAGAGGGTGGTGTTTCTCCCCCATTTCCTCCGCGGACTGGGCTTCCCTCTCCACCCATTTGTCTGGGGGCTCATGTTCTACTATGGCCTGGATTTCCACGATCTGGCCCCGAATTTTGTCCTCAACATCTCGGCGTTTATCGTCGTGTGCGAGGCTTTCTTCCGCATCCGCCCCCATTTCGGCCTATGGCTCAAGACTTTCAATGTCAAGCCGAAGGTGGTGCGCGGCACCCAAGCGGAGTGCGGAGGCGCCATGGTGGGCAAGATGCCCAACGTCCTATGGTTCAAGGGCTCCTTCGTGGAGTCCCTAAAGGGGTGGCACTCGGGGTGGTTTTACATCACCGAGCCACGTGACCCTGAATGGGTGGCAGCCCCCGAGTTCCGATCCGAACCCCTACGCGGCTCGCCTCCTGGAAAGAGATGGGCCTGTCGTGGGGTAAAAAAGGAGAGCTGACCGGACTCCAAACTTGCGTCCAAACCCTGGTGGACAGGAATCTCAAACTTGTCAACGTAGTCCAGGTTATGCTCATTCGTCGGATCCTCCCGTGTCAACAACGGGCTTTCAACCTGTGGGAGTTCGACCCGGCGCGGCACCGAACTCTGAGCAGGCTCTTCGACACGACGTATGAATATGCCCAGAAGGTGCTTTTCAAGGGCGCCGAGGCCCCCGCATCCGCTACCGAGGATCGCGGATTCAGCACACAGCGTCACACTCGTGCGGTAAGCTGTTTTCACCTTTTACAGGGTATTAGTTTTTCATAGTTTGACTCCATGCGGGATCTAAGTTCCCTTACCTTTGACAGGATTGGCAGGAGACGTCCGGATAGATCAACTGTCCGGCTCCTTTGCCCGAAGGCCCAGCGGACGCTCGCTTGGCGAAGCTGATGGTTCCGGCACCTTACGTGGTGCCGGAGAAGAAGGCCAACAAGAAGGCCACGGGGACTCGAAAGAGTGCCCGACGCCAGGAGGTGTCGGATTCACCATCCGACGACTCCAAGGCGCGCTCCTCCCATGAAGACGAGGAGGAAGAAGAGGAGACCTCTCCCCCCAGCGGGGGAGGGAAGAAAAGGAAGGCCGCCCCACCCGGGGAGGCCGAAGGGTCCAAGAGGGGGAAGACCCCTCCTCCGGACTACTCCACCAACGCCAACGATGGCGAAGAGGAGTGGCCGCACAGGGCCAAGCCCCTGGCAAAATCGTCAGTATCCGGATACCAGAGTGATTCATAGTATTCCCCCATTGCACACCTTTTCCTTACGCCGAACATGATTGTGCAGTCCGCCCAAGGCCGGGCTCGACGAGTCATCGAGCGGCTCCCTGGACTCGCCGGATGTGAATTCTCTTCCGACGGCTTCCTCCCCCCACCCTACAGACGGCGCTGAGGTGGCGTCCCAATAGGTTCCAAGCCAGGAGGAGGTGGTCCTGGAGGCGCCGTAAGGCAACCTCTCAGACTCTAGGCGTAAAGGGGATAGAACCCCCAAGGGCTCCAAGTCCGGCCTTGAGCCGGACACCGCGCCAGAACCTTCAACGGTTCCAGACTCCGGTAGGCAGCCTCCTTCCAAGAGGAGCAAGCCTACCGAGCCAGCGACCTCCGTCCAACCGGAGGCACCGGACAATTTGCTGGAAACGCTTAACGGCGCCTCCATCGACGAGGAGCACCGCACTATTATGAGTGTGGTGATCCAGAAGGTTCGGTCCGCCAAGAGGGGACTGACTGAAGCCTGTGCCAGCCTTC
Source organism: Triticum dicoccoides (assembly GCF_002162155.2). Classification (NCBI taxonomy): domain Eukaryota; kingdom Viridiplantae; phylum Streptophyta; class Magnoliopsida; order Poales; family Poaceae; genus Triticum; species Triticum dicoccoides. Next base: position 317,342,247 of record NC_041388.1, read on the forward strand.
TAACAGGCTTTGAGGTAAGTAAAGATATGTAAAAATATTACCGCATAGACAGTATCCCCTGATGCTCTGTTTAGCGTTTGAAAAGAAAAGCCGAATAGAGGATCTAATAATCGCAGGAGTCTAACATAATCAAGTCAATATGCATATGCAGGCTTCGCTGCTGGCCTCCGCCGCACTGACTGCGGAGGTGGATACGCTGAAGCAGAACCTCGAGCGGTCCGAGCAAGAGCTCGGACTAGCCAAGCAGCAGCTCGAGGAGAAGGAACGTAAGAAATACCTTATTGAAATATGTGAAAGGTGCAATTGCAAAAAGTGACAGGATTAACACGGCTATTGTAGGGGCCACAACTGAGGTGCCGGCCCTTAAGCAAGCGCTGTCCGAGGCCAAAAAGAGGGCGGCCACGGAGCGCACCGAGCGGGAGAAGCATGAGACGCAGGTTGGCGAGGTGCGGCAAGAGCTCCAGGCTCTCATGAAAAAACATGAGAGTTTGGAGCTTGACTAGAAGACACGAGAGTCTGAGCTCGCGGCGGCCATTGAAGATGCCAAGTGTGCCAAGGCCGAAGCCCAGAAGGCCCTCCAGGAGGTTGAGGCAATAAAAAAGATAGCGGCGGGTAAGGCATTATTTATGCAAAGCAAGCACGTAAAAGTGAATTACTTGTCACTTACCCGATTCCGGAGCTCTCCAGGAGCATTCGCAGACTTGCCCCATAGTGTGTCGGATGGTGCCGCCTTCTACCGAGCCGAGGAGGGAAGCTCGACGGAGAAGGTGTTCTGGTCTCAGTATGCTGAGGCCGAACACCCGGTGCCCTTAAGCGACCAAGTGAAACAGCTCGTCGAGCTCCATAAGGTGGCCGAACAGGCCATGAAGGGCCTCATAGTCCGTCTGTGGCCTGGAGAGGCCATGCCTGGGAGCTACTTCGGGCTGGTGAGGCGGCTGGTGGAGGCCTGTCCAAGGCTCGAAGTCATCAAGCGCTCCGTATGCATCGAGGGTGCCCGTAGGGTGCTTGCCCGTGCGAAGGTGCACTGGGGCAAGCTGGATGCTGAGAAGCTTGTGAAGGACGGGCCACCGCCGAGCAAGGAGCATCGCAAGCCTGAGATGTATTATGAGGGCGTTCTGAAGGGTGCCCGCCTTGTGGCGGATGAATGCTCCATGAATGTAATTTTTCAGTGAACTCACTCGTTTTGTCCTGTGCGCTGAAAACTTGTTCATGTGCGCCAAGCAATGCTTTTTGAATTTAAAATATTACCTTCTGTGCGGCCGTTTATCAAATTTGAGAGATGGCGAGTCGTCGGCTTCTGCCCCCATGGCACGAGTGCTGGGGTGTTCGGGATAAACATGATCGCTCTTTTTCCCATTCTTGCGTCCTTCGAGGGAGGCGCTCAACACAACAAACAAGGCAATCGGACTATAATGCTTGAACACTCTCACTTAGCCATAGAATTCTATAATTTTAAATTTCGGCGAAGCCTCTAGTGTTTGGAAGATCGAGTTCGGGGCGCTATCCACGCCTAGGCTGGACAAAGCCGACTCCTCGCTCTAAGCGGCATAAGTCTTTAGGGACTCGAAAACCTCTCGAACAACGACCAGCTCTCGGCTCATCATGACGGTCAGTTTTAGCTTTGTCTACTGACGTGCTTAGCCCAGCTCAACTGGGGCACAATTGCAGTAGTTCTCCTAGTGCTACCTTAGCAGATATGACGGAACGTAAGGTACCAAAACATAGGAGCCGGGCAAACCCAACTATTGACCCAAGACATGATTCGGAGCCGATGCATATAATGCTATAAGTTCGGGGTGCTGCACTTGTGAAAGTGTTCGGACTTCTCACACCATGTTGTGGGGTACTTAAGCCCCTGGCGTATTTGCCGTACCAAAGTGTACGAGTGCAACATGTCATTAATGAACATATATTCGTAAAAAAGAGGTAATGCAATAATAGACGGAAGCTTGGCATTGTTTATTTAAAAAAGCTGTGATCAAAGCAGAACGATACAAATAGTGCGATAAGAAAAAGATGGGACTATCAAATATGTCCTTTCCAGGGGCGAGCTGCGGAATGTTATGCGAAACAGGTATACTGCTCGTTATAGAGACCATCTTAGAGTTCCGTAGTGCGGCGTAGCTTTCTGCTTCCCTGGTTGTATCGTTTGTGCGGCAATTGTACTGCCGAACAAGCCTTCCGAAGAATGGAGTCCTGAAAATAAGATGGTTTAAGCCGCGTTTCGGGCATGCCGTGATGGTGCCCCTCCCCCTATGCCCATGGTATTTCTAGAGCGTAGTTATGTACGCGCAACACTGGTTTCGCAAGTTCGCGAGGGCTGGGGTTGGGGCCGCATTGCTACGCTTGCTCGGAACGTGCCAGGCGGTCTTGTTGTAGGTTACTCTGGGCGCGCTTGACGGTGTCCGGACGTTTAATGGCCGGACTGGAGAATTGCCTTGAGAGGTTGCTTTGTACTTCCGCTGCGATAGCCGCCGTATGCTCCTCCGTTCGGAGAGAGCGTTCGGTGTTTCCATTGAACGTGATGACGCCTCGAGGGCCTGGCATCTTGAGCTTGAGGTATGCATAGTGCGGCACCGCATTGAACTTGGCAAATGCGGTTTGCCCGAGCAGTGCGTGATAGCCACTGCGGAACGGGACTATGTCAAAGATTAACTCCTCGCTTCGGAAATTATCCGGAGATCCGAAGACCACTTCAAGTGTAACTGAGCCTGTACAGTTGGCTTCTACACCTGGTATGACGCCTTTAAAGGTTGTTCTGGTGGGTTTAATCCTCGAGGGATCGATGCCCATTTTCCGCACTGTATCATGATATAGCAAGTTCAGGCTGCTGCCGCCGTCCATAAGGACTCTAGTGAGGTGAAATCCATCAATAATTGGGTCTAGAACCAATGCGGCGAATCCACCATGACGGATGCTAGTGGGGTGGTCCCTTCGATCAAAAGTGATCAGGCAGGAAGACCATGGGTTGAACTTTGGGGCGACTGGCTCCATCGCATATACGTCCCTTAGCGCACGCTTCCGCTCCCTCTTGGGGACGTGGGTTGCGTATATCATGTTCACCGTCCGCACTTGTGGGGGAAAACCTTTCTGTCCATTGTTGTTCGGCGGTCGGGGCTCCTCCTCGTCATCGCTATGCAGCCCCTTGTCTCTGCTTTCGGCATTTAACTTGCCTGCCTGCTTGAACACCCAACAATCCCTGTTGGTGTGATTGGCTGGTTTTTCGGGGGTGCCATGTATCTGGCATGAGCGGTCGAGTATTCGGTCCAAACTGGACGGGCCCGGAGTGTTTCTTTTGAATGGCCTTTTCCGCTGACCAGGTTTAGAACCTTTGAATTCGGCATTAACTGTCGTATCCTCAGTATTGTCGCCGTTAATGTGACGCTTTTGCTTGTTGCGATGCGACCTGCCACTCCTGTCCTTGGTATCCGAATTACCAGGGCTCTTGGTCATGTTATTGCTGCGAGCTAGCCAGTTGTCTTCTCCCACGCAAAAGCGGGTCATAAGTGTCGTGAGGGCTGCCATAGATTTCGGCTTTTCCTGTCCTAGGTGCCGTGCAAGCCACTCGTCGCAGATGTTATGCTTGAAGGCTGCTAGGGCCTCTGCGTACGGACAGTCGACGATTTGATTTTTCTTGGTTAGGAACAGTGTCCAGAATTGTCTGGCCGATTCCTCTGGCTGCTGAATTATGTAGCTTAGGTCATCAGCGTCTGGTGGTCACACATAAGTGCCCTGGAAATTGTCGAGGAATGCGGCTTCTAGGTCCTCCCAACAACCAATTGATTCCACTGGCAAGCTATTAAGCCAATGCCGAGCTGGTCCTTTAAGCTTGAGTGGGAGGTATTTGATGGCATGTAGGTCATCACCGTGGGCCATGTGGATATGAAGGAGATAGTCCTCGATCCATACCGCAGGATCTGTTGTGCCATCGTATGATTCGATGTTCACGGGTTTGAAACCCTCGGGGATTTGATGATCCATTACTTCATCTGTGAAGCATAGTGGGTGTGCGGTGCCTCTGTATTGGGCTACATCACGATGCATCTCAAACGAGCTTTGTCTACTGTGTTCGGCCTGGCCGGATTTACTGTATCCGGCATGACGAGTACCGTCTTGTGCCATGGGGCGCCCACGTGATCCATAGATCGATCTTGTTTGTCTTGCCTTATCCTCCAATATATCTCGCAGGTCTGGCGCATTTTCCCATGCCTTGGTAGTTTTTGAGCGGCACCGGGGTGCGGCTTGAGTGGAGGGCCAAGAGGCCTCTCTATCGCGGCCACGGGGTGGCCGGTCGGCCGCATCATGCGTTGGTGATGTAGGTTTAGGTGCTTCCTCCTCTAATTGGGGTAGCAACCTGTGCTTTGGGTAGCTCTTGGAGGGGCGTTCGAGTTCATACTCTTCGGCCGCAAGGACTTCAGTCCATCTGTCGGCTAGCAAATCTTGATCAGCTCTAAGCTGTTGCTGTTTTTTCTTGAGGCTGCTCACCGTGGCCATAAGCCTGCGTTTGAAACGCTCTTGTTCGACGGGATCCTCCGGCACGACAAATTCATCGTCGTCGAGGCTTGCCTCGTCTTCGGAGGGAGGCATATAATTATCGTCCTCGACCTCTCTGTCTGCCGCTCTCTCATGAGGGCTGGCTTCTCTATCCTCGTGTGCTGAATCTTGCTGGAGGTGGTTGTCTTCGGCACTGTCCGGGGTGTTATTATCCCCCGTGCCAGAATCACCGTTTTTGTTTTGGCGGGATTTAGAGTGGCGCCACTGACGCCGGCGCTTAGGCTGCTTCTTGGAGGGGTCATCCTCCGCTATTCCATCGCCATTGCCTTCTTTTGGGGTGTCCACCATGTATATATCATACGACGAGGTGGCTTTCCTTTGCCCTATAGGCGCTGGTTCTTGATCGTCTCCTGCATCGGTGTCCATACCGTCGATGTATTCGGAGTCGAAGTCGAGCATGTCGGTTAAATCATCGACAGTGGCTACAAAGTGGGTGGTGGGTGGGCTTTGAATTTCTTCATCATCCGCATCCCAACCTTGCCGACCATAGTCCTGCCAGGGCTCTCCTGACAAAGAGAGAGACTTTAGTGAATTCAGAATATCGCCGAAGGGCGAGTGCCGAAAGATGCCCACGACGGTGAACTCCATGATCGGCGCCCAATCGGGTTTGATCAGTCGGGGCGTAGAGGGCTCGGAGTCCGGAGAGGAGTCCGGCTCCTTGGAGTCACGAGCTTCGCAGAGAATAGGGCTGGTGTTCGGCTCGATCGCTGTAGAGATTGCAGCCCTGAGGTGGTGTCTAACCACCCATCCTCGGTTGGTGCGATCGGCTCCGAGCTAGGGGTCGGAGCGGACACGGGTGCGGCCTCCAGGGCACTGTTAGGCGGCAGAGCTAAATCATGCCCATCATGAAATTGCGGCGCGCTCGACTGTGGCTCAAATCCGTCGAAGATCAAGTCTCCGCGGATGTCAGCCGTGTAGTTCAAACTTCCAAATCTGACCTGATGGCCAGGGGCGTAGCTTTCGATCTGCTCCAGATGACCGAGCGAATTGGCCCACAGTGCAAAGCCGCCGAATACGAACATCTGTCCGGGGAGAAAAGTCTCACCCTGGATTGCATCGCTGTTGATGATCGGAGAAGCCATCGGGCCTAAAAGTGACGACATAGAGGAACTCTCAATGAAAGCACCAATGTCGGTGTCAAAACCGGCGAATCTCGGGTAGGGGGTCCCGAACTATGCGTCTAGGTCGGATGGTAACAGGAGGCAGGGGACACGATGTTTTACCCAGGTTCGGGCCCTCTTGATGGAGGTAAAACCCTATGTCCTGCTTGATTAATATTGATGATATGGGTAGTACAAGAGTAGATCTACCACGAGATCAGAGAGGCTAAACCCTAGAAGCTAGCCTATGGTATCATTGTTCTTCGTCCTACGGACTAAAACTCTCCGGTTTATATAGGCACCGGAGAGGGCTAGGGTTTACACAGAGTCGGTTACAATGGTAGGAGATCTACATATCCGCATCGCCAAGCTTGCCTTCCATGCCAAGGAAAGTCCCTTCCGGACACGGGACGAAGTCTTCAATCTTGTATCTTCATAGTCCAGGAGTCTGGCCGAAGGTATAGTCCGGCCATCCGGACAACCCCTAATCCAGGACTCCCTCAGTCGCCGTGCTGGGTGCTGCCCCGAAGACGATGACCGCGACCGCCTGCCCAGCCCCGGTACTGACCTGGATGAAGACGGCGACAGGCGTACAGGCGGCGGTGCTCGGGGTTCGCTAGGCTTCGGCGACTCCCTCTCAGGCAGCAGCTCCTCCAGCGGTGGCCGTGACCCGCCCCCGCGCCGTCACGCCCGCCTGGGTGAAGGTAATGGGTCAGCCCGCCGTCGTGCCTCGGCGAAGCGAGAGGAGGGATCCACCTGAGCCCCAGGAGCAGCTTGAACCTTCGCTGTTGGTTGGTGCAGGACGAATCGCGCACATTTTGTTTTCCTTCTTTTCCTGCACAAAAACAGAAGGTAGTATAGGGCCCCGCGGGGGCGTGTTAGAACTGCCGCTGTTAACCATCGTGCTACTTCTGCTATTTCTACGCCGTGTGTCCGTGCCGTGCACCCATGTGCATGAATTATTTTAGCCCGATGGGGCTTGACGCGGTCCTCGCTTCCCGAGGCCGTGGCCTCGCCGTGCGCTTTGTGCCCTGCAAGGATCAGTAGGAGGGGTAACTTTCGGTCTTGGTTGTGGGGGCGATCGGCCCATGTCCTGCGCTCGTGTCGTGATGCCCGTGAGGCACGAACTAGGAGGGGTGCTCCCGCAGAGGACTCGGATAGGAAATCTCCAAACGATCAGGGCAGAAAACACTCGCGAGGGCGCCCGCGAACCTCCCTCGCGAGACTTGCGCGAGAGAAAACGAGGCGAGCGAGTGAAAAAGATAAAGAGTCACAGGCCAGGAACGTCAGCAACTCCAATAAAACATCAAACAGGAATAAACAAGCCAACTGCAGAAAGCAAATGGGAAAGCCGCGTCCGGCACCTATTCTAGTCTTCGACGTCTTCTCACCAGCGCGGAGCAAGTGCTGCCACTGGGCATGGGCGGGAGCCCCCGAGGCCCGAGGGCGGCACTCCGGAGACTCCGGGGCGTGTACAGCCCCACTCATTATTATGTAAGAGTGTCACGGGCGGCGATCTTCACAGGCTTTTGCCTTCTTCACAGGCACCGGGCCTTTCCCAAAACGCAGCAGCTTCACAGGCATTCGCCTTCTTCCCAGGAACTGGGCCTTTCCCAAAATGCAGCAGCTTCACAGGCATTTGCCTTCTTCATAGGCACCGGGCCTTTCCCAAAACGCAACAGCTTCACAGGCATTCGCCTTCTTCACAGGCACCGGGCCTTTCCAAAAACGCAGCAGCTTCACAGGCATTCGCCTTCTTCACAGGCACCGGGCCCTTTCCTAGGCGCTAGGCCTCGCTTAGGGATAGAACCTCCGGAGATGTTAAATGTTCCACGCGTTCTGGATGGGTACCCCCTCCGTGGTCTCCAAGCGCGTGGAGCCAGGCCTGGAGACATGAACAACCTTGAATGGGCCGTCCCACATGGGAGAGAGCTTGTGCAGCCCCTCCCTGGAGAGAACCCGTCTGAGCACGAGATCCCCTACCTCAAGAGTTCTGGGGCGGATGTTGCCGCAGTGGTATCATCGCAATGCTTATTGATACCTTGCCGCTCGCAGCGCATCTTCTCGACGGTGTTCCTCCCCCAGCACGAGATCCGTCCCCCGCATGGCGTCCTGCTGTGTCTCGTCGAACGCCAGGACCCGTGCGGAGCGACGCCTGACCTCGTGAGGGAGAACAACCTCTGCTCCGTAGACGAGGAAGAACGGGGTCTCGCCAGTCGGCTTGGTCACAGTTGTGCGGATTGACCACAACACGGACTAGAGCTCATCGTACCAGCCCCTGCCGCAGGCCTCCAACTTCTTCTTGAAGGTCCTGGCTTTGAGGCCCCTCAAGACCTCCGCGTTGGCCCGCTCGGCCTGGCCGTTGCTCCGGGGGTGTGCTACCGAAGCATAGCATATCTGCGTTGCAAGGTTAGCACAGTACGTTTTGAAGATATTACTGGTGAATTGCGAACCGTTGTCGGTGATGATGCGGTTGGGCACCCCAAATCGGCTCACGAGCCCCTTGATGAATTTGACCGCGGAGCCTGCCGGGATTGTGCGGACGGCTTCCACCTCAGCCCACTTGGTGAATTTGTCCACGACGACATAGAGGTAGCGATAGCCCCCTGGCGCCCGAGGAAACGGGCCCAGAATGTCCAGCCCCCAAACCGCGAACGACCATGAGAGGGGTATGGTCTGTAGACCCCCGCAGGCTGATGGATCTGCTTAGCATGAAACTGGCAGGCCTCGCAAGCCTTCACAAGCTCAACGGCGTTGTTGAGCGCCGTGGGCCAGTAGAATCCACTACGGAACGCCTTGCTGACGAGGGTCCGTGACGACGAGTGGTGCCTGCAGTCTCCGCCGTGTATGTCCACCAGTAGCTCCTTCCCTTGCTCTGGAGAGATGCAACGTAGGGACACGTCATTTGGTCGCTTCCTGTAGAGCTCTCCGTCCTTGATGCAATAAGCCGTGGCCTGCCACACCACATGCTCCGCTTCCTCCTCATTCTCCGGCAGAGTCCCTTGCATCAGGTAGTTCTTGAGCTCCGGGATCCAACACCCTTCCTGAGGCTCTAACGCCAGGAGCAGGCGTGCCCCTGAGGCTGGGCCGCAGACCGGGGCTCCTGAGGCAGGCGGTTGAGAGAGCTCCTCCCTTGGTTGCGCCGTGCTCGACAGTGACGGCACCATCGAGGGTTTGAAGAGCCTCTCCTCGAAGACGCCAGGCTCCTGAGGCAGCCGCCTAGATGCCCTCTTGGCAATGTCATCAGCCTCCTGATTGGCGCCACGAGGCACATGTTGCAACTCCAGCCCCCAGAACTGTTTCTCCATCTTGCGAACCTCAGCGAGGTAGGCTTCCATGTGCTCGTCCTTTGGCTCGTATATCTTGTTGGAGAAGTTGACGAGGAGCTGCGAATCGCCCTTGATGATGAGGCGCTTCACCCCCTAAGGCAATTGCGGCCTTCAAGCCTGCTATTAGGCCTTCGTACTCTGCTATGTTGTTGGAGACCTTTTTCCGTGCTGGAAGCAAAGTTGTATAGCATAGTAGAGTTTGTCCTGGGTAGGGGATACAAGCACTGCGCCAGCTCCCGCACCATGTCGGGAGAACGCCCCATCAAAGCACATGACCCAGCCATCTGGTGCTTCACTTCCCGGGGAAAGTGATCAGTCTTCGCCTGCCTCGAGACCCGGCGCTTCTGCCCATTTTGCCACTAAATCCGCAAGTGCGGCTCCCTTGATGACTCTGGTTGTACTGAATTCTAGCTGAAATGCCTGTAGTTCAATGTTCCATTCAGCAACCCTTCCAACTGAGTTGGGGCTCTTGAGCACTCTTTCCAAGGGTTATGCTGAGACGACTTTGATGGGATGTCCTTGGAAGTAGTGGCGCAGCTTGCGCGAGGCCACTAGTAGCGCGAGGAGTTTTTGGGGCATGGGATACCGTGCCCTTGTGTCCCGTAGGACCGTGCTGACGAAGTACACAGGATGCTCGACGAGGTTGAGGGTGCTGGCGCAGCTTACATCCTCCAGAGGTCGAGGCGCCTCTTGAGACGACGGAGCTCCTATTGCTCGGTCGCCTGAAGAGGCCTCTCTTGCTCCAGGTGCGTTCTCCTGCTGCGGCTGTTCCTTTTCGGCTGCGGTTGTGGCCTTCGCAAGGCCCCCTAGCTCTGCTTTGCTTCAGTTTGGATGGTCGATGTGGCCTTGGCACAACGCTCCTCCCTGACTGCCCCCCAGGGCTGTGCTAGCGGAGTAGGGGGTGGCCGCAAGGTAGAGCACCAGGGGCTCCAGAGGACGCGGAGCTACCATCACTGGTGGACTGGTAAGGTACCTCTTGAGGTCCTGGAATGCCTTGTCGGTGATCCGGGGGGGCTTCTCGGAGCTTGGAGGCGGTGCTGATCCGGCGGGTGAACGGCTTGACGTGATGGCTCGAGGGTCGTGCCTGGGAGCCACCCAGTAGAGCTGCGACGATGGGAGGCACTGGTGCGGCGAAACGGGTGAGGAAGAGGTCGCGCAGCTCCTCCCAGGAGGTGACAGAGGCCGTCAGCAGGTAGAGGAGCCACGCGCGCGGGACGCCGGTGAGGGCCATGGTAACCATTTGGCCATCACCCGGTCAACGCCCCCGGCTCTGAGGACGGCCTCCTCGTATACCAGCAGGAAAATCATCGGGTCCGTTGCGCCGTTGTAGCACAGCGGCGTCTCGGGCTTGAACTTGCACGGCCACTGCACCTGTCGCAAGGCGAGGGCCAAGGCCCGGAGCCCCCTGGCCCCAGTGTCGGCATCCGTTGCTGGAGCGGGTGGCGCATTGTCCGCCATGAGGGCGGGATGCGATGTCGGGGGAGAGCAGGTCGTCAGGAGGGAGGACTCCGGCCCACCCCTACCTGGCGCGCCAAATGTCGGTTTTCGGGTTCCGACAGACCCTTGAGGTTCGAACACTGGGGTGCGCGCGGAGATCTCTCCCCTACCGATCTACGTCCAATCTCCTCGCGTGATCTAAGCTGGAAACAATGAACAACACAAGGGACACAAGGTTTATACTGGTTCGGGCCACCGTTGTGGTGTAATACCCTAATCCAGTGTGTGATGTGGTGGATTACCTCAGGGGCTGATGATGAACAGTACAAGGGAAGAACAACCTCGCGAGAGGTGTTCTTGAGCTAGTGCGATGAACTTCTAGGGTGAGTTCAGTCGCCTCTCTCTCTCTGCTGGGGTTCTACCAGATCTCTAGCCCCCTCTACTCTGTGGTGGCTAGCTCTATTTATAGAGCCCCTGGGCCTCTCCCCAAATAATGAGCGGGAAGGGCGCCAACAATTGGCCATTTTGAAGGGGAACATCTAGTACTAGTTATCCTGACCAAAGGTGGTCTTCGGGTGCCAAAAGTACTGGTGATGACGCCGTCTTGGGCTCCATGATGACCTCCGTCCTGCCGCTCTGTTGGTCTTGGTCTCGTTGCACCGGAATGGTAACCTTTGCCCGGTGCCTTGGCCTGAGCTTGCCCCCTTTGCACCAAAGAGGAAACAAGGACACTGCGCAGGCCGGCGCCCGCCTGGTCTCGGTCGTCATGGCTAGCGTCACGGGCTCCTCGCGAGGTACCCCCACCTTGATCTCTCCGCCTCCTCGCGAGCCTGCCTGATGAGGCTGCCTCTGAGGAAGCTCTCTGTCATCTGCCCTGCAAGGCTTGGCCCCTCACGAGTGTCTTGAGCTTGAGCTGATGAAGATGGCCGCGCTGGGCCCCCACTTGAGCCACGCCGCAGGCCGCAGGCAGGCAAATCTGGGGACCCCCGTTCCTAGAACGCCGACAGGTACCTGTCGGCCCCTCGCGAGGGACATGAGGGAGAGTTCAAGTCGACCAAAGAGGCAAAGGCAGAAACAGAGGCATAAAGTGATAAAACGGGACCAACAAGGGACACCAGAAAGCAAATTTCAATTAAAAGAGGGGTGAGCCAACTTCGGAAAGCAAATGAAAATCTGTGTCCGGCACCTAGTCTAGTCTTCGACGTCTTCTCACCAGCGCGTAGCTGAGTGCTGCCACTCGACCTGGGAGGGAGCCCTCGAGGCCCAAGGGCGGCTCTCCTGAGGCTCCGAGGCGTGCATAGCCCCACTCATTATTACGTGAGAGTGTCACGGGCGGCGATTCTTCACAGGCACGGGGCCTTGCTTCACTGGCACTAGGCCTTTCTGCACAGGCACCGGGCCTCGCTTCACAGGCACTGGGCCTTTCTTCATAGGCATCGGGCCTTCTTCACAGGCACTGGGCCTTTCTTCATGGGTAGAACTTCTGGAGGTGTTGGATGTTCCAGGCATTCTGGACGGGTACCCCGTCCTGTGTCTCCAGGCGCGCGGCGCTAGGCCTAGAGACGTGGATGACCTTGAATGGACCCTCCCACATGGGCGAGAGCTTATGCAGCCCCTCCCTGGAGAGCACCCACCTCAGGACGAGGTCACCCACCTCAAGAGTCCTGGAGCGGATGCTGCGGCAGTGGTACCGCCGCAGCGCCTGCTGGTATCTTGCCGCCCGTAGTGCAGCTTCACGGAGTTGTTCCTCCCCTAGCACGAGGTCCATCCCCGCATGGCGTCTTGCTGCGTCTCATCAAATGCCAGGACCTGTGCGGAGCGATGCTCGACCTCATGAGGGAGGACTGCTTCTGCTCCATAGACGAGGAAGAATGGGGTTCCGCCTATTGGCTTGGTGGCGGTGATGCGGATGGACCACAGCATAGACTGGAGCTCATCGTGCCAGCCCCTGCCGCAGGCCTCGAGCTTCTTCTTGAAGGTCCTGGTCTTGAGGCCCTTCAGGACCTCCGTGTTAGCGCGTTCGGCCTGGGCATTGCTCCAGGGGTGTGCTACTGAGGCGTAGCAGATCTGCGTTCCAAGGTTAGCACAATATGACTTGAAGAGATTACTAGTGAACTCCGAGCCGTTATCGGTGATGATGCGGTTGGGGACCCCAAAACGACTCACGAGGCCCTTAATGAACTTGACTATGGAGCCAGCTGGGATGGCGCAGACGGCTTCGACCTCCGGCCACTTAGTGAACTTGTCAATGGCGATGTAGAGGTATCGATAGCCCCCAGGCGCCCGAGGGAACGGGCCCAAAATATCCAGCCCCAAGACCGCGAACGGCCATGAGAGTGGGATGGTCTGGAGGCCCTGAGCTGGCTGATGGATCTGCTTGGCATGGAATTGGCAGGCCTCGCAGGACTTCACCATCTCGACCGCGTTGTTGAGCGCCGTAGGACAGTAGAATCCACTTCGGAATGCCTTGCCGATGAGGGTTCGTGACGACGAGTGGTGCCCACAGTCTCCGCCGTGTATGTCAGCTATCAGCTCTTTCCCCTGTTCCCTAGAGATACAATGCAGTGTAACGTCATTTGGTTGCTTTTTGTATAACTCACCATCCTGGATGCAGTATGCCATGGCCTGACGGACCACGCGCTCCGCGTCCTCCTCCTTCTCTGGCAATGCCCCTTGCATCAGGTATTCCTTGAATTCCTTGGTCCAGCATCCCTTCTGGGGCTCGAGCGCCTGGAGTAGGCGCGCTCCTGAGGTCGGGCCACAGGCTGGGGCTCCTGAGGCAGGCGGCTATGGGAGTTCTTCCCGAGGCTGAGTTGTTCTTCAAAGCAGCGGCGTTGCCGATGGCTTGAAGAGCCGCTCCTCGAAGACGCTAGGCTCCTGGGGCTGTTGCTTGGATGCTCTTCTGGCAATGTTGTCTGCTTCCTTGTTGGTGCCACGGGGCACGTGCTGCAACTCCAGGCCCAGAAATTGCTCAACATCTTGCGCACCTCCGTGAGGTATGCTTCCATGTGCTCGTCCTTCGGCTTGTATACCTTGTTGGAGAAGTTGACGAGGAGCTGTGAGTCACCCCTGATGGTGAGACGCTTCACCCCAGCGTTGCCGCAGCCTTCAGGCCGGCTATGAGGCCCTCGTATTCTGCAATGTTGTTGGAGACCTTCTCGCCCTGCTGGAAGCAGAGCTGCATGGCGTAGTAGAGCTTGTCCTGAGTGGGCGAGATGAGTACTACTCCAGCCCCTGCGCCCTGGCATGCGAAGGCACCATCGAAATACATGACCCAGCCGTCAGGCGCCTCGCTTCCCGGCGAGAGGGACCGGTCATCGCCTTCTTCAAACGCTGGGGCATCTGTCCATTCTGCCACGAAATCAGCGAGCGCGCTCCCCTTGATGACCCTGGTAGTACTGAACTCCAGCTGGAATGCTTGCAACTCGATGTTCCATTCAATGACTCTTCCAGCAGAGTTGGGGCTCCTGAGCACTCTCTCCAATGGGTAAGCTGAGACGACCTTGATGGGGTGGCCCTGGAAGTAGTGCCGCAGCTTTCGTGAGGCCACTAGGAGTGCGAGTAGGAGCTTCTGAGGCATGGGGTACCGTGCTCGTGCATCCCTCAACACCGTGCTGACGAAGTATAACGGGTGCTCGACGAGGGTAGGCATGCTGACGAGGTTTGCATCTTCTGGAAGCTGGGGTGTCTCCTGAGGGGGTAGAGCCCCCGACGCTTGGTTGCTTGTAGAAGTCTTCGCGGGTTTGTGGCGTCATCCTGCCGAGCCTAATCCTCTGCCGCTGCTGCTGCGGCCCTTGTGGTGCCCTTCTGGTCTTGTGTCGTCTCTGCTGGAGGCGTGACATTGTGCGATGTGCCCTTGGCTTGGTGTTCTTCCCGAACCGCCACCAGGGCCGCGCTGGTGAGTACAGGGTGGCGGTAAGATTGAGCACTAGGGGCTCGCGAGGTCATGGCGCCACCATCACTGGAGGGCTGGTCAGGTATCTCTTGAGGTCTTGAAAAGCTTGGTCAGCCTCCGGGGTCCACTCGAATGGGCCCTTCTTTTTCATCAGCTTGAAGAAGGATAGGGCGCGCTCTCCCAACTTGGAGATGAAGCACCCCAATGCAGTCACCCGACCAGCCAACTTCTGCATTTCCTTGAGGGTCTATGGTGGATTCATTTCTTCAATGGCCTTCACCTTCTCTGGGTTGGCCTCGATCCCCCTGTGGGACACCAAGAAACCCAGCAGCTTGCCGGAAGGGACGCCAAACACACATTTCTCCGGATTGAGCCGCAAGTCCACCTGGCAAAGGCTTTCAAAGGTCTCCTATAGGTCTTGGATCAAGATCCCTGCCTCCCGAGACTTCACGACGATGTCGTCGATGTAGGCTTCAGCGTTCCTCCTGAGCTGCCGCCCTAAGTCGATGTGCATGAGTCGCTGGAAGGTTGCACCCACATTGTGCAGCCCGAACGGCATGCAGGTGTAGCAGTACACCCCACACGGGGTCAGGAAGGCTGTCTTGTCCACATCTTCTACCGCCATCTTGATCTGGTGATATCCTGAGAACGCATCTAGGAAGCATAGCAAATTGCACTCGGCGGTGGAGTCGACGATCTGGTCGTTGCGTGGAAGCGGGAACGGATCTTGGGGGCAGGCCTTGTTGAGGTTGGTGAAGTCGACGCACATCCGCTCCTTCCCGCCTTTCTTGGGGACGACGACGGGGTTCGCCATCCACTCGGGGTACCGAACCTCGTGAATGACACCCGCAGCCTCCAACTTGCGGGTTTCTTGGATGATGAAAGCTTGCTTCTTCGTGGACTGCCGCCTTGCCTTCTGCTTCATAGGGCGTATGTTGGGGCACACCTTCAGGTGGTGCTCTATTACCTCTCTTGGGTCCCCTACCAGCTGATCGGGCTCCCAGGCGAACACTCCCTTGTTTGCACACAACAACTTCACTAGAGCCTCCTCCTGAGCGGGCTTGAGGTTGGCGCCTATGGTAAAGGTTGCCCCTGAGGACCCGTCCTCCTCGACCAACACTTGCTTGGTTTCTGCCTTGGCCTGAGTGAAGAACTTCTTCTTCTTGGTTGGTACGGCTCCCTTGGCCTTGGAGGTATCCGCGTCAGTGGGTCGTGCTGTCGTGGCGGCCTTGAGGGCGAGCTTGAGCACCGCCAGGGCCTCCTTGGCATCCCCCTTGATGGTGAGTGAGGGAGTCCTGGATTAGGGGGTCTCCGGACAGCCGAACTATATCCTTTGGCCGGACTGTTGGACTATGAAGATACAAGATCGAAGACTTTGTCCCGTGTACGGATGGGACTCTCCTTGGCGTGGAAGGCAAGTTTGGCAATATGGATATGTAGATCTCCTCCCTTGTAACCGACTCCCCTAGCCCCCTCCGGTGTCTATATAAACCGGAGGGTTTAGTCCGTAGGACAACAACAATCATACCATAGGCTAGCTTCTAGGGTTTAGCCTCTACGATCTCGTGGTAGATCAACTCTTGTAATACTCATATCATCAAGATCAATCAAGCAGGACGTAGGGTATTACCTGCATCAAGAGGGCCCGAACCTGGGTAAACATCGCATCCCCCGCCTCCTGCTACCATCCTCCTTAGACGCACAGTTCGGGACCCCCTACCCGAGATCCACCGGTTTTGACACCGACATTGGTGCTTTCATTGAGAGTTTCACTATGTCGTCACCATAAGGCTTGATGGCTCCTTCGATCATCGGTAACGATGCGGTCCAAGGTGAGGTTTTCCTCCCTGGACAGATCTTCGTATTCGGCGGCTTCGCACTACGGGCCAACTCGCTTGGCCATATGGAGCAGATCGAGAGCTACGCCCCTGGCCATCAGGTCAGCTTCGGAAACTTAAACTACACTATCGACATCCGTGAAGACTTGATCTTCGACGGATTCGAGCCCATGTCAGGTGCGCCGCACAATCACGACAAGCATGACGTAACTCTGCCATCGGATAGTGTTCGGGAGATCACACCTGCAACTACTCCGGCCCTCAATCCGGAGAAAATTGAACCATCCGAGGATGGGGGGATAGACCCCGCCATGGAGGCCGCACTCTTAGTGGCGATGGAGCCGGATACTGACTTTACCCCTTATGAGAGTCGTGTTGCCGAACCACTGGATTCGTCCCTGGTCACGGACTCCGAGCCGCCTGCGTCCGTGCCTATCAAATACGATTGGGCGCCGATCATGGAGTTCACCTCCGCGGATATCTTTCAGCACTCACCTTTCGGCGACGTGCTAAATTCATTAAGGTCTCCCTCGTTGTCAGGAGAACCTTGGCCGAACTATGTCTGGCTAGAATGGGATGCGGACGACGAAGAAATTCGCCACCCACCCACCACCCACTTAGTAGCCACTGTCGACAATTTAACTGACATGCTCGACTTCGACTCCAAAGACATCGATGGTATGGATGACAATGCAGGAGACGAGCAGGAACCACCGCCCACAGGGCGCTGGACCGCCACCTCATAATATGATATATACATGGTGGACATCCCCAAAGAAGGCAATGGCGACGAGACAGCGGAGGATGACCCCTCCTAGAAGCAACCCAAGCGCCGACGTCAGCGGCGCCGCTCTAAGTCCCGCCATAGCAAAACTAGTGATACCGGCACAAGAGATAATAACACTCCGGATAGTGCCGAAGACGACAACAATCCCCTCCAGCACGATTTAGAGCGGGAGGGTGAACAAGCTAGCCCTCCAGAGCGGGCATCAGATGGAGAATCGGAGGAGGACAATTACACGCCTCTCTCCAAAGACGAGGTGAGCCTCGGCGACGAAGAGTTTATCGTGCCTGAGGATCCCGTCGAATAGGAGCAGTTCAAGCGCCGGCTTATGGCCACAACAAATAGCTTGAAGAAAAAGCAACAACAACTTCGAGCTGATCAAGATTTGCTAGCAGACAGATGGACCGAAGTCCTTGCGGCCGAGGAATACGAACTCGAGCGCCCCTCCAAGAATTACCCAAAGCGCAGGTTGCTACCTCACCTCGGGGAGGAAGCATTGAAACCTACATCACCAGTGTACGATGCGGCTGACCGGCCACCTCGTGGCCGAGCCAGAGAGGCGTTTCAGCCTGAAGTTCAGCCTGCACCCCACCGCAACTCAAATAAAAATACCAAGACCCGAGGAAACACGCGGGACCTGCGAGACGTATTGGAAAGCAGGGCAAAACATGCAAGGTCGATATACGGGTCACGGGGACGCGCGCCAACGCAGGACGATGATCGTCACGCCGGATACACTAAAAGTAAATCCGACCGGGCTGAATATAGCAGACAAGACTCATATGAACTACATTGTGATATAGCCCGGCACAGAGGCGCCGCACACCCCCTACGCTTCACTGATGAAGTTATGGATCACGAATTCCCGGAGGGTTTTAAACCCGTAAATATTGAATCATATGATGGTACAATAGATCCCGCTGTATGGATTGAGGATTTCCTCCTCCACATCCACATGGCTCGCGATGATGATCTGCATGCCATCAAGTACCTCCCACTAGAACTCAAAGGACCAGCTCGACATTGGCTGAATAGCTTGCCAGCAGACTCCGTCGGCAGTTGGGAGGATTTGGAAGATGTATTCCTTGACAACTTCCAGGGCACTTATGTGCGACCACTGGATGCTGATGACTTGAGCCATATAACTCAGTAGCCAGGGGAATCGGCCAGGAAATTATGGACACGGTTCCTAACTAATAAAAACTAAATTGTCGATTGTCCGGATGCAGAGGCCTTAGCGGCATTCCAGCATAACATCTGTGACGAGTGGCTCGCTCGGCACCTCGGCTAGGAGAAGCCGAAGTCTATGGCAGCCCTCACGACACTCATGACCCACTTTTGCGCGGGCGAGGATAGCTGGCTAGCTCGCAGCAACAACACATCAAGGAATCCGGGCACTTCAGATACTAAAGATGCCAACGGCAGACCACCTCGTAATAGACACAAGCGCCACAACAACGGCGATAACACCGATGATACGACAGTCAATGCCGGATTCAGAGGCTCTAGATCTGGTCAGCGGAAAAGGCCATTCAAAAGAAGTACTCCGGGCCCGTCCAGTTTGGATCGCATACTCGATCGCTCGTGTCAAATCCATGGCACCCCCGATAAGCCAGCCAATCGCACCAACAGAGAATGCTGGGTGTTCAAGCAGGCCGGCAAGTTGAACACTGAAAACAAGGACAAGGGGCTGCATAGTGATGACGAGGAGGAGCCCCGACCGCCAAACACGGGAGGACAGAAGAGGTTCCCACCACAAGTGAAGACGATGAACATGATATACGCAACCCACATTCCCAAGAGGGAACAGAAGCGTGCACTAAGGACGTCTATGCGATAGAGCCCGTCGCCCCAAAGTTCAACCCATGGTCCTCTTGTCCGATCACCTTCGATCGCAGGGACCACCCCACTAGTATCCGTCATGGCGGATCCGCCGGATTGGTCCTAGACCCCATCATCGACGGATTTCACCTCACTCGAGTCCTTATGGACGGCGGCAGCAGCCTGAACCTACTCTATCAGGATACAATGCGCAAAATGGGTATAGATCCCTCGAGGATCAAACCCACCAAAACCACCTTTAAGGGCGTCATCCCAGGTGTAGAGGCCCATTGCACGGGCTCAATCACACTGGAAGTGGTCTTTGGATCTCCGGACAACTTCCGAAGCTAGGAGTTAATCTTCGATATCGTCCTGTTCCGCAGTGGCTATCACGCACTGCTCGGGCGAACGGCATTTGCAAAATTCAATGCGGTACCACATTACGCATACCTCAAGC
Source organism: Triticum dicoccoides (assembly GCF_002162155.2). NCBI lineage: Eukaryota > Viridiplantae > Streptophyta > Magnoliopsida > Poales > Poaceae > Triticum > Triticum dicoccoides. The sequence continues at coordinate 317,361,462 of NC_041388.1, forward strand.
TCAAGATGCCAGGACCTAGGGGGTCATAACAGTCAATGGAAACATAGAACGGTCGCACTGCACGGAACAACACACTACGGCCCTCGCAGCAGAAGCACAAAGCAGTCTTTTAAGGCAAGCTGCCAATTTGGCGATACAGCCCCCGGACACCGTTAAGCGAGTCCGGCGTAACCTGCAACAGGATCGCCTGGCACGCTCAGAGCTCGCCTAGCAATTCGGCCCCCGTCCCAGTCCCAGTCAAGCGACGAAATCCATGTCGCGCGTACATAATTACGCACTGAAAATACCATGGGCATAGGCGGGGGCACGATCAGGGCACGTCCCGCAATGTGGCTTAACCGCCCTAGGGTCTGCATACCTTTATCATTTTTCTCTTTCAGGACCTTACTCTCTGGAAGCCCTTTCTGGCAGTATGACTACCGGACACATTACAGGGAGGAACAACCAAGGAGACAATAAGCTAAGACGTACAAGGGAACCCCCAGGTGGTCTCGAATAACAATAGATATAACCGTTTTTACTACCCATACGCAGCTTGCCCTTTGATAGGACATGTCAAATAGTCCTATTTTTTTTTGCTTATTGCACTACTTGTATCAGTACACTTCGACGTATTATTTAAATAACAATGCATAGCATTAGCCTATTATTGCATTATCCATCCCTTTTTTCTTATATGTTCATTTATGACAACTTGCACCCGTGCATTCTGGTACGGTCAGTACGCCAGGGGCTTTTGTTTACCCCATAATACGGCGTGAGAAGTCCGAACACTTTTTACAGTGCGGCACCCCGAACTTATAGTTTTATATGCATCAGCTCCAAATCATGTCTTGGGTCAATAGTTGGGTTTGCCCGGCTCCCATGTTTTGGTACCTTACGTTCCGCTATATCGGCTAAGGTAGCGCTGGGAGAACTACTGCGATTGTGTCCCGGTTCTTCCGGATGAGCACCTCGGTAGAGAAAGCCGAAAACTGACTGCCATGATAAGGCGAGAGCTGGTCGCTGTTCGAGAGGTCTCAAGTCCTTAAAGACTTTTTCCTCTTTGGGAGAGGAGTCGGCCTTGCCCGACTTAGGCGTATATAGCGCCCCAAATTTGGCCTTCTGAATACTAGGGGCTTCGCCAAAATTTAAAATTGTAGACTTCTATGGCTAAGTGAGAGTGATAAAGCCTTATACTCCGATTGCCTGGTTCATTGTGCTGAACACCTCCCTCGACGGACCCAAAATTGGGATAAAGAGTGCTCAGGTTTATCCCGAACACCCCAGTACTAGTTACACAGGGGCAGAAGCCGACGACTGGACAACTCTCAGATTTTATAAACGGCCGCACAGAAGGTAATATTTTAAATTCAAAAAGCATTGCATAGCGCAAATGAACTCGTTTCACATTACAGGATCACATGAGCATGTTCATTCAAAAATTACATCTCTAGCATATTCCTCTACCACAAGGCGGGAACCCTCCAGGACACTGTCATAATACATTTAGGGGCAGCGATGCTCCTTGCCCTCTGGTGCCCCCTCCTTCACCAGCTTCGCCCAGTGCACCTTCTCCCGGGCAAAAGCCCGACGCGCACCCTCGATGTAGACGGACCGCTTTATGACTTCAAGCCATGGGCAGGCATCCACAAGCCGCCTCACCAGATCGAAGTAGCTGCTAGGCAGGGGATCGCCAGGCCACATCCGGACTATAAGACCCTTCATGGCCTGTTCGGCCGCCTTGTGAAGCTCGACCAGTTGCTTCAGCTGGTCGCTCAAGGGCATTGGGTGTTCGGTCCCAGTATACTGAGACCAGAACAACTTTTCCGTCGAGCTCCCCTCCTCAGCTCGGTAAAACTCCATGACATCCAGTACACTTCGGGGAAGATCTGCGAACACTCTTGGAGAGCTCCGAACTCGGGTAAGTAAAAGGAAAGTTTCCTTCACATGCTTGCTTTGCATAATGAATGCCTTACCCGCTGCTATCTTCTTCACCGCATCAATCTCCTGGAGGGTCTTGTGGGCTTCAGCCTTGGCGCTCCATGCGCTTTCGAGCGCCTTCGCAGGCTCGGACTCTCGCATCTTAGAGTCAAGCTCCAAGGACTCGTGTTTTTTTTGGCGAGAGCCTCGAGCTCTTGCTGTACCTCGCCTACCTGGGCTTCTTGCTTTTCCCGCTCAATGCGCTCCTTGGCCGCTTTGTCTTCGGCCTCGGACAGCGCCTTCTTCAGATTTGCCACCTCGGTCGTGGCCCCTGGCAAATTCATGATGATCCTACTACTTTACAACCGAATTTCTTTTTAATATATAGACAAGGTATTGCTTACCTTTGCTCTCCTCGAGCTGCCTCTTGGTAAGGCCGAGCTCTTCCTCGGACCGCTCAAGGTCCTGCTTTAGTGCAGCGACCTCCGCAGTACGTGCGGCAATGACCAGCAGTGAAGCCTACATATGCACATAGACATATTCTGATTAGACTCCCGAGTCACTATTTGATCCTCTATTCGGCCTTTCTTCGCGAACGCCAAACAGAGCATCAGGGGTTACTGTCTATGCGGTAATATTTTCCTATATTTTGATTGCTTACCTCAAAGCCTGTTAGGAGGCTGGCACAAGCTTCGGTTAGTCCATTTTTGGCCGACTGAACTTTCTCAATCACCACACTCATGATAATGCGGTGCTCTTCGTCGACGGAAGTGCCGCGAAGTGCTTCCAGCAAGTTGTCCGGTGCCTCTGGATGGACAGAGGCCACCGGCATGGGCGGCTTGCCCCTCTTAACAAGGGATCGCCTGCCGGAGTCCGAAACCACCGAAGGTTCTGGCGTAGTGTTCGGCTGGGGGCCGAACTTGGAGCCCGTGGGAGTCTTGCTCCCTTTGCGCCTAGGGTCCGGAAGGTCGCCTCGAGGCGCCCCCAGAACTACCTCCCCTCGGCTCGGTGCCTTTTGAGACAACACCTCGACGTTGTCCGTAGGGCAAGGGGTGGAGGCGTCAGAAGTGAATCGCTATTCATATCCGACGAGTCCAAAGAACCGTCCGACGAAGATACGTCGAGACGGGCTCGGGACGGACTGCATAATCATATTCGGTGTAAGGATAAATAGTGCAGTAAAAACCATGAATTACTATGGTATCCAGATACTTACGACTTCGCAAGGGGCTTGTCCCTGGGAAACCACTCGTCGCCGCTGTAGGCGGCCGTCGTGGAGCAGTATGGAAGGAGGGTCCTTCCCTTCTTGGACCCTTAGGCCTCCCCGGTTGGGCGGCCTTCTTTTCTTGTCGCCCCCGGCTGGGGGGGGGAGAACTTTCCTCTTCCTCCTCCTCATTTTCATGGGAGGAGTGCACTTCAGAGTTATCGGACGATGAGTCTGATATAACCTTGCGCCGGAGACCCTTTCGGGTCCCCATGGCCTTCTTCTTGGCCTTCTTCACCGGCACCTCGTAAGGCGCCGGAACCAGCATCTCCGTTAGGAGAGCATCTACAGGATCTTCAGGCAGGGGGGCTGGGCAATCGATCTGCTCCGCTATCTCTACCTAGTCCTGTTAATGGCATGGAAGCTTAGATCCCGGACATGATTAAACTGGGGCAAATAAATATCCTGTGAGGTATAAAAACTTACCGGATTGGCATGGCACTTTGCGCTGAGTCCGCGGTCCTCGGTAAGGGGAGGAGGTACCTCGGCGCCCTTGAACAGCACCTTCCAGACATCCTTGTGTGTCGTATCGAAGAGCTTTCACAGCATCTGGTGCTTGGCCAGGTCGAACTCCCACAAATTGAATACCCGTCGTTGACACGGGAGGATCTGGCGGAAGAGCATGACCTGGACCATGTTGACGAGCTTGATTTTCTTGCTCATCATGTTCTTGATGCAGGTCTGGAGTCCGGTCAGCTCTACCGGGGAACCCCAGGACAGGCCCTTCTCTTTCCAAGAAGTGAGCCGCGTGGGGATTCCGGATCGAAATTCGGGGGCTGCCACCCAGTTGGTGTCGCACGGCTCGGTGATGTAGAACCACCCCGATTGCCACCCCTTTATGGTCTCCACGTAGGAGCCTTCGAGCTAGGTGACATTAGGCATTTTGCCCACCATGGTGCCTCCGCACTCTGCTTGCTGGCGAGCACCACCTTCTGTTTAACATTGAAGGTCTTCAGCCACATGCCGAAGTGGGGCTTGATGCGGAGGAAGGCCTCGCACATGACGATAAACGCCGAGATGTTGAGGATGAAATTGGGGGCCAGATCATGAAAATCCAGCCCGTAGTAGAACATGAGCCTACGGACAAACGGGTGAAGGGGAAATCCCGGTCCGTGGACAAAGTGGGTAAGGAAAACTACCCTCTCATGGGGTTTGGGCGTAGGGATGATCAGCCCCGCATCTGGCAGCCGGTGCGCGATGTCAGCGGCCAGATATCCGGCTTCCCGTAGCTTGGTGATGTTCTCCTCCGTGACGGAGGAGACCATCCACTTGCCTCCTGCTCCGGACATGCTTGGAGTGGTTTGAGGAGAAAGACGCGAAATTGGGCGCTGGAGCTCGAGTGTGCGAGAATGGATAAGCAAGGAGGAAGAAGGCGTGGGTAAAAAGGGTGAATCTTTGTCCCTTTATAAGCGCGAAAGAGGCGATGCGCCTCCCCACTTACCTGGTAAAATCGCTTATTCCCCGAACGCCATAATTGATGGCGCGGTTGGGTTACCCACGTCCGTATTGATGAGAATCCCGTAATAAGGGGGACACAATCTCTGCTTCGACAAGATGTGTCAAGAAAACCACCTCATGATATGAGCAGCGCTGGTTGAGAAAAACGGTTCGAATAATGACCGGGCCATGGCATGATGTCATGTTGCTAAATGTGTCAGCAGATTAGATTTGTGGAAATATTATTCTCTCTATGGTGGTATGTGGAAATTGTTTTGCAGAGCCGGACACTATCCTTGTGTTCAAAATCTTCTATGGAGTATTCGGAGGAAGAACCCACCTTGCAATGCCAAAGACAAATCTGCGCGCCGGACTCATCGTCATTGAAGCCTGGTTCAGGGGCTACTGAGGGAGTCCTGGATTAGGGGGTCTCCGGATAGCCGGACTATATCCTTTGGCCGGACTGCTGGACTATGAAGATACAAGATCGAAGACTTCGTCCCGTGTCCGGATGTGACTCTCCTTGGCGTGGAAGGCAAGCTTGGAAATACAGATATGTAGATCTCCTCCCTTGTAACCGACTCTGTGGAACCCTAGCCCCCTCCGGTGTCTATATAAACCGGAGGGTTTAGTCCATAGGACAACAACAATCATACCATAGGCTACCTTCTAGGGTTTAGCCTCTACGATCTCCTGGTAGATCAACTCTTGTAATACTGATATCATTAAGATCAATCAAGCAGGACATAGGGTATTACCTCCATCAAGAGGGCCCGAACCTGGGTAAACACCATGTCCCCCGCCTCCTGTTACCATCCGCCTTAGACGCACAGTTCGGGACCCCCTACCTGAGATCCGCCGGTTTTGACACCGACAATAAGGACACCCTGGCTCCCCGACATCTTCATGAGATTGTAAGCAGGATGGGTTGCTGCCATGAACTGGGCCAAAGCTGGGTACCCGAGGATGGCATTGTATGGAAGGCCAATGCAGGCGATGTCGAAGTCGATGAGCTCGGTGCGGTAGTTGTCGCGTGTGCCAAAGGTCACGGGGAGGCGGATCTGCCCCAGGGAGCGGGCGGGGCCTCCGCCAACTCCCAAGAAGGGCTGGGGCGGAGTCGCTCGAACGATACATGAAGGAGGCTAAAGGCCTCGACGGAGAGCACATTGAGGTGGCGCCGCCTTCGATGAGCATCTTGCTGATGGATACGTGGCAGATGGTGGCTGCGCACAGCATCAGGAGGGCACCCGAACTGACGGTGGAGGCGGGATGGTCATCCGAGTCGAAGGTGTGGTTGGCCTCAGGCGCGGCCCAGCCGGGTGGAACCCCCGGGCGCTTGGAAGCGACGCCGATCTGGCGAAGGTATGGCTTGACGTGCCGATCTGAGGGCGGTGTTTGCGAACCGCCGAGAAGAGCTGCGACGACAGGGGCCACCGGTTCCCCGAAGCGAGTGACGAAGAGGCTGTGTAGCTCCTCCCAGGTGGCGATAGAAGACTCCGGCAAGTGGAGGAGCCAGGCATGCGGCGCACCCACAAGGGCCATTGGGAACCAGTTAGCCATGATCTTGTTGCCGCCCCCGGCTTCTAGGATGGCCTCCTCATATGCTAGCAGGAAAGCCGGCGGGGTCCGCCGCGCCGTCGTAGTGCGGCGGCATCTCCAGCTTGAACTTGGGTGGCAGCTGCACCTGCCGCAAGGCGGGGGCAAGGGCTCGGAGCCCCCGAGCACCGCCGTGGGCACCGGTAGATCCAGCTGGAGGGGCGTCCGCCATGGGGAGCGGGCGTGGAGATGGTGGAGTGCGAGCCAATGGAAGGAAGACTGCGGCGCACCCCTACCTGGTGCGCCAAATGTTGGATCACGGGTTCCAGCAAAACTCTTAAGGTTCAAACACTGGGGTGCGCGCGAAGATCTCCCCCCTATCGATCCGCGTCCTAACTAGGCCTAGATCTCACGAACTAACTCGACAAACTCGCAACACAAAGGACACAAGATTTATACTGGTTCAGGCCACCGTTGTGGTGTAATACCCTACTCCAGTGTGGTGGTGGTGGATTGCCTCTTGGGCTGAAGACGAACAGTACAAGGGGAAGAACAGCCTCCTGAGGTTGAGGTGTTCTTGTGCTTGGAGGGTGTGCCGCTAAGGATGTGGTGGCTCCAATCTCAGATCCCCCCTCTATGGTGATGGCTAGTTCTATTTATAGAGGCCCTGGTCCTCTCCCAAAATATTGAGCGGGAAGGGAGCCAACAACGGCCAATTTGAAGGGGGACATCTAGTACAAGCTATCCTGACAAAAGCAGTCTTCGCCTGCCAAAGGCTCTGGTGGTGACGCCGTCTTGGGATCCACGGTGACCTCCGTCTTGCCGTCCTTCTGGTCTTGGTCTCGTTGCACCAATATGGAAACCTTTGCTTAATGCCTCGGTATTCTGCGCATGCGCTTGGCCCCTTAGCACCAAAGATGAAACAAGGATGCTGCGCGCGCTTGGCGCCCGCCTGGTCTCGATCGTCATGGCTTATGTCACGAGAACCTCGCGAGGTTTGCCCGACCTTGAACTCTCCGCCCTTCACGATCCAACCTGGTGAGGCCGCTCCTGAGGAGGTCTTGTGTCGTCCGCCTCGCAAGGCTTGGCCCCTCACGAGGGTCTTGATTCCTTGTTGATGAAGATGGGCCGTATAGGCCAGCCAGCAAAGCCACGCCATGGGCCGCATGCAGGCTAGTTTGGGGACCCCCGTTCCTAGAACGCCGACAGAAAGCCTAGACAGGGCATCCCAAAACCGAGCGGATACTTGCTGCCTAGTGGCCAAGTGACACTACCCAACAGCTGTTCCGCCCGGGTTCGATTCCAGCTGATGCAGGGAAAATATCTCCATTTTTTTTGCCTCTGCCATTATTGACACGTGGGTCCCCATTGTCATCTACGCACACCACGTCCAACACTTGCCAAAGCTTTGTCCCTCATTTTCTTTGTTTTTCGCACACTCAAAATTGTGTGGGCATTTTGAAAATAGCATATCTTTTTGACTGTGCATCATATGAAGATGTGCTATGCATGAATGTTGATCAGCATGATGTTAACTGGCTGGTAGTTCCATTTTCGACCATGAATAAAACTTCCAACATGATGTTAACCCTATTTGAAAAGGCCGTGTTAATATAAATGCTCTGCCTCTAAAAGTTGCAGTTTCTTATCTGAAACAGAACTTGCAGTTTCTTATCTGAAACTAAAACTTGGAGTTTCTTCTCTAAGAATCACAGTGTCTGCACTTTTATACTCCTATGAAACTACATTTTTAAGTGCTAAAAATAGATCTCTAGAATTCATAAAATACTTCATATGCTCAATACTACAAATCTGAAATTCAAAAAACATTCGTATCTAAAAGTACTCTCAAAATACACAACACAAAACACCATTCACAACCTGCAAATACTGACAACCCTAAGCTCCTCCTGACAATTCACAACCTGCCCGACTATTGGGCGGGGGGGGGGGGCAGTCCCCTCCTATTCCTCGGCGTATGACAGCCGCCCCGTGAGACGATGTGAATGGTGTGGGAGAGGATGGTGGGGAAGCATCATCGGGCCAACTGCTTTTCTCCTCTTGCAGCTGGGTTCAGTCGACGAAGACTCCACCAGCTCGCTCTGGCATGACACCCTCACAAATGGCACCTTGTAGATGCTCGATCCTTCAATCTATGGTGGATGCTCCATCTGGGATCGATACTCCCACCACCGCTCCCTCACGATCGGATTCGGTGAATATGTTTGCTCCATGGCCCAGAGGAGCAACTCTATGTACTCCCGCGCGACTCCCTTCGTGAGTATCGCCGCCTTTTCGCTCTGTTGCAGTTATTTGGCCATGGATGTCATCGTCGCCGCTAGTTGGCCCTTGTTGTCAAACCAAGACTATATCCCCAACATCCTAGCTAGCTTCACAGGGTCGCCGTCTGCGATCCCCATGTATCGGTTGTACTCCTCCATCGATCTACTTCTCCACAACACGTTCACTCGCCGACGGTGGTTTTTGAATGGAAGAGGAGAGGAGCAACACTGGTTTTGGATTAGAACGGGAGAGGAGCGATGCTGGTTTTGGATTGGAATAGGAGAGGAGGGGCGGTAGTTTGGAAATGGAAGAGGAGAGGAGCGGCACTGGATTTAGATTGGAACAGGAGAGGAGCGGCAGTGGTTTAAGAGAAGAGGAGCGGCGCTGGTCTTGGAAGTATTTTTTGTTTTGCATATTTTGGGTCAAAGTTTGACCACGTACTGTATTTGACAAGCAAAATGTGAATGCATTTCATCAAAAATTGTATCGTTGGGTTCGTATCTGAATGTACTTTCAAATTATATTATTTTTGCAACGTATAACATATATTTTATTTGTGAAAATCATGGTCAATTATGACCCAGAATAAAAGGGAGACTAGTTAATGTGGGGTCGCTTTCTTAATGGAAGGGTAAATTGATTTTGATTTTGATCCGGTCATAGCGCGCCGACATTCTCGTCCAAACCTAAATCGCTGCCGCATGCTCCTCTCCCTCTTCTCCATTGCAAAACCACCTCCTCTCCTCTCCATCATCTCCATTCCAACACCACCGTCTTGCCCCTCCCTCTTCTCCATTGCAAAACCACCTCCTCTCTCCTCAGACGAGGATCCCCTGACGTAGCCCATCCTGCCATTGAGACACTGACACATGGGTCCCACCAAGCGCCGGGCCCACCTGTCAGCGATCGAAAGGTAGGGAAACCTCTCCTCTCCATCATCTCCATTCCAAAACCACAGCCTCGCCTCTCCCTCTTCTCCATTTCAAAACCACCCCTCTCCTCTCCATCATCTCCATTCGAAAACCACCATCTCACCTCTCCCTCTTCTCTTCTCTATTGCAAGACCACTGTCTCTCCTCCCATCTTCCAAAGCTAGCACCAAACCACTCAGAAGGACATATATGGAGAGGATGCAGTAGCGAATCAGGCAGATCGCCAGCGGCGACCGGGCAAAGTTAGCCAGGTTGAAGGAGATCCTTACTTGGTTTGACAATGAGTGGGAGATTTCGAGGACGGTGAGGGCCATGTGGCAATGTATGCGAAAGAGCGAGACGGCGGCGATGTACTCCTCGGTGGCAGTCACGCCGCAGTCCTTAGAGTTCATCGAGTATCTCCTCTGGGCGATGGAGCAGACAGATTCTCCCGAGGCGAAAGTCAGGCGGAGGTGGTGGGCGTACAGGTCGAAGGTCGAGCACCTAGAGGATAATGAATCGATCGAGTACGGTGTGCCGTTCGTGAGGGTGCAGAGCCAGCCGGAGCCACATGAGTATTCGTTCTACCACCGCAAGAGGAGGCCGGATGGCGCGACGTTGCTTCCCTGCCGTTCTCCACGGTTCCCTCGATGCTCGCCTCGTTTCAATGGCGCCGGTAGGGTTTAAGGTAAGCTTCGCACTAACCTAATCTCCCATCTGCTCATGCTTACAATCAGTGTGACAGCTAATAAAAATCATGCTTACAATCAGTCTCCGAGTACTACGCCAATCACCCTAAAATAGCTCTGGACCTTTGGGTCAAAGTTATGACACTGTGTACAAATAAAGAAAAATAGATTGGTTCTTCTTTCAGAAAACAGTACACCCTAGAAAACTGCCAATATAAGCTACTAGTATTTTTCTGAAGTCTAAGCTACTAGTATTTGGTTAGAGGATTTGCTGTCGAGAAAGATCCGTCCACAGTGAGCGCCACACATCCCACTGATGCTGGTGGATGCCAATGCTTAGATGGAGCAGGGTTGGTGTCGGTAATTTTTACTTGGCACCTCGCACTCTGCATATATGCCGGTTCCATCTGTACATTTGTGCAGTTCCACCAAAATGCAGCTGAATAACCCTATTTGCACAGATAATGAAAATGCATGACTACATTATAGTGGCACTAGTTGATGAAACATAGACTAATAAATAGAAGAAAATATTGCGATAGTATCATAGTATGCCATGCTGCGAGGGCGAGATGGGCCCTGCGACGCCTCATACTGGAAATCGACCCAAGTCTCCCCGATACACCTTCTGCCAGTGATGAACATCAGTGTACAGCGATAGTACAAGGAGGGGCCTTGAGACATTCCAATCTCTATTTTTGTGCATATCAACTAAAATTAAGCACTCCAGTTTGGAGAAATGCTTAAACATTAACAATGGGACTAGTTGATGAAACATATACTAACAAAGAGAAGCAATCTCTTTATCTACATTGGAATTGAAATGATAGAGAGGACACTCGCTCTATTTTAACTATATTATTACTTCATTTTATCAGTGGCACTAGGGTCGAGCAGGTGGAAAACAAGGTGTACCGTGTGTCACAAGGATGGAGGTCATGGGTGCTTAGACTGGGATGCTAAAGCTGGCTCTTTCAGTCCCTATCTTCCCCTCTGATGTTTCCGTGGTAGCATTTGGGTTGTAATCCAAACTTGGTTGAGCTAGTGCTGCATCCCCCTACCTGCCTAGCTCATGTGGCGAACTTGTCTCCTGCTAGTACTCAGTCCGTTATAGTAGTAGTTGCATAACTGCCCATTTACACTGAGATGTTGTCGGATAATGGTTATGTATGGTTGGATTTCTTTAATGAAATCAGAGGAAACCCCCTCTTTCGATATATATAAAAATTAGTGCCACTAGCGGTGCCAAAACATTGCCTCAAATTAATAGTGCCACTAGATTAGGGTGCAAAATAATAACATTACTGCTTTATCATGGCAGTGCGAAAAGAGTAGCACAAGAGCAGACTCAACATGCAGGATCTTTGGCAAACGGTCAGACCAAAAAGGAACATACCTCATGATGGGAACCATGTCTGCAGTCAACGCCATCGTAGAAGGGATGACACCAGTCACCAACATGGATGATTCAATTAATCTTTTTTTAAGAAAAGGGCTCGAGCCCCGGTTCCATTTCCATTAGAAAACGAAACCCACAGAGCTTCTTCTTCATTAGTTGCAATAAAATTGAGCAACATCAAGGTTGGTTGTGAATCTCCTAGAATATTCAACTATAGTTTGGATATCATTTGTCCAGTTGAACTAAGATCAAGCGTGAAATGTATGTCTCTGTTTGCACAAAAAAGGTGGAAAGGAGGTTGTCAAACAAGTGATGAAACATACATCAAACGAAAAGAAGCATGTTCCTTATCTGAATGGAAATCCTACAAGGACAGTAGAAATTTCTAAAGCAGCAACATTTCTAGATATTAGTGTGGGTATTAGGATTAACTATGACAACCGTTAAATATGACATTACTTTAATGGTGCCATTGCTTCATTTTACTAGCAACATTGGTTAATGTGTCCTTACTTTTAGCAGTGTGACTGCTACATTTTACCAATGGCATTACATAAGAGTGGCTTAGGGCAACAAACATCAAAATAGGATATCTGGGTTGGTCCCATTTTTGTTCGGTATAGCCACCTTATACAGTGTGACACTAGAAAATCTAGTGTTGGACTTACTCTGTTGACTTGTCCCCCAGTCCCCACTTTCTTTCCTTTTTCAACCAATAGATCGGGTTTATATTGAGTTTGTAATGCGTTTCCCTTTATTTCCCTATTAGACCTAGAGACTAGTTGGATAGCCAGTCTCTGCTACTTTTCGCCCCCATTATTTCCTCTTTCGACTAAGTCCTAGATTTAGGTAACAAATCTTCCCCCGCCCCCACCCCACCCCCATTCTTCCTTGTTTGAAGCAAGTAGTACTAGATTTGAGTGCATGAACTAGTTATACCTCTTAACAGTAAATATTTAGGTGGCTTTCGAACAGTCGATCGATCCTACTCCCTCCGTTCCAAAATAGATGACTCAACTTTGTACTAAATTTAGTACAAAGTTAATACAAAGTTGGGTCATCTATTTTGAAATGGAGGGAGTATCTACGAGGGGGCCAGGGAAATAGTAAAAGATACAAATGCAGCGACATCAGGAGCTCAGGAAGTAGAGCAAGGCCGGTTTCGAAGGAAGTTATACCAGAGGGTCGCCGGGATGTGGCTAGGTAGGCGGCGGGAGGCCGGATCTGCCCAAACTACGACAACGAGGGAGAAGGGGTCGGAGGCCCTCCCTAGCTAGTGGTGCTTCGGAGAGAACGACAAGGCACAATGATCGGGACGCATCGACAGTGGGTAAGAGCCATCGCCGAGGACGACCGTGTAAATGTTGCACCTGCTCACCTTCCCCGACGGAGAGGATCCGGCTAGATCTGTGACCAGTGATGAGCAAAGAGAGAGAGAGAGAGAGAGAGAGAGAGAGAGAGAGAGTGGCCACCGCTGTCGTGTTTAGATCTGGAGAGGACGAGACAGTGTGACGATAGCAACACTAGCAAGCAAGCGCGGAGGCTCCTGCCTATATATAGTGGTGTACTACTAGCTTTCTTTTGTCAACCGGAGCCGGCTTGACCTCGTCAATGACTGTCTTCATGCATGTGCCCCGGAGGCGCAGTTGTCCTCATTTTGATCTGAAGCACCGGATTATAACATGAAAAGAAACCATAACCTCACTGCCCAAAGGAGACAACATGAATCCCGACGGACAAACTAGATGAAGATCAAAGATCAAATTAAAGATAAACTCGTAGAAAAGGGGTCCATCGATAGATGCCCTAATTAACATAGCCGGCTTGACATAGATGGCAGTCAAGTAGTCTTTGTGCATGTGGCCCCTGTCGGTGTCAAAATCGGTGGATCTCGGGTAGGGGTCCCGAACTGTGCGTCTAAGATCGATGGTAACAGGAGACAGGGGACACAATGTTTACCCAGGTTCAGGCCCTCTCTATGGAGGTAATGCCCTACTTCCTGCTTGATTGATCTTGATGAATATGAGTGTTACAAGAGTTGATCTACCACGAGATCGTAATGGCTAAACCCTAAAAGTCTAGCATGTCTGACTATGATTATGAGGATGTATATCTATGGTCCTAGCCCTCCGATTTATATAGACACAGGAGAGATCTAGGGTTACATAAGGTCAGTTACAGACAAAGGAATCTTCATATTTGGACGCCAAGCTCGCCTTCCATGCCAAGGAGAGTCCCATCCAGACACGGGTAGAGTCTTCGGTCTTCGTATCTTCACAGCCCATCAGTTCGGCCCGTATCCAATAGGTCAGACGCCCGAGGACCCCTTAGTCCAGGACTCCCTCAGTAGCCCCCGAAGCTGAGTTCAATGACGAGGTGTCCGGCGCGCAGGTAGTCTTCGGCATTGCAAGGTGGGTTCCTCCTTCAACAATTTCAAAGTAATGTATTCGGCCTTCCATTTAATGTCGTGCCCTTCGGCTTCCACGTCTTCTGACTTCAGCTTCCACGTGGCGAGTGAATACAAGAGGTCGGGGTATTTTTGCACATACCACCCTTACTGTACAAGAGGGGTGCCTATTTAAAGAGAATAGATCTCAGATCTATTCCACACTCCGCGGAAAAATCCTCAGAGGTTGCTAGGCAAAACCACACCAACATGGCTAATGCTCCCAGTTCTTCCTCTCGTCCCCACTGTCCCATAAAGGGTGATTGGGAGAGATGCTCCGTATCTCACAATCAACTGTTGAAGCTGCAAAGATAGGGCTTTCTTCCCCCCCGTGGATCTAGTCCCTATACGAGTAGGGCTGACGTCCTTCAATGGTGGGGTTCAAGCGGAGGACATTCCCAATCCGTCCAAGGGGGAACGAGTATGCTTTGTACCCTTCTTGCTAAGAGGCGTCAGATTTCCAATCCATCCCTTCCTCCGAGGGCTTCTGGAGTATTATGGCCTCCAACTGCATAGTTTCACTCCTGCCTCCATCCTGCACATTGCGGGTTATGTTGCTCTATGCGAGCTATTCCTAGGCCGCGAGGCCCATTTTGATTTATGGAGAAGACTGTTCTGCCTCGTCCCTCGTAATCAAGGGGGTTAATATTCAAAGTGGGAGAAGCCGAAGTGTGACGCATTGCCGGGACCGGATACCTGTTCGGCACGCCGAAGAAGGCTTCCGAATGGTTCTATATTGACGACGTCGCTCTTCCTGACCCAGTCTGAATGGGCTTACCAGAGTATTCAATCATTCCATTGAAGAAACGCCATAGCTAGCGTCCTTGAAGCCTCGAGGAGGACAATAGCACCGAAGTCAGTCTGTTGATGGGCAAGATTAAGATGCTCGCCCAGTCCGGACTGTCAATAGTCGAGTTAATGGTGATCTCCATAGTGCAGGGGGTCCAACCACTCTAATACAGAGGGCTTCCCATGTGGCACTATAATGGGGAAGATGACGCCTCACGCTATGGTCGGAAGGGTCCGAAGACCCCCGCCGCTTTGGTCAAAATATTAGCCGAACTGTACAAAGGAGAGAAGGAGGAGTTCACTCATCTCCAATGTCGAGATGGATTTTCCATGTATAACCCTCCCAGCTAGGTAAGCTCCAATCCCACCATTTTACTCCTCTCCTTGAATTATTTTCGATGGACGATAACCTATCCATTCGCTACAGGAATGGCAGAAGGCTATCGAGGGGATCCATAACCCTGCTCCCCAGCCAGAGGGTCACAACCGGGACCTTGACCCTGGATTCAAAGAAGATCTGGACATATTTGTGGAGCTCGAGGATGGAGTATTCTATCAGACGAGTTATGATGGTACCGAAGTACCCATCATTGCAGATTACCCAGGTCTCCTTCCTGCTTCGCATGTGAGTAATTTAAAACACACCTTCTTCGAAAGAGTTTCCTTACTATGCCGCACCCACCGCACTATTTTGTGTTCCAAAGAAGAGGCGCTCGACGCCAGCACGTGCACTAGAAGCGTCTTTGAGGAGAATGGCGCCCGCCCGAGCACATCTTCAAAGAGGAAGGCAAATGATAACATGGCAGAGCCCTCGTCAAAGAGGTAAGGCTTTTCTTTTCAAGAATACAGCTTCTGATCGCCACATCAAATTGTGATGCCATTCGCCGCATTCTATCAGGAAAAATATCCGCCGGACTGTGTCCGGGGATCCGGCCGGACGTGCCTCCACTAGTCGGGTTCCAGACCCTGCCCTCAGGATAGGGGCTGGCACGGGAGTGGTGCCGAACTGTCCTTCCATAGAGGATTTAGACAATATGCCCGTCATGAACTCTGAAGTGGAGAGCGCTATGAATCATCGTCGTCGAAGGGCCGTTCTTCGTGACCCGACTTTTCAAAGGAGGCATTTGATGCCTTCAGCTCGGCCGATGCATACATCCGAGCTGCTCGGGATGGGCTTGCCAGAGCCACAGACCAGCATCTAAAAGATATGCGGGTAAGCGTAGATTTAACAATCATACACCAGTAGCCCCCAAGACTTAAAGTAGTTGATACAACTAATTTAAGGATCATTGTATAACCAGGTGCTTACGTAGAAGAACAACCTGTTATATCAGGAACTAAAAAACTATCGGACCCAGCTAACTGCTGCTAATGCCGAACTGGAGAAATCCAAGAAGGCGTCTCCTGGTAATGTTTCCCTCCATCGAGAAAACATAATGGTATATCAATAATGCTAACACGGTTGCTCACCTCTTAATAGGATCATGAGATCAACTTCAAGAGCAACTGAAAGCCGCTCAAAGCGGAGAATGACAAGCTAAAAAACTGCTAGCCGTGGGAAAGCGTGTGCTAACAAAAGTCGTGATGGAGAAAAACAAGCTCCAGGATTCGAATACCCAACTGGGCAAGGAACTGAAAGATGTACGGGCCCAGCTGGCGGACTCCATAAAGGAGAAGAAAAGGCTGCGAGGCGGCATATTTAGTATGTGGTCGAACTTACCTTCGAATAATTTGGAGATAGAAGGGACTGATAGAGTTATGTCTGCCGGTATGCTGACCGGTCGTCCCGAAGAGGAGATGTCCGGATCTTCGAGTAATCTGCTACAAGAGCTGTCGCAGGTGCACTAGCAAGCTTGCCAAGCGATGCGAAGTGTTGCCAAGGCCCTATGGCCATCCGCCTCCCCTCCGGGAAAGATGGAGGAGCTTATACAACTATTCAAGGGAGCGCGACGGCGCTTTCGACTGTGGAAGATATCTGCCAGTCGGGAAGGTGCACGAGAAGCCTGGGCCATGGTGAAAACACAGTATACCAAGCTTGATCTGAATCATATGGCTCGGGTCGGACCTCTAGGGTGAGATGGAAAAGAAGTTCCCGTTAATTTGGTATATGACCAAGTAGAAGTAGCTGCCAAGTATTCCCGGCATGATTGTAAGTTAGACCGCCTGTTGGGCGGCATAGAGGAGGAAATTTTTGAGTCCTAGTGACTATGTACTTTCCTTGACATATGTAACTCTAGCTGAATTGTAAAAGCAATTGTCATGGAAGACATTTTCGCTTCGACCTCTGGACCCAAAGGTGCGGAGTGTTTCTGAATACCTGAGCGGTTAAATAGACCGGGGTATGCATGGAAACCAGGCTTAGGGGTCATAGTTGCTTGAACAGACAATTTGAATCCGGCTAGTTATGTTATATTACATCATGATTGTAAGAAACATCTTCTAGAGAGAATAGTTCTGTTAAGGGTTCCTTTCCCTGGGTGTGCATGCGTTAAAATGCATGTCCAAACTATGATTGGTAACATCACAGTATAGGTAATCATCTAGGGGGTTCATAATGGAAGGAATATAAAACATCTTTAGTCCGCTAACCAAATATTCTCTTAAGAACACTAGCTTTCGGCTTCACCCAGTCTGAGGTAAACATCCGGATGACCCGGCAGTAACAATCGCAGAGGTGCTCCCTTTATGCCCTAGCCGAACTAACGGGAATGCAGGGCATAAGCACAGGAGCCAGGGAACCCAGCTTGGCAAAAACTTAAGTCATATTGATGCATATAACGGCAAAGAAAAGATACATATGAGAAAAATGCATATGTGATGAGCTTGATACTCGGAAAATAAGAATAAGCTTCTGTCCGGGAAGCCTCCAGGTATAATGGACGTACATGCTCAAGGATGTGAACATCACAGGTGCACGGTTTAGCCGTGCGAAAGCTTTAAGGCTTAGAGTAAAAAAAGAAGACCGGAAAGAGAGGAAAGGAAAATAAATGAAACAATAGGGAGAAGGAGACGAACGAATAGTTCGACACTAGGCATAGAATCTTCGTAGTCTGGCCACGTTCCAGGGGTTCGGCTCTAGGAGATTGTCTGGTGCAGCACGCAGGCGGTACGCTCCTCCAGTGAGAACTTCATCAATTATGAAGGGACCTTCCCACTTGGGCTTGAGTTTGTCCTTTTTTCTTCTCCGGCAAGCATAGAACGAGTTTGCCAAAATTATAAGTCTTGGCCCGTACTTCTCTGCTTAGATATCTGCGGGCCTGTTGTTGGTAAAATGCGGAACGGGCTTTTGCAACATCGCGCTCTTCCTCCAGGGCGTCTAGGTTGTCCTGCCGATCAAGCTCGGCCTCTCTCTCTTCGTACATGCGCATTCAAGGTGAGTCATGAATAATATTGCAGGGCAACACAGCCTCCGCACCGTACACCATGAAGAAAGGTGTATATCCAGTAGTGCGGTTAGGCATGGTCCGCAGACCCCAGAGTACGGAGTCGAGCTCCTCAACCCAGTGCTTGTCTGATTCCCTCAAAGACCGCACTAGTCTAGGTTTGATGCCACTCACAATAAGACCATTAGCCCGTTCGACTTGGCCGTTTGTTTGTGGGTGATAGACAGAGGCATAATCGAGCTTAATGCCCAAATTAGCACACCAAGTTTTCACCTCACTGGCCCCGCCTCGGCCGTTTTAACTGGTTTGGCCTCTATCCACTTAGTGAATTTATCCACCATGACCAGTAGATACTTCCTCTTATGTCTTCCTCCTTTAAGGGGTCCGACCATATCGAGCCCCCAGACCGCGAAAGGCCAAGTGATGGGGATCATTTGTAGAGCGGTGGGGAGCATATGGCTTTGGTTGGCGAAGAGCTGGCATCCGACGCAACGTTGGACCAGGTCCTGCGCATTTGCTCAGGCGTCGGCCAGTAAAAACCTGTATGGAAGGCCTTGCTAACAAGGGCCCGAGCTGCGGCGTGGTGCCCACCGAGACCGGCATGAATTTCAGCCAAGAGCTACCGCCCCTCTTCCTCGGAGATACATCTTTGAAGAACTCCGGTAGAGCTTTTCTTGTAGAGCTCTCTGTCGTGGACCTTGTAGGCTTTCGAACACCGAACAATGCGGCGAGCCTCATTCTAATCCTCCGGGAGTTCTCTCCTATTAAGGTAGGCCAAGAAGGGTTCGGTCCATGGGGCAATGACTGCCATGATGAGATGGGCCGAGGGTGTTATTTCGGTGGCTGAGCCGCCAATGATAATGTTGTGTTCGAAATCTGGGGTTGTGTTCTGATCCGGACTGGTGTTGCCGCTCTCCCCTTGCCACACCACGGACGGCTTGAAAAGCCTTTCCAGAAAGATGTTAGGTGGGACGGGGGTCGCGCTTAGCACCGATGCGGGCAAGGACGTCCGCCGCTTGATTACTTTCTCGAGCCACATGATGAAACTCGAGCCCCTCGAACTGAGCCAACATTTTTAGGACAGCATTGCGATAAGCCGCCATCTTCGGATCTTTAGCATCAAAATCTCCATTTATTTGAGATATTGCAAGGTTTGAGTCCCTGCGCACTTCCAGGCATTGTATGCCCATGGAGATGGCCATCCGGTGACCATGCAATAAGGCCTCTTATTCGGCCGCGTTATTGGAGTCTGTGTATAATATTTGGAGCACGTACTAGACTACGTCTCCAGAGGGGGACGTTAAAATGACGCCCACTCCTAATCCTGCCAGCATTTTGGAACCATCAAAATACATAACCCAGTTAGAATATGTGTCATACTCTTTAAGGAGTTCGGCCTCTGTCCATTCGGCGACGAAGTCCGCCAGTACTTGGGATTTGATGGCTCGACGTGGTTTGTATGTTATGTCGAATGGAAGGAGCTCAATGGCCCATTTGGCTATCTGACCCGTAGCATCGCAGTTGTTTATTATATCATTGAGTGGTACTTCGGAAGCCACCGTGATAGAAGATTCTTGGAAGTAGTGTCGTAGCTTCCGGGATGCCATGAAGACCGTGTATGCTATCTTTTGATAATGAGGGTACCGGGATTTGCAAGGTGTGAGGACGGTGGATATGTAATATACCAGCTTCTAAAGTGGGAATTTGTGTCCATCCTGCTCTCGCTCCATGACAAGCACAACGCTCACCACCTGGTGTGTTGCCGGTATGTATAAGAACATGGGTTCGCCGACGTTCAGTGCGGCCAGGCTTGGGTTGCTCGCAAGAAGGATTTTTATTTCTTCCAATCCGGTTGTTGCCGCATCCGTCCACTCTAAGTGATCGGTGTGCCGGAGGAGGAGATACAGTGGCAAAGCCTTTTCTCCCAATCTGGAGATAAAGCTGCTTAAAGCTGCCACGCATCCTGCGAGCTTTTGGACCTGTTTAAGGTCCGTTGGCGTAGCCAATTGTGACAATGCTCGGATTTTGGCTAGATTTGCTTCAATTCCTCTATTGGAAACAATGAAGCCCAACAGCTTTCCGACAGGGACGCCGGAAACACACTTTTCCGGATTGAGTTTGATGTCATATGCATAGAGGTTATTGAATGTGAGACGTAAATCGTCTATTAGTGAGTCGACGTGCCTAGTTTTAATGACGCCGTCGTCCACATATGCTTCAACTGTCTTGCCGATCTGTTTCTCCAGGTATGTTTGAATCATGCATTGGTAGGTGGCCCCGACGTTTTTGAGCCCGAAGGGCATGGTGTTGAAGCTGAATGACCCGTATGGGGTAATGAATGCCGTTGCGGCTTGATCAGATTCCTTCATTTTGATTTGTTGGTATCCGGAATATGCGTCGATGAAGCATAGTGAGTCGTGTCCTACGGTGGCATCGATAATCTGGTCGATGCGGGGGAGGGGGAAGGGATCCTTAGGGCATGCCTTATTGGGGTCTTTGAAATCGACGCACAAGCGCAAGGATTTATCCTTCTTTGGCACCATCACCAGGTTTGCTAGCCAGTCTAGGTGTTTTATTTCTCTAATGAATCTGGCCTCGATTAGCTTGGCTAGCTCCTCCCCCATAGCTTGACATTTGGGTTCGGAAAAGCGCCGCAGTGTTTGTTTGACCAGTTAATATCCCTTCAATATGTTGAGGCTGTGTTCGGCCAACCTACGTGGGATTCCCGACATATGAGAAGGGTGCCATGCGAATATATCCCGGTTCTTGTGTAGAAACTCTCGTAGCGTGGTGTCGACCATTGGGTCTAGTTGTGCCCCGATAGATGCTGTCCTCTTGGGGTCCGTTGGATGGACTTGGAATTTGTCTATTTCTTCTGCTGGTTTGAAGGGGGTGGATTTGTGTCATTTGTCCAGGATTACATCGTCCCTATCCACCGTGGAGCGTAATGCGGTTAATTCTTCAGCCGCGAGGGCTTCAGACAATGCCTCAAGGGCCAGGGATGCGGTTTTATTTTCGGTGCGGAGTGCTATGTCCGGATCGCTAGCGAGAGTGATTATGCCTTTGGGCCCAGGCATCTTGAGCGTCATATACCCATAGTGAGGTATAGCCTGGAACCGTGTAAATGCATCTCTCCCCAATAGGGTGTGATATCCACTGTTGAAAGGGGCCACTTGGAAGGTTAGTTCTTCGGTCCGATAGTTCTCTGATGTGCAGAATACCACATCAAGCGTGATTTTTCCCGCGCATCGCACCTCCCGACTAGGAATAATTCCCTGGAAGGTCGTGCTACTTTGCTTGATGCGGCTCCTGTCTATTTCCATTTTACCGAGTGTATCCTCGTAAATGAGGTTTAGTCCGCTGCCGCCGTCCATGAGAACCTTGGTGAGCCGAAAGTCATCCACGATCGGACTGAGGACATAGGCGGTTGGTGCCCGGATTGTCCTGAATTTTGGTTCGTCATCGGCATTGAAAGTTATGGCCGTGTCGTTCCAAAGGTTTATTGCTGCGATTTGGCAAACTTTGGCAAGGTCGCGGAGTGCCGTTTTACGCTTATTGTTTGAAGCAAAAGTCTCGAAGACCGTCAGTACTCTGAGGTCGTCATCTTCTGGGGGATATTGTTCTGGGTTATTTTTGGTGAGGATATCCTCGCCACTCCTGGCCACATGCCGGAGTATCCAACATGCTCTAAGGCTGTGGGTTGATATAGTATCCGGTGTTGTGTGTAACTTGCATGGTCCATCGAGCCATCCCTCCAGAACGGTTCCACGTCCCGTAATGGGCTTATATTTCTTTATCCTTGGGCCGAGCGTGCCACGAGGGTGCGTCCTTTTCACCTGGACAAGGGATTGGGTGGAAACCGGCGGTTCCCAGCAAGCTGCCTGAGTTTTCCAGGCGCTTTCCATTGTGCAGTACTTGTATACTATGGTTGCCAAGTCTGCGAAACGTGATATGCGACGACGGTTGATGGCGTTGAGGATTCCGTCATCCGTGCAATTGCTGCGGAACGCTGAGATCACGTCTTCATCGTGGCAATCTTCAATCTTATCTTTCACAAGGAGGAATCTATACCAGAAGTGGTGGACCATTTCCTGAGACTACTATCATATGCCCATGAAAGCACTTATATCTGGGTGGGTGGGTGGTTTGAAATCCGAACCCTGACCCAATTTAGGATCCGGAGTTTGAAGAACTTTTGGACTTAGTAGTTCGGGCTCCGGGATGTCAACTGATTTTTTAGGCTTGTCGTCCGATTCTATGTTCGGAGGACAAGACATGTCTTTCTGCAGGTAGGTGTCCGGCTCTTCAAGCTCAGAGATCCGAAGGTAGTTCGTCCTCAATATAGAGGAAGAGTTGTCGTCTTGCTCCTCTACTACCGCTATTTGATGGGTGATCAGCGGAGTTTTAATTTATCTTTGGTCGGGTTTAATCCCTATCCGATCATAGTTTGTGGCGACCCCCAGGGCGGCGATGCGATCTAGGAGCTCGTTTAAAGACGACAGTGATACGTCTCCAACATATCTATAATTTTTGATTGTTCCATGCTATATTATATTCTATTTTGGACATTATTGGGCTTTATTATATACTTTATATTATTTTTGGGACTAACCTATTAACCGGAGGCCCAGCCCAGAATTCCTATTTTTTTTGCCTATTTTAGGGTTTCGCAGAAAAAGAATATCAAACGGAGTCCAAACGGAATGAAGTGTGAGTAGTTTACTTCAGACCTACGGGTCCATAGTTATTAGCTAGACGGCTTCTTCTCTCTTTTTGGATCTCAATAAAAAGTTCTCCCCCTCTCTTGTGGAGATCTATTCGATGTAATCTTCTTTTGCAGTGTGTTTGTTGAGACCGATGAATTGTGGGTTTATGATCAAGTTTATCTATGAACAATATTTGAATCTTCTCTGAATTCTTTTATGTATGATTGGTTATCTTTGAAGTCTCTTCGAATTATCAGTTTGGTTTGGCCTACTAGATTGATCTTTCTTGCAATGGGAGAAGTGCTTAACTTTGGGTTCAATCTTGTGGGGCCCTTTCCCAGTGATAGTAGGGGCAGCAAGGCACGCATTGTATTGTTGCCATCGAGGATAACAAGATGGGGTTTTCATCACATTGCATGAGTTTATCCCTCTACATCATGTCATCTTGCTTAAAGCGTTACTCTGTTCTCTTGAAATTAATACTCTAGATGCATGCTGGATAGCGGTCGATGTGTGGAGTAATAGTAGTAGATGCAGGCAGGAGTCGGTCTACTTGTCTCGGACGTGATGCCTATATACATGATCATACCTAGATATTCTCATAACTATGCTCAATTCTGTCAATGCTCAACAATAATTTGTTTACCCACCGTGAATACTTATGCTCTTGAGAGAAGCCACTAGTGAAACCTATGGCCCCCGGGTCTATCTTCCATCATATTAATCTTCCAGTACTTAGTTATTTCATTTGACTTTTATTTTACTTTGCATCTTTATCATAAAAATACCAAAAATATTATCTTATCATATCTATCAGATCTCACTCTCGTAAGTGACCATGTAGGGATTGACAACCCCTTATCGCGTTGGTTGCGAGGATTTATTTGTTTGTGTAGGTGCGAGGGACTCGTGCGTGGCCTCCTACTGGATTGATACCTTGGTTCTCAAAAACTGAGGGAAATACTTACGCTACTCTGCTGCATCACCCTTTCCTCTTCAAGGGAAAACCAACGCAAGTGCTCAAGAGGTAGCAAGAAGGATTTCTGGCGCCGTTGTCGGGGAGGTCTATGCAAAAGTCAACATACCAAGTACCCATCACAAAACCTTATCTCCTGCATTACATTATTTGCCATTTGCCTCTCGTTTTCCTCTCCCCCACTTCACCCTTGCTGTTTTATTCACCCTCTCTCTCCATCCTCCCTCTCTTTCTCTATTCGCCTCTTTTTGCCCGTTTCTTGTTTTCTCGTGTGTTGGATTGCTTGCCTGTCACGATGGCTCAAGATAACACTAAATTGTGTGACTTTACCAATAGCAACAACAATGATTTTCTTAGCACTCTGATTGCTCCTCTTACCGATACTGAATCTTGTGAAATTAATGCTGCTTTGTTGAATCTTGTCATGAAAGATCAATTCGCTGACCTTCCTAGTGAAGATGCCGCTACCCATTTAAATAGCTTCGTTGATTTATGTGATATGCAAAATAAGAAAGATATGGATAATGATATCGTTAAACTGAAGCTATTTCCTTTTTTGCTTAGAGATCGTGCTAAAGCTTGGTTTTTGTCTTTGCCTAAAAATAGTATTGATTCTTGGAATAAGTGCAAAGATGCTTTTATCTCTAAGTATTTTCCTCCCGCTAAAGCTTGGTTTCCTTTTATCTCTAAGCGATATTATGAATTTTAAGCAACTTGATCATGAACATGTTGCACAAGCTTGGGAGAGGATGAAATTAATGATACGTAATTGCCCTACGCATGGTTTGAATTTGGGGATGATTATACAAATTTTTTATGCCGGATTGAATTTTAGTTCTAGAAATCTTTTAGATTCGGCCGCGGGAGGCACTTTTATGGAAATCACTTTAGGAGAAGCTAATAAACTCCTAGATAATATTATGGTTAATTATTTTCAATGGCACACTGAAAGATCTACTAATAAAAAAGTGCATGCGATAGAAGAAATTAATGTTTTGAGTGGAAAGATGGATGAACTTATGAAATTATTTGCTAATAAAAGTGTTTCTTCTGATCCTAATGATATGCCTTTGTCTACTTTGATTGAGAATAATAATGAATCTATGGATGTGAATTTTGTTGGTAGGAACAATTTTGGTAACAATGCGTATAGAGGAAATTTTAATTCTAGGCCGTATCCTAGTAATTCCTCTAATAATTATGGTAATTCCTACAACAATTCTTATGGAAATTATAATAAGATGCCCTATGATTTTGAAACTAATATTAAAGAATTTATTACTTCACAAAAGAATTTCAATGCTTTGATTGAAGAAAAATTGCTTAAGATTGATGAGTTGGCTAGGAACGTTGATAGAATTTCTCTTGATGTTGATTCTTTGAAACTTAGATCTATTCCACCTAAGCATGATATCAATGAGTCTCTCAAATCCATGAGAATTTCCATTGATGAGTGCAAAGAAAGAACCGCTAGGATGCGTGCTAAGAAAGATTGCTTTATAAAAGCGTGTTCTTCTAGTTTCCATGATAATAAAGATGAAGATCTAAAAGTTATTGATGTGTCCCCTATTAAATCTTTGTTTTGTAATATGAATCTTGATAATGATGGGACTGAATATGAGCCACCTTTACCTAGACAGTATTCCAAAAATTCAGAGTCTTTAGATCTTGATGCTAAAATTGTTAAAAGTGGGATTGAAGAAGTCAAAACCTTAAATATTAATGAACTCACTATTTTGGATTTCAAGGAATTTAATTATGATAATTGCTCTTTGATATATTGTATTTCCTTGTTGCAATCCGTGCTAAATTCTCCTCATGCTTATAGTCAAAATAAAGCTCTTACTAAACATATCGTTGATGCTTTGATGCAATCTTATGAAGAAAAACTTGAGTTGGAAGTTTCTATCCCTAGAAACTTTATGATGAGTGGGAACCTACTATTAAAATTAAAATTAAAGATCATGAATGCTATGCTTTGTGTGATTTGGGTGCTAGTGTTTCCACGATTCCAAAGACTTTGTGTGATTTGTTAGGTTTCTGTGATTTTGATGATTGCTCTTTAAAATTGCACCTTGTGGATTCCACCATTAAGAAAACTATGGGAAGAATTAATGATGTTCTTATTGTTGCAAATAGGAACTATGTTCCCGTAGATTTTATTATTCTTGATATCGATTGCAATCCTTCATGTCCTATTATTCTTGGTAGACCTTTCCTTAGAACGATTGGTGCAATTATTGATATGAAGGAAGGGAATATTAGATTCTAATTTCCGTTAAGGAAGGTCATGGAACACTTCCCTAGAAAGAAAATTAAATTGCCTTGTGAATCTATTATGAGAGCCACTTATGGATTGCCTTCCAAAGATGACAATACCTAGATCTATCGTTGCTTTTATGCCTAGCGAGGGGCGTTAAACGATAGCGCTTGTTGGGAGGCAACCCAATTTTATTTTTATTTCTTGCTTTTTGATCCTGTTTAGTAATAAATAATTTATCTAGCCTCTGTTTTGTTTGTGTTTTTTGTGTTTGATTAGTTTTTGTGCCAAGTAGAACCGTTGGGAAGACTTGGGGAAAGTCTTTTTAATCTTTCTGTAAAAAACAGAAACTTTAGCGCTCACGAGAACTGCTGCCATTTTTATTTGGAAAGTGATATTTAGTTAATTATTTTTTCAGATGATTAATAGATAAATTCCTCACGTCCATCAATTTATTTTAGAATTTTTGGGGTTCCATATCTTGCGTTAGCTACAGATTACTACAGACTGTTCTGTTTTTGACAGATTCTGTTTTTCGTGTGTTGTTTGCTTATTTTGATGAATCTATGGCTAGTAAAATAGTTTATAAACCATAGAGAAGTTGGAATACAGTAGGTTTATCACCAATATAAATCAAGAATGAGTTCATTACAGTACCTTGAAGTGGTGTTTTCTTTTCTTTTGCTAATGGAGCTCACGAGATTTTCTTCTTTAAGTTTTGTGTTGTGAAGTTTTCAAGTTTTGGGTAAAGATTTGATGGATTATGGAACAAGGATTGGCAAGAGCCTAAGATTGGGCATTACCATGTAACCCCCAAGATAATCTAAGGACACCTAAAATCCAAAGCTTGGGGATGCCCCGGAAGGCATCCCCTCTTTCGTCTACTTCTATCGGTAACTTTACTTGGAGCTATATTTTTATTTACCACATGATATGTGTTTTTCTTGGAGCGTCTTGTATTATTTGAGTCTTTATTTGTTAGTTTACCAAAATCATCCTTGCTGCAGACACCTTTTTTAGAGAGACACACATGATTTGGAAATCATTAGAATACTCTATGTGCTTCACTTATATCTTTTGAGTTATATAGTTTTTGCTCTAGTATTTCACTTATATCTTTTAGAGCACGGTGGTAGATTTGTTTTATAGAAACCATTGTTCTCTCATGCTTCACTTAGATTATTTTGATAATCCTACAAAACAGCATGGTAATTTGCTTTAATTATTTTAGGCATTCAAGAATAATAAATAAAATTTTCTTATGAGTGTGTTGAATACTAAGAGAAGTTTGAAACTTGATAATTGTTTTGAGATATGGAGATGGTGATATTAGAGTCGTGCTAGTTGAGTAGTTGTGAATTTGAGAAATGCTTGTGTTGAAGTTTGTGATTCCCGTAGCATGCACATATGGTGAACCGTTATGTTAAGAAGTCGGAGCATGATGTATTTATTGATTGTCTTCCTTATGAGTGGCGGTCGGGGACGAGCGATGGTCTTTTCCTACCAATCTATACCCCTAGGAGCATGCACGTAGTACTTTGCTTCGATGACTAATAGATTTTTGCAACAAGTATGTGAGTTCTTTATGACTAATGTTGAGTCCATGGATTATACGCACTCTCACCCTTCCACCATTGCTAGCCTCTCTAATACCATGCACCTTTCGCCGGTATTATACACCCACCATATACCTTCCTCAAAACAGCCACCATACCTACCTATCATGGCATTTCCATAGCCATTCCGAGATATATTGCCATGCAACTTTCGACTGTTCCGTTTACTATGACACACTCCATCATTGTCATATTGCTTTGCATGATCATGTAGTTGACATTTTAGTTGTGGCAAAGACATCGTTCATAATTCTTTCATATAAGTCACTCATGCATCATTGCTATCCCGGTACACCGCCAGAGGCATTCATATAGAGTCATACTTTGTTCCAGTATCAAGTTGTAATCATTGAGTTGTAAATAATAGAAGTGTGGTGATCATCATTCATAGAGTATTGTCCCAAAAAAAAAGAGAAATGCCAAAAGAAAGGAAGTCCCAAGAAAAAATAAATAAATAAAAAGGGGCAATGCTAATATCCTTTTTCCACACTTGTGCTTCAAAGTAGCACCATGATCTTCATAATAGAGAGTCTCCTATGTTATCACTTTCATATACTAGTGGGAATTTTTAATTATAGAACTTGGCTTGTATATTCCAACGACGGGCTTCCTCAAAATTCCTTAGGTCTTTGTGAGCAAGCAAGTTGGATGCACACCCCCTTAGTTTCTTTTTGTTGAGCTTTCATATACTTATAGCTCTAGTGCATCCGTTGCATGGCAATCCCTACTCACTCACATTGATATATATTGATGGACATCTCCATAGCCCGTTGATACGCCTAGTTGATGTGAGACTATCTTCTCCCTTTTTGTCTTCTCCACAACCACCATTCTATTCGACATATAGTGCTATGTCCATGGCTCACGCTCATGTATTGCGTGAAGATTGAAAAAGTTTGAGAACATTAAAAGTATGAAACAATTGCTTGGCTTGTCATTGGGGTTGTGCATGCTTTGAATAGTTTGTGTAGTGAAGATGGAGCATAGCCAGACTATATGATTTTGTAGGGATAACTTTCTTTGGCCATGTTATTTTGGAGAGACATAATTTCTTAGTTAGTATGCTTGAAGTATTATTATTTCTATGTCAATATTAAACTTTTGTCTTGAATCTTTTGGATCTGAATATTCATACCACAATTAAGAGAATTACATTGAAATTATGCCAAGTAGCATTCCACATCAAAAATTCTGTTTTTATCATTTACCTACTCGAGGACGAGCATGAATTAAGCTTGGGGATGCTTGATAGGTCTCCAACGTATCTATAATTTTTTATTGTTCCATGCTATATTATATTCTGTTTTGGACATTATTGGGCTTTATTATACACTTTTATATTATTTTTGGGACTAACCTATTAACCAGAGGCCCAGCCCAGAATTCCTGTTTTTTGCCTATTTTAGGGTTTCGCAGAAAAAGAATATCAAACGGAGTCCAAACGGAATGAATCCTTTGGGAACGTGATTTTCGGAACGAACATGATCCAGAGAACTTGGACCCTACGTCAAGACATCAACCAGGAGGCCACGAGGTAGGGGGGCGCGCCTACCCCCCAGGCGCGCCCTCCACCCTCGTGGGCCCTTGTTGCTCCACTGACATACTCCTTCCTCCTATATATACCTACGTACCCCCAAACTACCAGATACAGAGCCAAAACCCTAATTCCACCGCCGTAACTTTCTGTATCCACGAGATCCCATCTCGGGGCCTGTTTCGGAGCTCCGCCGGAGGGGGCATCGATCACGGAGGGCTTCTACATCAACACCATAGCCCCTCCGATGAAGTGTGAGTAGTTTACTTCAGACCTATGGGTCCATAGTTATTAGCTAGATAGCTTCTTCTCTCTTTTTGGATCTCAATACAAAGTTCTCCCCCTCTCTTGTGGAGATCTATTCGATGTAATCTTCTTTTGCGGTGTGTTTGTTGAGACTGATGAATTGTGGGTTTATGATCAAGTTTATCTATGAACAATATTTGAATCTTCTCTGAATTCTTTTATGTATGGTTGGTTATCTTTGCAAGTCTCTTCGAATTATCAGTTTGGTTTGGCCTACTAGATTGATCTTTCTTGAACTGGGAGAAGTGCTTAGCTTTGGGTTCAATCTTGCGGTGTCCTTTCCCAGTGACAGTAGGGGCAGCAAGGCACGTATTGTATTGTTGACATCGAGGATAACAAGATGGGGTGTTCATCATATTGCATGAGTTTAACCCTCTACATCATGTCATCTTGCTTAAAGCGTTACTCCGTTCTCTTGAACTTAATAGTCTAGATGCATCCTGGATAACGGTCGATGTTTGGAGTAATAGTAGTAGATGTAGGCAGGAGTCGGTCTACTTGTCTCGGATGTGATGCCTATATACATGATCATACCTAGATATTCTCATAACTATGCTCAATTCTGTCAATTGCTCAACAGTAATTTGTTTACCCACCGTGAATACTTATGCTCTCAAGAGAAGCAACTAGTGAAGCCTATGGCCCCCAGGTCTATCTTCCATCATATTAATCTTCCAATACTTAGTTATTTCCTTTGCCTTTTATTTTACTTTGCATCTTTATCATAAAAATACCAAAAATATTATCTTATCATATCTATCAGATCTCACTCTTGTAAGTGACCGTGTAGGGATTGACAACCCCTTATCGCGTTGGTTGCGAGGATTTATTTGTTTGTGTAGGTGCGAGGGACTCGTGCGTGGCCTCCTACTCGATTGGTACCTTGGTTCTCAAAAACTGAGGGAAATACTTACGCCACTCTGCTGCATCACCCTTTCCTCTTCAAGGGAAAACCAACGCAAGTGCTCAAGAGGTAGCAGACAGCTCTGCCGAATCCATCTACTTGGAGTCAACATGGAGGGGATTTTCGATGACCCAAGAAGTCATCGTCGGCTTAACGGCCGAATGGGCGGTCATGATGAAGCCGCCTAGCCGGAGGGTTTGGCCTGGGGCCAGTGTTACTCCAGAGGTGACGTTGTCCTTGAGAACGAGGCAACCCATCGATCCTATCTTTCGACGTCATAGTGGAACTCTCAATAAGAGCACCAATGTCGGTGTCAAAACCAGCAGATCTCGGGTAGGGGGTCCCGAACTGTGCGTCTAGGATCGATGGTAACAGGAGACAGGGGACACAATGTTTACCCAGGTTCGGGCCCTCTCTATGGAGGTAATACCCTACTTCCTCCTTGATTGATCTTGATGAATATGAGTGTTACAAGAGTTGATCTACCACGAGATCGTAATGACTAAACCCTAAAAGTCTAGCCTGTCTGACTATGATTATGAGGATGTATATCTATGGTCCTAGCCCTCCGTTTTATATAGACACAGGAGGGATCTAGGGTTACATAAGGTCGGTTACAGAGAAAAGAATCTTCATATTTGGACGCCAAGCTTTCCTTCCACGCCAAGGAGAGTCCCATCTGGACACGGGTACAGTCTTCGGTCTTCGTATCTTCATAGCCCATCAGTCTGGCCCGTATCCAATAGGTCGGATGCCCAAGGACCCCTTAGTCCAGGACTCCCTCAACCCCCATGACTAGCGCCTTGGAGGAACTCAGTTATTGCTCTTTAACCCTCGCAGTGATCCGAAGCACATGACACCTAATTTTGTGAGATGACAAGAAACCTTTTTTAGATTTCTCACCAGAACTACAGCCCTGTACAACATAGCCTGCACGATATGTAGATGACACTACAAAAAAAAGACACATCCGTGACATTTTGGGCCGAACGATTTTTTTTTCTGTCATACATATGACACTTCTATGACGATAATTGTGACAAGACCCGGTATCGTCATAGATGTGGTAGGCTCCAACTTCTATGACAAAAAATCATGACAGAAAATGGGTTTTCGTCCTGGGCGGGCCGGAGACGTAGCTGCATGATATTCTTTGGTCCGTCCATGACGGGAAAAACCGTGGTAGAAGCGAGGGGGAGGAAAATTTCGGGGAGTTCCCGATTACGGTGGAAGGTCGGGAGCTGAGCGATGTACGTTTCTCTCATACACATATGCACGTGTGTGCAAGGCGTTGGCTCTAACTGAACCCGAGCGATTGCACTGTAGGCTATGCGTTACTGAACCCGAGCAATCGATCGATGGATTAACTGAACCCAATCGCGTGATTCCTTCGCTACTATTGCTAACTGAAGCCGATCGATGCCGCCTCTGGGATGAAC
>NC_041388.1:317393640-317397387 GCF_002162155.2 Triticum dicoccoides
TCTGGATGAACATGCCCCGTGGTGTGGTGGAGGGCTGGATGAACAGTAGACGGTGGAGGGGTGCCTGCGGAGGGGTGGTTGAACAGGACCCTGTGGTGTGGAGGGCGGGATGAACAATAGAAGGTGGAGGGGTGCCCGTGGAGGGGTGGTTGAACAATAGCCGGTGGAGTAGCGCGCGGTGGAGGCTGGATGAACAGGAGCCCTTGGAGGCTGGAGGAGGTCGACGGTAGCCCGTGGAGGCTGGAGGAGGTCCACGGTGGAGATGAACAGTATCCCGTGGAGTCCCGTTTTGCAGTACGCCACACCCCTCCCGATGAACAGGACGCCCGTTTCGACCGTGGCGCTCCAACACAAGTCCGTTTCGTCTGTTTTGCGGTACGCCACAACCCTCCCGATCAATAGGACCCCCGTTTCGACCGCAGGAGGTCCGTTTCGTCCGTTTTGCGGTACGCCACACCCCTCCCGATGAACAGGACCCCCGTTTCAACCGTAGGAGGTCTGTTTCCTCCATTTTGCGGTAAGCCAGACCCCTCCCGATCAACAGGACCCCGTTCTGAATGTAGGAGGTCCGTTTCCTCTATTGTGTGGTACGCCGGGCCTCGTTTCCATCGCCTGTTCCGTCCAAGCCCTCTCGATGAATACGACCACGCATTCCGTTCCGACCCAGCCGGTTGGCTCCCACGCGTTCCGTTGCCTCCCGATGAACACGACGCATTTCGTTGCCTCCCCATGAACACGACACATTACATTGCCTTCCCATGAACATGACGACGACGCTGTTTCTCCGTTCCGACCCAACCATGTACACGAGTCCTGGCCGCACATATGCGCGAGTAGGTGTTCGAGACCCCGCCCGTATGTACACATACGTGGCCGTATTTTCGCGGGCTGCGCATGTTAAAAATGAAAGCCTAGATGGGGCAGCCCAAAACCACATCCAACACTTGGCAAAACTTCGTCCCTCGTTTTCTCTGTGTTTCGCACACTCTACATTGTGTGGGCATTTTGACTGTGCATCATATGAAGATGTTCTATGCATGAATGTTGATCAGCATGATGTTAACTGGCTGGTAGTTCCATTTTTGACCATGAATAAAACTTCCACCATGATGTTAACCCTATTTGAAAAGGCCGTGTTAATATAAATGATCTGCCTCTGAAAGTTGCAGTTTCTTATCTAAAACTGAACTTGCAGTTTCTTATCTGAAACTGAAACTTGCAGTTTCTTCTCTGAGAATCACATTGTCTGCACTTTTATACTCCTATGAAACTACATTTTTAAGTGCTAAAAACAGATCTCTAGAATTCATAGAATACTTCATATGCTCAATACTACAAATCTGAAATTCAAAAGACATTCATATCTAAAAGTACTCTCAAAATACACAACACAAAACACAATTCACAACCTGTAAATACTGACAACCCTAAGCTCCTCCTGACAATTCACAACCTGCCCGACCACTACTAGGAAAAGGCCTACTAATGGCGCACTACTGGTGCGCCATTAGTAGCACGCCACTAGTATTTTTTTCTTAATCTCGGGTCACTATGGCTTAATCTCGAGTCAATATGCTTAATCTCAGGTCAAATCGCACTCTGTGGTCAAACTTCCGAAAGGTCACCCATCCTCACACTACTCCAGCCCAAGCACACTTAACTTCATAGTTCTATCCAACCCCAGCACCACCTCACTTCACAGGCACTTGTTGATACATCTATCATATCAATCCTATTAAACCTTGCAGATGTCTAGGACTTTGTTCATGTTCATGAGTATGATGAAATTTTGAAAAAATATTTCAAACTTCCGGATCATATTACGTATCATATTTTGAAAAATAATTCAATTTTTTTTTCAAAACCAATTTTTATTCTGTTACTAGTGGCGCACCTAGCATACGGTGCGCCACTAGTAAGTTTGAAATTTTTTGAATTTTTTTGCCTCCGGATCTTAGAAGCCCCATAACTTTTTTTCTGTTAGGGTTTTGGGGATTTTAAAAATGTTTAACGGGGTTCCGGATCTTAGAAGCTACTAGTGAAGCCTATGGCCCCCGGGTCTATCTTCCATCATATTAATCTTCCAACACTTAGTTATTTGCTTTGACTTTTATTTTACTTTGCATCTTTATCATAAAAATACCAAAAATATTATCTTATCATATCTATCAGATCTCACTCTTGTAAGTGACTGTGTAGGGATTGACAACCCCTTATCGCGTTGGTTGCGAGGATTTATTTGTTTGTGTAGGTGCGAGGGACTCGTGCGTGGCCTCCTACTGGATGGGTACCTTGGTTCTCAAAAATTGAGGGAAATACTTACGCTACTCTGCTGCATCACCCTTTCCTCTTCAAGGGAAAACCAATGCAAGTGCTCAAGAGGTAGCAGACAGCTCTGCCGAATCCATCTACTTGGAGTCAACATGGAGGGGATTTTCGATGACCCGAGAAGTCATCGTCGGCTTAACGGCCGAACGGGCGGTCATGATGAAGCCGCCTAGCCGGAGGGTTTGGCCTGGGGCCAGTGTTCCTCCAGAGGTGACGTTGTCCTTGAGAACGAGGCAACCCATCGATCCTATCTTTCGACGTCATAGTGGAACTCTCAATAAAAGCACCAATGTCGGTGTCAAAACCAGCAGATCTCGGGTAGGGGGTCCCGAACTGTTCGTCTAGGATCGATGGTAACAGGAGACAGGGGACACAATGTTTACCCAGGTTTGGGCCCTCTCTATGGAGGTAATACCCTACTTCCTGCTTGATTGATCTTGATGAATATGAGTGTTACAAGAGTTGATCTACCACGAGATCGTAATGGCTAAACCCTAAAAGTCTAGCCTGCCTGACTATGATTATGAGGATGTATATCTATGGTCCTAGCCCTCCGTTTTATATAGACACAGGAGGGATCTAGGGTTACATAAGGTCGGTTGCAGAGAAAGGAATCTTCATATTTGGACGCCAAGCTTGCCTTCCACGCCAAGGAGAGTCCCATATGGACAGGGGTACAGTCTTTGGTCTTCGTATCTTCACAGTCCATCAGTCCGGCCCGTATCCAATAGGTCGGACGCCCGAGGACCCCTTAGTCCAGGACTCCCTCAGCCCCCATGACTAGCGCCTTGGAGGAACTCAGTTGTCTCTCTTTAACCCTCGCAGTGATCCGAAGCACATGAGACCTAATTTTGTGAGATGACAAGAAACCTTTTTTAGATTTCTCACCAGAACTACAGCCCTGTACAACACAGCCTGCACGATATGTAGATGACACTACAAAAAGAAGACACATCCATGACATTTTGGGCCGAACGAAATTTTTTTCTGTCATACATATGACACTTCTAAGACGATAATTGTGTCAAAACCAGGTATCGTCATAGATGTGGTGGGCTCCAACTTCTATGACAAAAAATCATGACAGAAAATGGGTTTTCGTCCTGGGCGGGCCGAAGACGTAGCTGCATGACATTCTTTGGTCCGTCCATGACGGGAAAAACCATGGTAGAAGCGAGGGGGAGGAAAATTTCGGGGAGTTCCCGGTTATGGTGGGAGGTCGGGAGCTGAGCGATGCACGTTTCTCTCGGACACGTATGCGCGTGTGTGCAAGGCATTTGCTCTAACTGAACCCGAGTGATTGCACTGTAGGCTATGCGTTACTGAACCCGAGCGATCGATCGATGGCTGTTAACTGAACCTGATTGCGCGATTCCTTCACTACTGTTGCTAACGGAAGCCGATCGATGCTACCTCTGG
>NC_041388.1:317397542-317401464 GCF_002162155.2 Triticum dicoccoides
CTCTGGATGAACATGACCCCGTGGTGTGGTGGAGGGCTGGATGAACAGTAGACGGTGGAGGGGTGCCCTTGGAGGGTTGGTTGAACAGGACCCTGTGGTGTGGAGGGCTGGATGAACAATAGATGGTGGAGGGGTGCCCGTGGAGGGGTGGTTGAATAGTAGCTGGTGGAGTAGCGCGCGGTGGAGGCTGGATGAACAGGAGCCCGTGGAGGCTGGAGGAGGTCGACGGTAGCCCGTGGAGGCTGGAGGAGGTCGATGGTGGAGATGAACAGTATCCCATGGAGTCCCGTTTTCCAGTACGCCACACCCGTCCCGATGAACAGGACCCCCATTTCGACCGTGGCGCTCCAACACAAGTCCGTTTCGTCTATTTTGCGGTACGCCACACCCCTCCCGATTAATAGGACCCCCCGTTTTGACCGCAGGAGGTCTGTTTCGTCCGTTTTGCGGTACGCCACACCCCTCCCAATGAACAGGACCCCCATTTTGACCGTAGGAGGTCCGTTTCCTCCATTTTGCGGTACGCCAGACCCCTCCCGAGCAACAGGAACCCGTTCCGAACGTAGGAGGTCCGTTTCCTCTGTTGTGCGGTACACCAGGCCTCGTTTCCATCGCCTATTCCGTCCAAGCCCTCTCGATGAATACGACCACGCATTCCGTTCCGACCCAGCCGGTTGGCTCCCACGCGTTCCATTGCCTCCCGATGAACACGACGCATTCCATTGCCTCCCCATGAACACGACACATTCCGTTGCCTTCCCATGAACACGACGACGACGTTGTTTCTCCGTTCCGACCCAACCATGTACACGAGCCCTGGCCGCACGTATGCGCGAGTAGGTGTTCGAGGCCCCTCCCGTATGTACACATACGTGGCCGTATTTTTGTGGGCTGCGCATGTTAAAAATGAAAGCCTAGATGGGGCAGTCCAAAACCACATCCAACAGTTGCCAAAACTTTGTCCCTCGTTTTCTCTGTGTTTCGCACACTCTACATTGTGTGGGCATTCTGATGTGCATCATATGAAGATGTTCTATGCATGAATGTTGATCAGCATGATGTTAACTGGCTGGTAGTTCCATTTTCGACCATGAATAAAACTTCCATCATGATGTTAACCCTGTTTGAAAAGGCCATGTTAATATAAATGATCTGCCTTTGAGAGTTCCAGTTTCTTATCTGAAACTGAACTTGTAGTTTCTTATCTGAAACTGAAACTTGCAGTTTCTTCTCTGAGAATCACATTGTCTGCACTTTTATACTCCAATGAAACTACATTTTTAAGTGCTAAAAATAGATCTCTAGAATTCATAAAATACTTCATATGCTCAATACTGCAAATCTGAAATTCAAAAGACATTCATATCTGAAAGAACTCTCAAAATACACAACACAAAACACAATTCACAACCTGCAAATACTGACAACCCTAAGCTCCTCCTGACAATTCACAACCTGCCCGACCACAACTAGGAAAAGGCCTACTAATGGCGCACCAGTTTTGCCTACTAATGGCGCACTACTGGTGCGCCATTAGTAGCACGCCAATAGTATTTTTTACTAATGGCGCACCAGTAGTGCGCCATTAGTATGCCTAGAGGTGCGCCATTACTATCTGACTTAGTAATGGCGCACCACATAGAAGTGCGCCATTAGTAATAATTTTTTTTCAATTTTTTTTTAAAAAATCAAATTTTTTTCATTTTTTTTCATTTTTTTAAAACAATTCAATTTTTTTTCATTTTTTTAAAAATTCAAATTTTTTTTTTCCTTAATCTCGGGTCACTATTGCTTAATCTTGAGTCAATATGCTTAATCTCAGGTCAAATAGTTCTATCCAACCCCAGCACCACCTCACTTCACACGCACTTGTTGACATATCTATCATATCAATCCTATTAAACCTTGCTGATGTCTAGGACTTTGTTCATGTTCATGAGTATGATGAAATTTTGAAAAGATATTTCAAACTTCCCGATCATATTACGTATCATATTTTGAAATATAATTCAATTTTTTTTTCAAAACCATTTTTTTTCTGTTCCTAGTGGCGCACCTAGCATACGGTGCGCCACTAGTAAGTTTGAATTTTTTTGAATTTTTTTGCCTCCGGATCTTAGAAGCCCCGTAACTTTTTTTCTGTTAGGTTTTTGGGGTTTTTAAAAATGTTTAACGGGGTTCCGGATCTTAGAAGCCACTAGTGAAGCCTATGGCCCCCGGGTCTATCTTCCATCATATTAATCTTCCAACACTTAGTTATTTCCTTTGCCTTTTATTTTACTTTGCATCTTTATCATAAAAATACCAAAAATATTATCTTACCATATCTATCAGATCTCACTCTTATAAGTGACCGTGTATGGATTGACAACCCCTTATCGCGTTGGTTGCGAGGATTTATTTGTTTGTGTAGGTGCGAGGGACTCGTGCGTGGCCTCCTACTGGGTTGGTAACTTGGTTCTCAAAAACTGAGGGAAATACTTACGCTACTCTGCTGCATCACCCTTTCCTTTTCAAGGGAAAACCAACACAAGTGCTCAAGAGGTAGCAAACAGCTCTGCCGAACCCATCTACTTAGAGTCAACATGGAGGGGATTTTCGATGACCCGAGAAGTCATCGTCGGCTTAACGGCCGAACGGGCGGTCATGATGAAGCCGCCTAGCCGAAGGGTTTGGCCTGGGGCCAGTGTTCCTTCGGAGGTGATGTTGTCCTTGAGAACGAGGGAACCCATCGATCCTATCTTTCGACGTCATAGTGGAACTCTCAATAAAAGCACCAATGTCGGTGTCAAAACCAGCAGATCTCGGGTAGGGGGTCCCGAACTGTGCGTCTAGGATCGATGGTAACAGGAGACAGGGGACACAATGTTTACCCAGGTTCGGGCCCTCTCTATGGAGGTAATACCCTACTTCCTGCTTGATTGATCTTGATG
Organism: Triticum dicoccoides; assembly: GCF_002162155.2. Lineage (NCBI taxonomy): Eukaryota > Viridiplantae > Streptophyta > Magnoliopsida > Poales > Poaceae > Triticum > Triticum dicoccoides. Next base: position 317,400,476 of record NC_041388.1, read on the forward strand.
AATAGGAGTGTTACAAGAGTTGATCTACCATGAGATCGTAATGGCTAATCCCTAAAAGTCTAGCCTGTCTGACTATGATTATGATGATGTATATCTATGGTCCTAGCCCTCCGTTTTATATAGACGCAGGAGGGATCTAGGGTTACATAAGGTCGATTACAGAGAAAGGAATCTTCATATTTGGACGCCAAGCTTGCCTTCCACGCCAAGGAGAGTCCCATCTGGACACGGGTACAGTCTTCGGTCTTCGTATCTTCACAACCCATCAGTCCGGCCTGTATCCAATAGGTCAGATGCCCGAGGACCCCTTAGTCCAGGACTCCCTCAGCCCCCCATGACTAGCGCCTTGGAGGAACTCAGTTGTCGCTCTTTAACCCTCGCAATGATCCGAAGCACATGACACCTAATTTTGTGAGATGACAAGAAAACTTTTTTAGATTTCTCACCAGAACTACAGCCCTGTACAACACAGCCTGCATGATATGTAGATGACACTACAAAAAAAGACACATCCGTGACATTTTGGGCCGAACGAAATTTTTTTCTGTCATACATATGACACTTCTATGACGATAATTGTGACAAAACCCAGTATCATCATAGATGTGGTGGGCTCCAACTTCTATGACAAAAAATCATGACAGAAAATGGGTTTTCGTCCTGGGCGGGCCAGAGACGTAGCTGCATGACATTCTTTGGTCCGTCCATGACGGGAAAAACCGTGGTAGAAGCGAGGGGGAGGAAAATTTCGGGGAGTTCCCGGTTACGGTGGGAGGTCGGGAGCTGAGCGATGCACGTTTCTCTCGTACACGTATGCGCATGTGTGCAAGGCGTTGGCTCTAACTGAACCTGAGCGATTGCACTGTAGGCTATGCGTTACTGAACCCGAGCGATCGATCGATGGCTGTTAACTGAACCCGATCGCGCGATTCCTTCGCTACTGTTGCTAACTGAAGCCGATCGATGCTGCCTCTGGGATGAACAATGAG
>NC_041388.1:317401966-317409923 GCF_002162155.2 Triticum dicoccoides
CCCATTTTGAAGTACGCCACACCCCTCCCGATGAACAGGACCCCCGTTTCGACCTGGCGCTCCAACACAAGTCCGTTTCGTCCGTTTTGCGGTACGCCACACCCCTCCCGATCAATAGGACCCCCGTTTCGACCGCAGGAGGTCCGTTTCGTCCGTTTTCCGGTACGCCACACCCCTCCCGATGAATAGGACCCCCGTTTCGACCGTAGGAGGTCCGTTTCCTCTGTTTTGCGGTATGCCAGACCCCTCCCGATCAACAGGACCCCGTTCCGAACGTAGGAGGTCCGTTTCCTTTGTTGTGCGGTAAGCCAGGCCTCGTTTCCATCGCCTGTTTCGTCCAAGCCCTCTCGATGAATACGACCATGCATTCCGTTCTGACCCAGCCGGTTGGCTCCCACGCGTTCCGTTGCCTCCCGATGAACACGACACATTCCGTTGCCTCCCCATGAACACGACACATTCCGTTGCCTTCCCATGAACACGACGACGACGCTCTTTGTCACATCCCTAGCTGCTGGTAGTGCTCTAGGCTAGCTTCATGTGTGCATCATGTCTATATTTTCGAAACTTGAACTGAGGAATTTTGGAAGCCTCAAAAACTTAAATAAAAGAGGGGCAAAAACCCTGAAAATCTCATTCATTGCTCCAAAATGCTTTTCTTAAATGTTTGATAATTTTTGGTAAGGGTTCTGGTCCCAACCAAAATATTGAACATTTTTAAGAAATTATTTTTGGGACTTTGGATTTAATTCATTAGCTATTTGAATTTGAATTATATTCATATAATTAGAATATAATTTCAAATACCCCTGAAATATTTTATAAGCTTTTGGAAGAGTCCATCTAGCAATATAAAATATTCAGAGGAGTTTTTGGCATTGTTTGAATTATTTTAAATTCAAAACAGTGGCAAAATAAATTAAATAAAACAAAACAGAAGAAAAAAATAAAAAGAACAGAAGCCTACCTGGGCCACTTACCTGTAGCCGGCCCAGCTGGCCCGCCCATCTGGCCGGCCCAGCCCACCTCCTTCCCCCCCCTTGTCATCTTCCTCCTTTGCCAGGAGGACGAACAGAGGCGAGGCGTGGCGCGCGCCCGAGAGGCCTCGGCCACCTCCTGCTTCCCCCTGGCCACCTCCTGCTTCCTCTCGTCGCCCTGGACCCCGTCCGCGACGCCACGCACCCCCCCAGGTCTCTCACTCTCTCCCCGAGCTCCTCTCTTCCTCTGGCTCTCTCGCGCGCAGCCACCGAACACACCCGTCGCCGCCGACGAGCATCACCGCGGCCACCGTCCACCCCGTGCCTCTCCGATGAGTTCAGAGGAACCGCCATCGCCTTCTGCGTCTTCTACACCAACCCATTCGACCGCGGGAGCCCTGTAGCGTCTTCCCGGAGCTCGTCCCCAACCTTCGGCCGCCGGCGAACTTCCGAGGATTTGCGAGCTCCAGCCCCTCCCCGGCCTCGCCGTTGCCTCTACCGGATCCGCTGTGAGCTCCTCTTCCATTTCCCCTCCTCCCCGCGCTCGTTCCCGCACGCTAGCCGCCCTTTTCACCGGGGCCGTGAGCTCCTCACCGCCGGCGATGACGCGGACAAGGCCAGAGCCACCGAAGCTAGCTACCGACCACGGCAACGTGCTCCACACCTCACCAGGAACCTAAATCACACACCAGCTTCCCCTCCCGTGCCCCCTAACGCCAACCCCGACCTCGCCCGAACTCCGGCCACTGCCGCGAGCTTGCCTTCGGTGAGCTCGGGCCACCTCAGCCCCTGCCGTTTGCACAGATGGATGCGGGCGAGTCCCAGCTCCACGTAGACGCCCTCATCCGCCCGTTTGGCCGCCGGAGCAAGAAATCCGAAGGCCTCCGCCGTCTCGGCCTCGCCGGCGTCAAGCCGCCGGCAGGTTAGGCCCTGCTGACCAGGGGTTTGACCCCCCTGGGTCGATGACAGGTGGGGCCAGCCCCCCTGTTAATTAGTTTAGTTTATTTTAATTTAATTACCCCCCTGCTGACACTGACATGTGGGCCCTAGTGCCCTAATCTTTAATTAAACTAAACTAAACCCCCCTGTTTAACCTGTGACGCTGACATATGGGTCCCACAGGTCAGTTTGACCTGGACGGCGCCCATTGACCTGCTAACGTCACTATGAGGTCATGATGACGCAATAATTCCTTTCTGGAATTTAAATAATCTTAAATGATTTAATAATTTCAGAAAATAGCTAAAACTTCTATAAATCATAGAAAATTAACCGTAACTCCAAATTAAATAATTTATATATGAAAAATTATCAGAAAAATTCAAGGAATCCATCTGTACCATTTTCATGCATGTTAGAACAACTTTTAGCTGCTGTTTAGCACAAATCAATTAAATGGCATTTGATTAATCACATATGGAGTTTGAATTTGAATCTTGTATTCAAACCAACTTCATTTAATCTGTTGCTAGTTGCATTAGCCCAAAACACATTCATTTTGCCATGTCATGATCATGCATCATATTGTGCATTGCATTGATTGTGTTCCCTTCTGTGTTGCCGGTATTTGTCCCCTCTCGATAGACGTGATACCGATGATGCGATCGTTGACACTGATGAAGACTCAATGCTATCTTCAGAAGTGCCAGGCAAGCAAAACCCCCTTGTTCATTCCGATACAATCCTACTCTCTCGCTCCTGCTCTCTTTTACTGCATTAGGACAACACCGATTCATCTGTTACTTGCTGCGGTAGCTGAACCCCTTATCCTTTGCATGACCTGTCATTGCCACAGTAAATAGATAAAACCCACTAGCATGAGTAGGAGTTGTTTGAGCCCTGTTGTGCCTACTCATTCATGTTTGTTTGTCATGCCTGCTACTGCTTAGAGTTGAGTCAGGTCTGATTCATCGGGGATGAATCAGAGGTGTGTGAACATTTCCTACTGTGTGTGAGCTAAGTGTGTGAACACGATTTGGTAAAGGTAGCGGTGAGAGGCCATGTAGGAGTACATGGTGGGTTGTCTCATTGAAGCCGTCCTCAGGAACTGAGTTCTGTGTTTGTGATCCATGATTCAGCTACTACCATACATTGGGCCCTGAAATATGACCCCGCTCGACTTCTTATTCACCCTCGTCCTCTGTCTAGGAGTTGCAAGTAGTTTCTGGTGTTTGTAGTATGCTGGAGGCCGTGGACAGCGCTGACCGTAGGGGTGGGCTGTGATGCGGTAGGCACGTGGCCGGGCAAACCGGGCGCCCGTTTGGTGCCACGGAACCCTGTTCACATCGTTTGGGGCTGTGAGCGAAACTCCGGCCGGATCTCCTCATGGATGGAACCCGAATAGGCGATAAACCTGGACTAGAGACTTGAGTGTTTAGGTAGGTCGTGGTCTACACCCACGTCGGCTTTCGCTTGAAGTCTGCCGAGCACATGTCGTGTGCAGACGCTAAGTGGTGGAAACATGTATGAAGAAGTACACCCCTGCAGGGTTAACATCATCTATTCGAATAGCCGTGTCCATGGTAAAGGACTTCTGGGTTGCTTATATCAGTTCATAGACAAGTGAAAGTGGATACTCTAAAATACGCAAGATAAGCGTGAGTGCTATGGATGGCGCTCTCGTAGGGAGACGGGAGCGGATCCATAGTGGTGTATTGATATGGGGAATATGTGGACTCGTGTGCGCCACCTCAAAAGAGTTACATTGCAGTCGTAGTTCAGGATAGCCACCGAGTCAAAGCTGGCTTGCTGCAGTTAAACCCCACCATCCCCTTTGTTGATAATGATGCATATGTAGTTAGTTCTGATGTAAGTCTTGCTGGGTACATTTGTACTCACGTTTGCCTATTTTATGTTTTGCAGAGAGACTTCAGTCTCACTAGTAGTTCCGCGTGGACTTCGACGTTTAGCTTGTTACCTCAGCTACGATCTTGTGCCCTCGGCAGGATCTGGTAGATAGTCAGGCTTCTCAGCCTTTTTCATTTATAGTTGTCTGTACTCAGACATGTTTAGCTTCCGCTTGTGCTTTGATTTGTATGCTCTGAGTGTTGGGTCATGAGACTCATGTTTGTAATACCTCGCTCCTCGGAGCCTAATAAATAATTACTTGAGTCGTAGAGTCATGTTGTGATGCCATGTTGTATCTGCACATATCGAGCATATTGTGTGTATGTTGTTGAAATGCTTGGTATGTGTGGGATCTGACTATCTAGTTGTTTATCCTTAGTAGCCTCTCTTACCGGGAAATGTCTCCTAGTGTTTCCACTGAGCCATGGTAGCTTGCTACTGCTCCGGAACACTTAGGCTGGCCGGCATGTGTCCTTCTTCGTTCCTGTGTCTGTCCCTTCGGGGAAATGTCACGCGATGAATACCGGAGTCCTGTTAGCCCGCTACAGCCCGGTTCACCGGAGTCCTGCTAGCCCAGTGCTACAGCCTGGATTCACTCGCTGATGACCAACACGTTCGATGTTGGGTCATGGATGCCTGTCCCTGTAAGTTTGTGCCACTTTGGGTTTACGACTAGCCATGTCAGCCCGGGCTCCTTACCATATGGATGCTAGCGACACTACCATATACGTGTGCCAAAAGACGCAAACGGTCCCGGGCAAAGGTAAGACGACACCCGTGGGAATACCGTGCGTGAGGCCGCAAAGTGATATGAGGTGTTACATGCTAGATCGATGTGGCATTGAGTCGGGGTCCTGACACTCTTTCTCCGTTTCGACCCAACCATGTACACAAGCCCTGGCCGCACGTATGCGCGAGTAGGTGTTCGAGACCCTGCCCGTATGTACACATATGTGGCCGTATTTTCGTGGGCTGCGCATGTTAAAAATGAAAGCCTAGATGGGGCAGCCCAAAACCACATGCAACACTTGCCAAAACTTCGTCCCTCGTTTTCTCTCTGTTTCGCACACTCTACATTGTGTGGGCATTTTGACTGTGCATCATATGAAGATGTTCTATGCATGAATGTTGATCAACATGATGTTAACTGGCTGGTAGTTCCATTTTCGACCATGAATAAAACTTCCATCATGATGTTAACCCTGTTTGAAAAGGCTGTGTTAATATAAATGATCTGCCTCTGAAAGTTGCAGTTTCTTATCTGAAAATGAACTTGCAGTTACTTATCTGAAACTGAAACTTGCAGTTTCTTCTCTGAGAATCACATTTTCTGCACTTTTATACTCCTATGAAACTACATTTTTTAAGTGCTAAAAATAGATCTCTAGAATTCATAAAATACTTCATATGCTCAATACTGCAAATCTGAAATTCAAAAGACATTCATATCTGAAAGTACTCTCAAAATACACAACACAAAACACAATTCACAACCTGCAAATACTGACAACCCTAAGCTCCTCCTGACAATTCACAACCTGCCCGACCACTACTAGGAAAAGGCCTACTAATGGCGCACCAGTTTTGCCTACTAATGGCGCACTACTGGTACGCCATTAGTAGCACGCCACTAGTATTTTTTACTAATGGCGCACCACTGGTGCACCATTAGTATACCACATACTAATGGCGCACCAATAGTGCGCCATTAGTATGCCTAGAGGTGCGCCATTACTATCTGACTTAGTAATGGCGCACCACATAGAAGTGCGCCATTACTATCTGACTTAGTAATGGCGCACCACATAGAAGTGCGCCATTAGTAATATTTGTTTCAATATTTTTAAAAAAAATTCAATTTTTTTCATTTTTTTAAAAAAAATTTCATTTTTTTTTTCATTTTTTTAAAAATTCAAATTTATTTTTTTCTTAATCTCGGGTCACTATGGCTTAATCTGGTGTCAATATGCTTAATCTCAGGTCAAATCGCACTCTATGGTCAAACTTCCTGAAAGGTCACCCATCCTCACACTACTCCAGCGCAAGCACACTTAACTTCATAGTTCTATCCAACCCCAGCACCACCTCACTTCACATGCACTTGTTGATATATCTATCATATCAATCCTATTAAACCTTGCTGATGTCTAGGACTTTGTTCATGTTCATGAGTATGATGAAATTTTGAAAAAATATTTCAAACTTCCCGATCATATTACGTATCATATTTTGAAAAATAATTCAATATTTTTTTCAAAACCAATTTTTTTCTGTTACTAGTGGCGCACCTAGCATACGGTGCGCCACTAGTAATTTTGAATTTTTTCGAATTTTTTTGCCTCCGGATCTTAGAAGCGCCGTAACTTTTTTTCGGTTAGGTTTTTGGGGATTTTAAAAATGTTTAACGGGGTTCCGGATCTTAGAAGCCACTAGTGAAGCCTATGGCCCCCGGGTCTATCTTCCATCATATTAATCTTCCAACACTTAGTTATTTCCTTTGCCTTTTATTTTACTTTGCATCTTTATCATAAAAATACCAAAAATATTATCTTATCATATCTATCAGATCTCACTCTTGTAAGTGACCGGGTAGGGATTGACAACCCCTTATCGTGTTGGTTGCGAGGATTTATTTGTTTGTGTAGGTGCGAGGGAATCGTGCGTGGCCTCCTACTGGATTGGTACCTTGGTTCTCAAAAACTAAGGCAAATACTTACGCTACTCTGCTGCATCACCCTTTCCTCTTCAAGGGAAAACCAACGCAAGTGCTCAAGAGGTAGTAGACAGCTCTGCCGAATCCATCTACTTGGAGTCAACATGGAGGGGATTTTCGATGACCCGAGAAGTCATCGTCGGCTTAACGGCCGAACGGGCGGTCATGATGAAGCCGCCTAGCCGGAGGGTTTGGCCTGGGGCCAGTGTTCCTCCAGAGGTGACGTTTTCCTTGAGAACGAGGCAACCCATCGATCCTATCTTTCGACGTCATAGTGGAACTCTCAATAAAAGCACCAATGTCGGTGTCAAAACTAGCAGATCTCGGGTAGGGGGTCCCGAACTATGCATCTAGGATCGATGGTAACAGGAGATAGGGGACACAATGTTTACCCAGGTTCGGGCCCTCTCTGTGGAGGTAATACCCTACTTCCTGCTTGATTGATCTTGATGAATATGAGTGTTACAAGAGTTTTTCTACCACGAGATCATAATGGCTAAACCCTAAAAGTCTAGCATGTCTGACTATGATTATGAGGATGTATATCTATGGTCCTAGCCCTCCGTTTTATATAGACACAAGAGGGACCTAGGGTTACATAAGGTCGGTTACAGAGAAAGCAATCTTCATATTTGGACGCCAAGCTTGCCTTCCATGCCAAGGAGAGTCCCATCTGGACACGGGTACAGTCTTCGGTCTTTGTATCTTCACAGCCCATCAGTCCGGCCTGTATCCAATAGGTCGGACACCCGAGGACCCCTTAGTCCAGGACTCCCTCAGCCCCCATGACTAGCGCCTTGGAGGAACTCAGTTGTCGCTCTTTAACCCTCCCAGTGATCTGAAGCACATGACACCTAATTTTGTGAGCTGACAAGAAACCTTTTTTAGATTTCTCACCAGAACTACAGCCCTGTACAACACAGCCTGCATGATATGTAGTGACACTACAAAAAAAGACACATCCGTGACATTTTGGGCCGAACGAATTTTTTTTCTGTCATACATATGACACTTCTATGACGATAATTGTGACAAAACCCTGTATCATCATAGATGTGGTGGGCTCCAACTTCTGTGACAAAAAATCATGACAGAAAATGGGTTTTAGTCCTGGGTGGGCCGGAGACGTAGCTGCATGACATTCTTTGGTCCGTCCATGACGGGAAAAACCGTGGTAGAAGCGAGGGGGAGGAAAATTTCGGGGAGTTCCCGTTTATGGTGGGAGGTCGGGAGCTGAGCGATGCATGTTTCTCTCGTACACGTATGCGCGTGTGTGCAAGGCGTTGGCTCTAACTAAACCCGAGCGATTGCACTGTAGGCTATGCATTACTAAACCCGAGCGATCGATCGATGGCTGTTAACTGAACACGATCGCGCGATTCCTTTGCTACTGTTGCTAACTGAAGCCGATCGATGCTTC
>NC_041388.1:317410268-317418505 GCF_002162155.2 Triticum dicoccoides
GGTGTGGTGGAGGGCTAGATGAACAGTAGACAGTGGAGGGGTGCCCGTGGAGGGGTGGTTGAACAGGACCCTGTGGTGTGGAGGGCTGGATGAACAATAGACGGTAGAGGGGTGCCCGTGGAGGGGTGGTTGAACAGTAGCCGGTGGAGTAGCACGCGGTGGAGGCTGGATGAACAGGAGCCCGTGGAGGCTGGAGGAGGTCGACGGTGGAGATGAACAGTATCCCGTGGAGTCCCGTCTTGCAGTACGCCACACCCCTCCCGATGAACAGGACCCCCGTTTCGACCGTGGCACTCCAACACAAGTCCGTTTCGTCCGTTTTGCGGTACGCCACACCCCTCCCAATCAATAGGACCCCCGTTTCGACCACAGGAGGTCCGTTTCGTTTGTTTTGCGGTACGCTACACCCCTCCTGATGAACAGGACCCCGTTTCGACCGTAGGAGGTCCGTGAATCTATTTTCTCCATGGCCCAGAGGAGTAGCTCTATGTACTCCGGCGCAACTCCCTCCAGGAGTATCGCCGCGTTTTCGCTCTGTTGCAGATATTTGGCCATGGATGTCGCCGTCGCCGCTAGTTGGTCCTTGTTGTCAAACCAAGACTGTATCTCCAACATCCTAGCTAGCTTCACAGGGTCGCCGTCTGCGATCCTCATGTATCGGTTGTACTCCTCCATCGATCTACTTCTCCACAGCACCTTCACTCACCGGCGGTGGTTTTTGAATGGAAGGGGAGAGGAGCAGCGCTGGTGTTGGATTAGAACGGAGAGGAGAGACGCTAGTTTTGGACTAGAACAGGAGAGCAAGGGCGATGGTTTTGAAATGTAAGAGGAGAGGAGCGGCGCTGCATTTAGATTGGAACAGGAGAGGAGCGGCGGTGGTTTAAGAGGAGAAGAGCGGAAGAGCGGCGCTGGTCTTGGAAGTATTTTTTTGTTGTTTTGCGTATTTTGCGTCAAAGTTTGACCACGTACTGTATTTGACAAGCAAAATGTGAATGCATGTCACCAAAAACTGTATCGTATGGTTCGTATCAGAATGTACATTCAAATTATATTATTTTTGCAACGTATAACATATATTTTATTTGTGAAAATCATGGTCAATTATGACCCAGAATAAAAGGGAGACTAGTTAATGTGGGGTCGCTTTCTTAATTGAAGGGTAAATTGATTTTGATTTTGATCCAGTCATAGCACGCCGGCCCTCTCGTCCAATCCTAAATCGCTGCCGCAGGCTCCTCTCCCTCTTCTCCATTGCAAAACCACCTCCTCTCCTCTCCATCATCTCCATTCCAAAACCACCGTCTCGCCTCTCCCTCTTCTGATCTTGTCCATTGCAAAACCACCTCCTCTCCTCTCCATCATCTCCATTCCAAAACCACCGTCTCGCCTCTCCCTCTTCTGATCTTCTCCATTGCAAAACCACCTCCTCTCCTCTCCATCTTCTCCATTGAAAAACTGTAACACCCTCGATGCGACTATAGCTCCCACGTGTCGAGGCATGACTTAGAGATATAATTGCATTGAAGGCATATGTCGCAAGTTAGGCAATCTTCACAACATCCCATGTAATGTAAATAATAAAGGGGAGATAACATAGTTGGCTTACACTCGCCACGTCAATCAAGTACATAAATAACATTACATCATCCAAACACTCATGGCCCGACTACGGCGCCAAAATAAAAGAGAACCCAACATGCGACACGGTCCCAATCACCCCCAACTGGGCACCACTACTGATCACCGGGAAAGGAAACATAGTATCGTTGAGAGTCTTCGTCGAACTCCCACTTGAGCTCATACACGTCTCCTGGAGCGGAATCATCAGGCCCTGCATCTGGTGTAATAGTAATCTGTGAGCCACAGGGACTCAGCAATCTCGCACCCTCGCGATCAAGACTATTTAAGCTTATGGGTATGGCAAGGTGAATATGAGTGGAGCTGCAGCAAGCGGCTAGCAAGTATGGTGGCTAACTTATTCGCAAAAGAGAGCAAGAAGAGGAGGCAAAGCACGAGCGAGAAACTAGAGAACAACCTGCGCAAACATTACTCCAACACCGTGTCCACTTCCCGGACTCCGCCGAGAAGAGCCCATCACGGTAACACACTCGGTTGATTCATTTTAATTAAATTAAGGTTCAAGTTATCTACAACCGGACATTAACAAATTCCCATCTGCCCATAACCGCGGGCACGGCTTTGGAAAGTTCAATCCCTGCAGGGGAGTCCCAAATTAGCCCATGTCACATCCCTAGTTCTGGCCTGACCTATGCTTGCTTCCATGTGCGCATCATGTTTAAATTCAAATGAAATTTGAATTGAGGAATTTTCAAAAGCCTCAGGAAACCTCTAAAAATAACCAACATTTAAATCTTCTCAAATGAGTCCAAGAAAATGTTCCTGTTATTCCATGGAAATATTGGTAAGAGGTAAAATTTAAACCAATATTTTTGGAGTCACTGAGATATTTATTTTGGCCATTTGAATTAATCCAATAACTATTTGCTTTGGATTTATATTTAATATATATTAAATATGACTCCAATAATTCTGGAAGTTTGTGAGTGGCTTTGTATATATTTTAGCAAGCCACATAAAAACCTACAGAATTTATTTAAATGATTTAGTTGCTAAACTAAATCAAAACAGAGGAAGAAAAAAATAGAAAACTGAAATAATTAGAAAAAGGAGAGAGAGAAACCTACCTGGCCCAGCTCCTCCAGCCACTTACCTGGCGCCACCAACCGGCCCAGCACGGCCCAGCCCGCCGCCGCTTCCCCCCCCCCTGTCGTCTTCCTCCCTCGCCAGAAGGAGAGAGGCGTGTCGCCCGCGCGCGCGCTCACACCTGGCCACCTCCTGCTTCCTCCCCGGCCCCTTCTAGCGACGCCTGGGGGCGCCACGCAGCCTCCTGGTCCCTCTCGCTCACTCCCTCGAGCTCATCCCCCTCCTCCATGCTCTCTCTCCCCACGACGCCACCGAACACACCCGCCGCCGCTGTTCATTGCCGCCGTGGCCACAGCCACTGCGTCGCCCCGCCGACGCTCTCAGAGGCGCCGCCGCCACCTACTCTCCCTCCTCTCCGAGCTACACGAGCCAGGACGGCCCCAATACGACGCTTGTGGCCTTCTTCTCCGACCACGGCCGCCGAATGCCTCCGTCGATTCGGCCACTCCGGCGCGCCCCCGAGCCCACTAACAATCCCTGCAGCTCCGCGGTGAGCCGTTAACCCGATTCCCCCTTGCCCCGTCGTCCCTCGCGTGCTCTAGCCCCGATCCCCAACCATGACCGCAGCATCTCGCCGCCGGCCATGGCATAGCCGTGGCCACAGCCGCGCAAGCTCGCAACGGAGCTCGTCAGCGTGCTCAGCGAACCCCCAGGAGCACGTAGCACCCTCCGGTTTCTCCTCTAGTGCACCGTAGCATCGCCACCGCCTGCACCCGAACTTCGGCCGCCGCCGATTTGGTCGCCGCCGTCGATCCCGACCATCGCAGCTGCTGCCGCCACCACCACTAGATGCGCGAGTCTTCCAGCTCGCTGTAGCCGCAAACCCCGAGCAAAACGGTGCCCTGTAGCGCAAACTCGAGCTACCCCAGAGCGTTCCCACCGTGTTTTTGGTCGTCGCCGGCGATACTCCGGCGAGCTGACGTGGCGTTGCCATTAGCGGCTAATCCCCCCAATTAGCACACTAACAGACACTGACAGCGGGCCCCGTAGCGGGTCAAAGCCCGAGTCAACGCGGGTTTAGTGTATGTCTCACTGACCAATGGACCCCACGGGTCAGGTTTGACCTGGGGCGCCTAGTTGACTCTGTTGACGTCACAGTGACGTGGTGCTGACGCCATAAATCATTTTCTGGATTTATTATTATTCAGGAAATTTCAGAAAATACCCCAAACTTCTAAAAATCATATAAAATCAACCGTAACTCCAAATCAAATAAATTATATATGAAAAATGATCAGAAAAATATGAAGAATCTGTTTATGCCATGATCATGCATGTTTGAACAAGTTAACCTCACTGAATAGGATGAATCATGACTAGGGTAATTTGTGAAAGAACATCTGGAGTTGGAGTTTAACCTTGTTTGAATTCCACTTCAATTAATTTGGCTTACAGCTGCATTAGCTCAAAACACCAGCATATTGCCATGTCATTATCATGCATCATATTGTTGCATCGCATTGATTATGTTCTTTCTTGTTTGCCGGTAATTGTCCCCTCTTAGTAGACGACGTTCCGACGATTATTCGATGACACCGATGAAGAACTATATTATCTTCAGAAGTGCCAGGCAAGCAAAACCCCCTTGTTCATTCCGATTGTTTGTCATGCCTGCTATTGCTTAGAGTTGTGTCAGGTCTGATTCATCGGGAATGAATCAGAGGTGTGTGAACATGTCCTACTGTGTGTGAGCTATGTGAACACGATTTGGTAAAAGGTATCGGTGAGAGGCCATGTAGGAGTACATGGTGGGTTGTCTCATTGAAGCCGTCCTTAGGAACTGAGTTCTGTGTTTGTGATCCATGATTTCAGCTACTACCATGCATTGGGCCCTGAAATATGACCCCGCTCGACTTCTTATTCACCCTTGTCCTCTGTCCAGGAGTTGCAAGTAGTTTCTGGTGTTTGTAGCTTACTGGAGGCCGTGGACAGCGCTGACCATAGGGGTGGGCTGTGATGCGGTAGGTATGTGGCACGGTGTACCGAATACCCGTTAGGTATCTCGGGAACCCTGTACACATCGTTTGGGGCTGTGAGCGAAACTCCGGCCGGATCTCCTCATGGATGGAACCCGAATAGGCGATAAACCTGGACTAGAGACTTGAGTGTTTAGGTAGGTCGTGGTCTACACCCACGTCGGCTTTCGCTTGAAGTCTGCCGAGCACATGTCATGTGCAGACGCTAAGTGGTGGAAACATGTATGAAGAAGTACACCCCTGCAGGGTTAACATCATCTATTCGAATAGCCGTGTCCGCGGTAAAGGACTTCTGGGTTGCTTATATCAGTTCATAGACAAGTGAAAGTGGATACTCTAAAATACGCAAGATAAGCGTGAGTGCTATGGATGGCGTTCTCGTAGGGAGACGGGAGCGGTTCCATAGTGGTGTATTGGTTGGTGAATATGTGGACTCGTTTGCGCCACCTCAAAAGAGTCGCTTGCAGTCGTAGTTCAGGATAGCCACCGAGTCAAAGCTGGCTTGCTGCAGTTAAACCCCCACCATCCCCTTTGTTGATAATGGTGCATATGTAGTTAGTTCTGATGTAAGTCTTGCTGGGTACATTTGTACTCACGTTTGCCTATTTTATGTTTTTGCAGAGAGATTTCGGTCTCGCTAGTAGTTCCGCGTGGACTTCGACGTTTAGCTTGTTACCTCAGCTACGATCTTGTGCCCTCGGCAGGATCTGGTAGATAGTCAGGCTTCTCAGCCTTTTTCATTTATAGATGTCTGTACTCAGACATGATAGCTTCCGCTTGTGTTTTGATTTGTATGCTCTGGATGTTGGGTCATGAGACCCCTGTTTGTAATATCCCGCTCCTCGGAGCCTAATGAATACTTACTTGTGTCGTAGAGTCATGTTGTGATGCCTTGTTGTATTTGCACATATCGAGCATATTGTGTGTATGATTGAAATGCTTGGTATGTGTGGGATCTGACTATCTAGTTGTTTATCCTTAGTAGCCTCTCTTACCGGGAAATGTCTCCTAGTGATTCCACTGAGCCATGGTAGCTTGCTACTGCTCCGGAACACTTAGGCTGGCCGGCATGTGTCCTTCTTTATTCCTGTGTCTGTCCCCTCGGGGAAATGTCACGCGATGAATACCGGAGTCCTGTTAGCCTGCTACAGCCCGGTTCACCCGAGTCCTGCTAGCCCAGTGCTACAGCCCGGATTCACTCGCTGATGACCGACACATTCGATGCTGGGTCATGGATGCCTGTCCCTGTAGGTATGTGCCACTTTGGGTTTACGACTAGCCATATCAGCCCGGGCTCCTTATCATATGGATGCTAGCGACACTATCATATACGTGTGCCAAAAGGCGCAAATGGTCCCGGGAAAAGGTAAGGCGACACCCATGGGAATACCGTGCGTGAGGCCGCAAAGTGATATGAGGTGTTACATGCTAGATCGATGTGGCATTCAGTCGGGGCCCTGACAGCGTTGGTATCAGAGCTTGACTGCCTGTAGGATTACCAAGCCAAACTGGTCAAAGTTGAGTCTAGAATTTCTTTAGTTGTATAAGGGAATTGATTGTGGGATGGAACGTAAGGCTCTTTTTACTCCTTATACCTTATGCCCTTCTGATCTGAGTCATCTTATCTTTCCTACGGGGTTAAGGAACTAGGCTTTCTCTTCTTTCTATCAGGATCACGTGTTACTAATCCGTAGATTTATAAGATTGTTGGATTTAAGCTTGAGTTCAGTTCCTACGACTTCTGTATGTTAACTGTTGATCTCGAAACCTTGGTATTGTGCTTCTGAGTGGCTATGCCACCATTTTTGTAGCATGTCTCAAATCTTTTTGAGCATTTATAGCCGTTATGCTGTCCGAGTCATCCCAGGTTTCTAAACAGTCTGATGCATTTGCAAATCCCTTCTTCCCGTTCCCGATGTCCTTTTGGTCAGATTAATCACACAAATTAGTGAGTTGAGGTACTTTATTGCCTCGACATATATGTTGGAGTTAATAATTATGACCCTAAGTGCTTAGGGGATCATCTAGTGGTCTAGCCATGATCTGTGTTTCAAGTGTGATGATTCTGGCCGTCATTATCGAAAGCATCCCGTGATGCCATTTAGTTAGTAGGCATTCTATTTCTGGGTTCTTGAACCCGAGATTCACTCTACTTACTTCATGTTGATAGTGTTTGCTAGTTCCTTTAGGATATTAGTAACTTTGCGATAGTCCTCGAGGTCCATGGTATTTTCCCTCTTCCAAATACTATGAACCATTCAGGCAGAAGTTATTTGAACCAAAAGATCACAATTAGAGTACTCTTGAGGAGATCTCCATTCATAAATCGTGACTCTGCCAGTCCTATCTCTCTGCATGGGTTATCTGGAAGAAATTTTGATCTCGCTCGACATACTAATCTATGCATCCACAACTCAGAAAATTATATGTTCCTTTGAGTTGTTCTCTTTAGTTGCATTCTGACCCTCGTCTATCAATTGATAGTCAAGAGTATGCGTGCATTCGTTTATCGATGCCTATTACTCTTGTGGTCCGTCAAGCCATTCTGTCCTGAATGACTTGGAGAAACAAACTCCAGTACCTCATCCATATCTAGGGTTGGGTCAAAGCAGTTGTATTCCGCAGATCAAATGCCAATCCAGCTTTTGGTTCTGTTCTACCTTGGAGTATTACCCCCTTTATGTCAGAATTGTCATGAGAACTGCACCAACTCTCATGAATTTTGACGTAGTGATACTTCTCACCATCATTAGTCATTCCTCGGTCTTCGTGTTGATGCAACCGGAATACCAACAAATGAATTGTGATGTGTGAAATCAATACTCCTAGCAACCTCGTTGCTTGGTAGTTAAAGGACAATAATTTCATTCTTAGCGTGTTGGTTTTTGAATCATCCTTCTAAGACTGATCGTGCTACCTAGTCCTTATTTCGGTGCACCCTTCGATTGATGAGTTAGGATCTTGTCAAGTCCTCACTCATTTGATCATATCGTCTTGCCCTCAAAAGCGAGATTGTTCTCGAGCTTAGTAACATACCGATGGTTCGTGATTTTCCGAATATCTTCTCGGAAGTATTACCAGGTTGTCCCCTGACTGTTATGTTGAGCTCGTGATCAAGTTGGTTTCTTGTGAACCACCCTCTCTCCAAGAATCGGTGTTAGATATCCCTGAGCTAGTTGGTTAAGCTAGACAACAACTTGGAGAGTTGGAAGATAAAAGCTTGCATGACTTAGTTCGTTCCAAAGGGATATTCTTGTGTAGTGTGTGTTGAAGAAAGATGATATCTTCATCGATTGGTCCCTGTGATCAGTTGCTGGACCTATTGTCTTATCAATCCTTTGATTTGAGTGTGGGCTATCGTCAAATCAAATCAGTACCAGCGATGCTCGTAATGTTGTCTTACTCGTGGTTGATCCCTCGAGCATACACCATTACATCTTTGGTCTGACCAATGCTATCACCGTGTTCACATGATGGTGGAAGTCCAGTGATATGGAAATTCCGATGAGTTGTTGTTGAGCCCATCAGTAGCATTTC
>NC_041388.1:317418714-317426812 GCF_002162155.2 Triticum dicoccoides
CCATGAATCATGTTGAACATCAACCTAGTGTTGAAAATTTTGTAAGCAATGCCTTCGTGCTCCGTTCATGAAGCCTATGTTTGGATGAAAGTAGTGACTTCCTCTAATTCATGTGCATCTGATGTAAGTTGCCGCCATGAATTCGAGGAAGATTGTTTTGTTTCCTTTGGAATCATCCCAAATCAGTCATGCACACGTGCGAAGTATTCTGTAGTCTGGAGGCTTGCAACCTTCATTCTATATGTGTCCCTAGCACACTAAGCCACTGATTGACTTGTTCAAGGAAAAGAAGTCTATGCTTGGGATCTAATCCATGGACTTGCGTAAAGACTTCGATATCCTCAATGATGGTTCCCCACCTGAACTCGGTAGTGTTTAATTATAAGACTACTACGTGGCCATGCTTGTCTGGGACAACGTGTTCACATGTTTGTAGCAGAACCAGCTCATGTTTTGGAGCTTACTATCGTAGTTCATTCCCCGAGAATCTCGCAACGTCATCTCGTAGATTTGTGTTGCAAACTTTCGTTTTTCTTCCTAGACTCGATGAGTCTGGAATATCCTGACACCAACCAGATCTGAATCTCAGGCAGATGTGATGGTTGGAACATTTCCCAAGAACTATAATATTGGTCTCTCGATAACCGGTAAGGTGGATGTCGTGGCCAACACACCCATCCGGTAGACCTATTATTATAGTATCTTGTTTGAGGAAGTTGGCCACCTCCCCATAAGGATTTCGTAGGATTTACCCCCTAGCTATGCCTTATGATTTTAGTGTTTCCGAAGTATGACCTTTACCTGATGTTCTAGATACCAGACCATTTCAAGGAATGGGATACGCTAGTACACCAAGGAGAACATTAGAAGCGGAGTGCTAAATGTCTCTCGGTCGATCATCCAGATTTTATTTCCTTGGCCCCGCCAAAGGTGAAATCTGAGAAGCTGTTATCTTCCTATGCATCTGCATCGTCCATCACTATCCATCATGGTAGTATGTTGTGTTGCCAGGATCCTTGACACGGATATTGGTAAAATCTTGATGATTATGGAAATGCTCAAGTTCTTGAGAGCACGCGCAAGTGCTAGGTTTGATCGTCGGCATTAACTGTATAGTGCTCTCAGTTTCCTCGGCAATGCTATGACCTTTCAAACAGTGAATTCACTCTCTATTGTTGGGTTCTTCCCCAGTTACCAGAATCATTCCCGGCATTTGCATTTTGTTCTCAGCTTGCACCGCCAATGTGCCATTCTACCATGGGTCTCTTCCATTTCCGGTGGTAATCAAATTCATCCATTACGTTGTCTTCAACAAGGTAATCCACATCATCCAAGTCCGAGTATGCCATTCTACTGATCCCCTCCAAACGATCGTTTGTGATTGCCTTAGGATGGTATAAAGAAATTCAATGATCTCTGAATCAAAGGTAATTCTTTTTGCCACTTAAGGGGATATATCTACGAGTCACCATCCCTAAGGTGCCTCATTGTGGTATCATGGCAACTCAACTCCTCGCTACGTTGACAATCGTTTACCACCTTTTTAAGTGTGGAATTGTAGTCTACCTGGTAAACCTCCGTCATTTGTTCCACTCCATTCCGCTAGAGGTGTGCTTCGTCTCTCAGCTCGAGAGATGTTGCTATGTCTCATTCCGTGAGTTAATCCTGAGTTGTTCGATCTTCGAGAAGATTGATCGTTCTAGAGTTCCCTTCTCCTCTCGTTGTCATGTTGGCTGGAGTTCTCGGAGCAAGACATCAAGATAATGATGGTGATCAAATCAACACTCTTATGGAGTGCACCCTGGATCGTGAAGATTATGTTAGTTTGCGTTCCCCCTTCACCTTACCCTACGCTTGAATCTCGGGACGAGATTTTTGTTTAGTGGGGGTGAGTTGTCACATCCCTAGTTCTGGCCTGACCTATGCTTGCTTCCATGTGCGCATCATGTTTAAATTCAAATGAAATTTGAATTGAGGAATTTTCAAAAGCCTCAGGAAACCTCTAAAAATAACCAACATTTAAATCTTCTCAAATGAGTCCAAGAAAATGTTCCTGTTATTCCATGGAAATATTGGTAAGAGGTAAAATTTAAACCAATATTTTTGGAGTCACAGAGATATTTATTTTGGCCATTTGAATTAATCCAATAACTATTTGCTTTGGATTTATATTTAATATATATTAAATATGACTCCAATAATTCTGGAAGTTTGTGAGTGGCTTTGTATATATTTTAGCAAGCCACATAAAAACCTACAGAATTTATTTAAATGATTTAGTTGCTAAACTAAATCAAAACAGAGGAAGAAAAAAAATAGAAAACTGAAATAATTAGAAAAAGGAGAGAGAGAAACCTACCTGGCCCAGCTCCTCCAGCCACTTACCTGGCGCCACCAACCGGCCCAGCACGGCCCAGCCCACCGCCGCTTCCCCCCTGTCGTCTTCCTCCCTCGCCAGAAGGAAAGAGGCGTGTCGCCCGCGCGCGCGCTCGCCCCTGGCCACCTCCTGCTTCCTCCCCGGCCCCTTCTAGCGACGCCTGGGGGCGCCACGCAGCCCCCTGGTCCCTCTCGCTCACTCCCTCGAGCTCATCCCCCTCCTCTGTGCTCTCTCTCCCCACGACGCCACCGAACACACCCGCCGCCGCTGTTCGTTGCCGCCGTGGCCACAGCCACTGCGTCGCCCCGCCGATGCTCTCAGAGGCGCCGCCGCCACCTACTCTCCCTCCTCTCCGAGCTACACGAGCCAGGACGGCCCCAATACGACGCTTGCGGCCTTCTTCTCCGACCACGGCCGCCGAATGCCTCCGTCGATTCGGCCACTCCGGCGCGCCCCCGAGCCCACTAACCATCCCTGCAGCTCCGCGGTGAGCCGTTAACCCGA
This sequence comes from Triticum dicoccoides, assembly GCF_002162155.2. Classification (NCBI taxonomy): domain Eukaryota; kingdom Viridiplantae; phylum Streptophyta; class Magnoliopsida; order Poales; family Poaceae; genus Triticum; species Triticum dicoccoides. The sequence continues at coordinate 317,421,596 of NC_041388.1, forward strand.
TTCCCCCTTGCCCCGTCGTCCCTCGCGTGCTCTAGCCCCGATCCCCAACCATGACCGCAGCATCTCGCCGCCGGCCATGGCATAGCCGTGGCCACAGCCGCGCAAGCTCGCAACGGAGCTCGTCAGCGTGCTCAGCGAACCCCCAGGAGCACGTAGCACCCTCCGGTTTCTCCTCTAGTGCACCGTAGCATCGCCACCGCCTGCACCCGAACTCCGGCCGCCGCGGATTTGGTCGCCGCCGTCGATCTCGACCATCGCAACTGCTGCCGCCACCACCACTAGATGCGCGAGTCTTCCAGCTCGCTGTAGCCGCAAACCCCGAGCAAAATGGTGCCCTGTAGCGCAAACCCGAGCTACCCCAGAGCGTTCCCGCCGCGTTTTTGGTCGTCGCCGGCGATACTCCGGCGAGCTGACGTGGCGTTGCCATTAGCGGCTAATCCCCCCAATTAGCACACTAACAGACACTGACAGCGGGCCCCGTAGCGGGTCAAAGCCCGAGTCAACGCGGGGTTAGTGTATGTCTCACTGACCAATGGACCCCACGGGTCAGGTTTGACCTGGGGCACCCAGTTGACTCTGCTGACGTCACAGTGACGTGGTGCTGACGCCATAAATCATTTTCTGGATTTATTATTATTCATGAAATTTCAGAAAATACCCCAAACTTCTAAAAATCATATAAAATCAACCGTAACTCCAAATCAAATAAATTATATATGAAAAATGATCAGAAAAATATGAAGAATCTGTTTATGCCATGATCATGCATGTTTGAACAAGTTAACCTCACTGAATAGGATGAATCATGACTAGGGTAATTTGTGAAAGAACATCTGGAGTTGGAGTTTAACCTTGTTTGAATTCCACTTCAATTAATTTGGCTTACAGCTGCATTAGCTCAAAACACCAGCATATTGCCATGTCATTATCATGCATCATATTGTTGCATCGCATTGATTGTGTTCTTTCTTGTTTGCCAGTAATTGTCCCCTCTCAGTAGACGATGTTCCGACGATTGTTCGATGACACCGATGAAGAACTATATTATCTTCAGAAGTGCCAGGCAAGCAAAACCCCCTTGTTCATTCCGATACAATCCTACTCTCTCGCCCTGCTCTCTTTTACTGCATTAGGACAACAACGAGTCATTTGTTACTTGCTGCGGTAGCTGAACCCCTTTATCCTCTGCATGACCTGTCATTACCACAGTAAATAGATGAAACCCACTAGCATGAGTAGGAGTTGTTTGAGCCCTGTTGTGCCTACTCATTCATGTTTGTTTGTCATGCCTGCTATTGCTTAGAGTTGTGTCAGGTCTGATTCATCGGGAATGAATCAGAGGTGTGTGAACATGTCCTACTGTGTGTGAGCTAAGTGTGTGAACACGATTTGGTAAAAGGTATCGGTGAGAGGCCATGTAGGAGTACATGGTGGGTTGTCTCATTTAAGCCGTCCTTAGGAACTGAGTTCTGTGTTTGTGATCCATGATTTCAGCTACTACCATGCATTGGGCCCTGAAATATGACCCCGCTCGACTTCTTATTCACCCTTGTCCTCTGTCCAGGAGTTGCAAGTAGTTTCTGGTGTTTGTAGCTTACTGGAGGCCGTGGACAGCGCTGACCGTAGGGGTGGGCTGTGATGCGGTAGGTACGTGGCACGGTGTACCGAATACCCGTTAGGTATCTCGGGAACCCTGTACACATCGTTTGGGGCTGTGAGCGAAACTCCGGCCGGATCTCCTCATGGATGGAACCCGAATAGGCGATAAACCTGGACTAGAGACTTGAGTGTTTAGGTAGGTCGTGGTCTACACCCACGTCGGCTTTCGCTTGAAGTCTGCCGAGCACATGTCGTGTGCAGACGCTAAGTGGTGGAAACATGTATGAAGAAGTACACCCCTGCAGGGTTAACATCATCTATTCGAATAGCCGTGTCCGTGATAAAGGACTTCTGGGTTGCTTATATCAGTTCATAGACAAGTGAAAGTGGATACTCTAAAATACGCAAGATAAGCGTGAGTGCTATGGATGGCGTTCTCATAGGGAGACGGGAGCGGTTCCATAGTGGTGTATTGGTTGGTGAATATGTGGACTCGTGTGCGCCACCTCAAAAGAGTCGCTTGCAGTCGTAGTTCAGGATAGCCACCGAGTCAAAGCTGGCTTGCTGCAGTTAAACCCCCACCATCCCCTTTGTTGATAATGGTGCATATGTAGTTAGTTCTGATGTAAGTCTTGCTGGGTACATTTGTACTCACATTTGCCTATTTTATGTTTTTGCAGAGAGACTTCGGTCTCGCTAGTAGTTCCGCGTGGACTTCGACGTTTAGCTTGTTACCTCAGCTACGATCTTGTGCCCTCGGCAGGATCTGGTAGATAGTCAGGCTTCTCAGCCTTTTTCATTTATAGATGTCTGTACTCAGACATGATAGCTGCCGCTTGTGTTTTGATTTGTATGCTCTGAATGTTGGGTCATGAGACCCCTGTTTGTAATATCCCGCTCCTCGGAGCCTAATGAATACTTACTTGTGTCGTAGAGTCATGTTGTGATGCCTTGTTGTATTTGCACATATCGAGCATATTGTGTGTATGATTGAAATGCTTGGTATGTGTGGGATCTGACTATCTAGTTGTTTATCCTTAGTAGCCTCTCTTACCGGGAAATGTCTCCTAGTGATTTCACTGAGCCATGGTAGCTTGCTACTGCTCCGGAACACTTAGGCTGGCCGGCATGTGTCCTTCTTCGTTCCTGTGTCTGTCCCCTCGGGGAAATGTCACGCGATGAATACCGGAGTCCTGTTAACCCGCTACAGCCCGGTTCACCGAAGTCCTGCTAGCCCAGTGCTGCAGCCCGGATTCACTCGCTGATGACCGACACGTTCGATGCTGGGTCATGGATGCCTGTCCCTGTAGGTCTGTGCCACTTTGGGTTTACGACTAGCCATGTCAGCCCGGGCTCCTTATCATATGGATGCTAGCGACACTATCATATACGTGTGCCAAAAGGCGCAAACGGTCCCGGGAAAAGGTAAGGCGACACTCGTGGGAATACCGTGCGTGAGGCCGCAAAGTGATATGAGGTGTTACATGCTAGATCGATGTGGCATTGAGTCGGGGCCCTGACAGCCCATGACAAGCTCTCACGGTCAACAAAGGAATAGACCTCCTCCCAAGACGTTCCGATCAGACTCGGTATCTCGGTAACTCAAGACACTTCGACAGGTTAAAACAAGACCAGCAACACCGCCCGAATGTGCCGACAAATCCCGATAGGAGCTGCACATATCTCGTTCTAAGGGCACACTCAGATGAGACTAGCTATGAGTAAAACCAACCCTCATGTTTCCCTGAGGTGGCCCCACAGGCAACTCAGTTCGGACCAACACTCAGAGGGAGCACTGGCCCGGGGGGGGGGGGTTAAAATAAGATGACCCTTGGGCTCCGGTAACCCAAGGGAAAAAGAGGATAGGTGGCGAATGGTAAAACCAAGGTTGGGCATTGCTGGAAAAGCTTTAATCAAGGTGAACTATCAAGGGGTTCCCATTATAACCCAACCGCGTAAGGAACACAAAAATCCGGGAACATAACACCGATATGACGGAAACTAGGGCGGCAAGAGTGGAACGAAACACTAGGCGAGAGGCCGAGCCTTCCACCCTTTACCAAGTATATAGATGCATTTAAGATAACATGGCAATATAATGATATCCCAACAATTAAATAAAAGATGTTCCAACAAGGAACGACCTCCAATCTTCACCTGCAACTAGCAACGCTATAAGAGGGGCTAAGCAAAGCGGTAACATAGCCAATCAACGGTTTGCTAGGACAATGGTGGGTTAGAGGTTTGACATGGCAATTTGGGAGGCTTGCAAGCAAGTGGTAGGCATCATAGCAATGGCATAGCAAAAGAGCGAGCAAACTAGCATAGCAAAGATAGTAGTGATTTCGAGGGTATGATCATCTTGCCTGCAAAGTTGTCAGAGTTGACTGGATCCTCACAAGCAAACTCAACGGGCTCCTCGTTAGCGAACTCGTCTCCCGGCTCTACCCAAACAAGACAAACAAGCAACAAGGATACAATCAACCACGTGCAAACTCCAAACAAAAAGATGCAATGATGACATGCTATGCGGGATGCGATGCGGGATGCAAAATGCCAGATATGACAGGAAATGCATGAACCTGGCCTCAACTTGGAATTCCAAGGGTGCCACTGGAAAGATGAGATGAAAACGCTTGAACCCATAATCAGATTTCAGACTTAGTGAAAACTGGGATATGCTAAAACATAACTCACGAAGGCATGTTTACGAGCTCGATGCACTCACCACGGTGCAATTCATGGCAAGACAAGAATACACCCATAAAGAAGGCACAAAATACAAGCTAGACATGGCAAGAACAAAGGCATAGCATGCACGGATCCACTACAATAACATCGGCAAAATCGCAAACAAGTTGACGATCTGCCCAGATTCACAACGAAGCAAAAGTAGAGCTCGATTGACTCAACCTAGGTTGCTCCATAATTCCAAACAAAGACATGGATGGATAGAGCACTACAAGATTAACAAAACTCCCTTACTGATCATCCTCAAAAGAGGCACGGATAACTAGGAAACAACAAGAACATATGGCATCATGAACTAAACAAACCCAGACTTTGCAAGCTTGCACAAGTCACCACACACATCCTAAAAATGCATGGGTCGCACCTCTGGAAAGATAACAAGATGCTTAACAAAACATATGAAGGACTCACAGGCATATCATGCACACAATAATCATGGCAAAAATGACAAAAGTCTAAGATGAACTAACAGATCTGTCAATTAACTCATGAAGCCTCCTTCTAACAGCATTTCGGGCATCAGGATGAACTCAAATGAAAATGATGCAATGGAATGAAATGATGTGCTCGTCGAGGCAAACATTTTGATATACTATGTCCAAAACGGAGCTACGGATGCGAAGATATAGCCGGTCAAAGTTAGCACAAAAATTAGGGTTACGGGGATAAAAGTCAACCGTCAAATTTCAGATCTCAGATCCGCATGCTTCCCGAGGCTCGCCGGCACGCACTGTTCACTGGAGCACGTAAGTCGAGGTTCGTCGGAGAGGAAGAAGACCGGGGCGGCGCCGGGGAGGTCGGAGGAGGCCGGACCTGCCGGACGGAGGAGGAGGCGGCGGCCGACACGGTGGCGCGCGGCGGCCGAGC
>NC_041388.1:317427406-317436876 GCF_002162155.2 Triticum dicoccoides
GCTAAGGGAGGCGGCGGCGACCGAGGCGAGGAGGCGCGGGGGCGGCTCGGGCTCGCAGGGGCCCGATCTGGGCCTCCCGGGCCGCGGCGGCGCCGAGGTGGCGATGCCATGTGGCGGCGAGCCACTGGCTGCGGGCGGCAATGGGCGTCGGGTCGGACACGTCCGGCGTGGCGGAGAGGGATTTAGGGTTTCGGGGAGAGGGAGAGATCCGAAATTTGGGGGGGGGGTCCTATTTATAGGCATAAGTGGAGCTAGGAGAGTCCAAATGAGGTGTGGTTTTCGGCCACACGATCGTGATCGAACGCTCTAGGACATGGAGCAGAGTTTGGTGGGTTTTGGGCCAAATTGGAGGGGTGTTGGGCTGCAACACACACGAGGCCTTTTCGGTCCCTCGGTTAACCGTTGGAGTATCAAACGAAGTCCAAATGACACGAAACTTGACAGGCGGTCTACCGGTAGTAAACCAAGGTCGCTTGGCAAGTCTCGATCCAATCCGGAAATGTTTAATCCCCACACACGAAAGAAAGCTAGAAATGGCCACCGGAGGAGAACGAAGCGCTGGAATGCAAAACGGACAACGGGGAAAATGCTCGAATGCATGAGATGAACACGTATGCAAATGCAATGCACATGATGACATGATATGAGATGCATGACAACGACAACAACACACGGAGACAAAAACCCGATCCCGAGAAAATAAAATAACTTAACGCCAGAAACGGCAAGAGTTGGAGTACAAATTGGGAAAGTTACATCCGGGGTGTTACAACACTCCACCACTATGAAAGGATCTCGTCCCGAGACCTAGGACTGAAAGAATGCCGGGTACTCAGAATGGAGGTGATCCTCGCGTTCCTAGGTAGCTTCACGGTCGGAATGGTGTGACCACTTGACTTTGAGAAATTTGATTGACTTGTTGCGAGTCTTGCGTTCAGTCTCTTCAAGAATAGCAACTGGGTGCTCACGATAGGAGAGATCTTCTTGGAGCTCAATGTCCTCAAAGTTGACGGTGCGGTCAGGAGTCTTGAAGCACTTTCGAAGCTGAGAGACATGGAACACGTCATGAACATTTGCAAAGTTTGAAGGAAGCTCGAGTTGATAGGCGAGGTCGCCTCTCTTGCTGACAATCTTGAAAGGTCCCACGTATCTAGGGGCAAGCTTCCCTTTGATACCGAAGCGACGAGTCCGTTTCATAGGAGAGACGCGGAGGTAAACATGATCTCCGATCTCAAAAGCCAAATCACGGTGCTTACTATCATAGTAGCTCTTCTGACGGGATTAGGCTGCTTTAAGGTTATCTCGAATGACTTTGCACATTTCTTCTGCTTCTGTGATTAAGTCATTACCCAAAAGCTGACGTTCACCGGTTTCAGACCAATTGAGAGGGGTACGGCACTTCCTGCCATACAGAATTTCAAAAGGGGCCTTGCCCGAACTTGCTTGAAAACTGTTGTTGTAGGAGAATTCAGCATAAGGAAGACAATCCTCCCACTTCATGCCGAAGGAGATCACACAAGCCCTGAGCATATCTTCAAGAATCTGGTTGACACGCTCGACTTGACCGCTTGTTTGAGGATGGAAAGCAGTGCTGAAGCGGATGTTGGTGCCCATGGCCTTCTGAAAAGAATCCCAAAACTTCGAGGTAAAGATGCTGCCACGGTCTGAAGAGATCACTTAAGGAATACCGTGCAGAGAGACAATGCGAGAGGTATAGAGTTCCGCCAATTGAGCTGCAGTGATCGACTCTTTGATAGGCAGAAAGTAAGCCACTTTGGTGAGTTTGTCGATGACAACGAATATAGCATCATTGCCACGCTTGGACTTTGGAAACCCAGTCACGAAGTCCATCTCAATGTGGTTAAACTTCCATTCTGGAATGGCAAGAGGTTGGAGGAGACCAGCTGGCCTTTGGTGTTCTGCCTTCACTCTTCTGCAGACATCACATTCATTCACGAATTGAGCGATCTCGCGCTTCATTCGAGTCCACCAATAAGCTTGCTTAAGGTCCTGATACATCTTCGTGCTCCCAGGGTGGATGGAGAGGAGAGAATTGTGAGCCTCATTAATGATCACTTTACGGAGGTCACCTTTGGGCACAACAATACGATCCTCGAAGAAGAGAGTGTCCTTGTCATCAAGGCGGTAGCACTTGGACTTGGAATGACTCTTTGCAATCCCAATCTTCACCTTTTTCACCATAGCATCAAGAAGCTGGGCTTGGCGAATCTGGTCTTCCAAGGTAGGAGAGACTTGAAGGTTGGCGAGGAAACCTTGAGGAACAACTTGCAGATTAAGTTTGCGGAAAGCTTCACAAAGCTCGGGTTGATAAGGCTTGAGAATCAGACTGTTGCAGTAGGCCTTTCTGCTCAAAGCGTCAGCAATCACATTGGCCTTGCCTGGAGTATACTCGATACTCGGATTATACTCTTGAATCATTTCGACCCATCGAGTTTGCCTGAGGTTGAGCTTAGGCTGAGTGAAGATGTACTTGAGACTCTTGTGATCAATGAAAATGTCCACTTTTCTTCCCAATAGAAGATGTCTCCAAGTCAAAAGAGCATGCACAACTGCCGCCAACTCGAGATCATGAGTGGGGTAGTTCTTCTCATTAGGCTTCAACTGGTGAGATGTATAAGCAACAACTTTCTTCTCTTGCATCAATACTGCGCCAAGACCTTGGAGAGAGGCATCACAAAAGACCTCGTACGGCTTGGATTCATCAGGCGGAGTCAGGACTGGAGCAGTGATCAATTTCTCTTTCAAAGTGTTGAAAGTAATATCACACTCCGGAGACCAAACGTACTTGACGTGCTTCTGAAGAAGATTTGAGAGAGGCTTCGCGATCTTAGAAAAGTTTTCAACGAATCTTCGGCAATAGCTTGCGAGACCGAGAAAACTGCGGAGTTGCTTCACGTTCTGAGGAGGTTCCCAATTCACACTTGCAGAGATTCATGGAAATGCCCTTGGCAGAGATGATATGACCAAGATAAAGAACCTCATCGAGCCAAAATTCACACTTGGAGAACTTGGCGTAGAACTGATGTTCTCTGAGCTTATCAAGAACCAAACGCAAGTGCTTGGCATGATCTTCCTTATTCTTCGAGAAAACCAGAATGTCATCGAGATAGACCAAAACGAAGTCATTGGTGTAGGCGTTGAAGATGAAGTTCATCATGCGAGAGAACATCGGAGGAGCGTTGGCGAGGCCAAAAGACATGACAGTGTATTCATATGAACCAAAGCTTGTTCTGAATGCTGTCTTGGGAATATCTTCTTCACGAATGCGAATCTGGTGATAACCCATACGAAGATCAAGCTTGGAGAATACTTGGGCACCTTTGAGTTGTTCGAACAGCTCATTGATGTTGGGAAGTGGGTATTTGTTCCTGATGGTCTTCTTATTCACTGGACGGTAATCAACACAAAGTCGGTCCATTCCATCCTTCTTCTTCACAAAAAGAACACCACAACCCCATGGAGAAGAACTAGGCCAGATAAGACCCATTTTCTCTTGCATATCGAGTTGCTTCTTCAGCTCTTTCAACTCTTCAGGTCCGAGCTTATAAGGACGTTTGCACATAGGTTCCGTGCCAGGCTCAAGATCAATAACAAATTCAACTGGCCGGTGCGGAGGCATTCCTGGGAGCTCTTCTGGAAAGGCGTCTTGATATTCACAAACGACTGGAATTTGAGAGATGGCATCCAATTCACCCTTCTCATTGAGAGAAAATAGACGGATGGAATTATCCCGAGCGGCAAAGACAATTACATCCTCCGACGAATGAGTCAATTGAATCTGCCTGGCTGCACAATCAAGCTGAGCCTTGTGCTTAGAAAGACAATCCATCCCGAGAATAAGATCAATATCCAAGTTACCAAGAACCATTGGAGAAGCCAGAAACTTGAAATCACCCATCAAGATAGAAATATCCGGAACCATCGAACTAGAACTCAGACGCTTAGCTGGAGAGACGACTTGCATAGCTCTAGGTAAAGCCTTAATACTAAAATTGTTCTCTGATGCAAATGGGAATGACATGAAGGAATGCGATGCACCAGAGTCAAAAGGTACTTTTGTGGGAATATCATTAACAGGAAGGTTACCCACGATCACATCTGACGAGTCCTCTGCCTGAGCTACAATCATCAAATTGACCTTGGCATGCTTGGGGTTATGCTTGACCACAGCTGTACTTGTCGATCTCACAGGAGGAGGAGGAGGAAGACGCCTCTGGTTGAAACACTTGTTGGCATAGTGACCCTTCTATTGGCACTTGTTGCACGTGACCTCTGAAAGCGGACGGTGATACGGAGCACTCGATCTTGGAGCTTGAGACGAAGTCTTATTTTGAAAGCCAGGGTTGGGTGGGTGGGAAGAACCACTGCCACCTTTGCTCTTCTGCTGGTACGGCTGACGGAACGGAGGAGGAGGAAGCCAAAACTTCTACTGCTTGGCCACTTGAGTAGAGGAAGGAGTAACATCTCTGACTCGCTTCTTGGAAGCATCACACCTCAACTGAGCAGCCTCTTGCTTCAGTGCCATGTTGTAGAACTCATCGTATCTCAAGGGCTCAAAGAGAACAAGAGCGAGCTGGATATCTTCTCTCAGACCACCCCTGAACTGATATATCATGCTCTTCTCATTAGGGACGTCCTGCTTGGCAAAGCGGGCGAGCTTCTGGAACAACTTGTTATAGTCATAGACAGACAAAGAGCCTTGCTTCAGATTGCGGAATTCCTCACGCTTGCTTTCAACCACGCTCTGGGGAATATGATGAGCTCGGAAATCTCGACGGAAATCATCCCAAGTGATAACACGTCCACCTCTAGAGTCCTTGTACTGCTGGAACCATTCTGCAGCTTGATCTTTGAGTTGGAAGGAAGCGAACTTGGCAAAGTCCTCAGGCCTGACGTTACTGCACTCGAAATGCTTACACAGATCCACAAGCCAATCGTCAGCATCGGTTGCCTCAACACAATTGTTGAAAGTCTTTGGCCCGTTAGCAAGGAACTGGTTGAGTGTAGCAAAGTGACTCTGATTGCTGCCTTGATTCCCTTGACTGCCCTGATTGCGCTCTTGAAGAATTTGCATGATCAGCTGTGTGTTTGCATTGGTTGCGGCCATCACAGCTTGCCATGCCTTCGGAGGAGGTGGAGGTGGTGGCGGATCAGGATTCGGAGTCGTGCGCGTTGGAGGAGCCATCCTGAAGAGGTTGACCACCATTAGCACATTGATAGATAAATATTGAAGCTGAATCCAACGGAATGAAAATTGCAACATATAGTCTTCACATCCGAACAAAATGAACGAATGCATTCCTCTTGAAATGGTCACATACCCATAAATTGAGAAGCCACGTAGAGTTAAGGTAGAGAAATAAATCAACAAGGTATGGATCAAGAACGAATAATCGGTATGAAATCCCAATCTCAAACCAATATCCGTGGAAGAATAACTAGAGCTACTAGAATTCCCACCTATGAAACTCCCGAACCTTTTCGGTTATGCAATCAGGTGTTGGGGATATAGGGGAAGCATAATATCTCACCCAAACTAGCAAATCCTACATCCAGTTGTACCCATCCTTCAACACATAACCAAGAAACCTTCGGAAACCATCTACCTCAACCTTCGAAAAGCATCCGTTATACAAGTTATGGCGATACTCGCGAACTCCCGCCCCTTACTGGGTGGCGTCGAGGTTATCTCACCAACGAACTGCATAAAAGAGATTTTTGATGTCGGCGTACTAAACTCAGGTATTCCAGAACTGCAACGATAAAATTATGATGACAACACCTCAGAGCTCAACTCCCCGGGACACTTCCACTAAACCCCTGACAGGAGGCACCAAGTCAATGTTCTCATCATAAAACCATCAGAACGATTCCAAGATACCCGCGTGATCCTAAATTTTTTTTAGTGAAATTTGAGAAGAGAAGAGTCAAAACTCTACGTCAGGATGCCTTACCAGAGCGATGAGGAGACTGGGAAGTAAAAAGAATTCCTAATCTCTCCGATATATAACTCCTAAATGACTCAAAACATTTTTCTAGACACAACTCGGCCGCTAAAAACGATCAAGCAATGGGGCTCCTAAGGTCGGGGAAGGCTCTGATTACCAACTTGTAACACCCTCAACGCGACTATAGCTCCCACGTGTCGAGGCACAACTTAGAGATATAATCGCATTGAAGGCATATGTCGCAAGTTAGGCAATCTTCACAACATCCCATGTAATGTAAATAATAAATGGGAGATAACATAGGTTGCTTACACTCGCCACGTCAATCAAGTACATAAATAACATTACATCATCCAAACACTCATGGCCCGACTACGGCGCCAAAATAAAAGAGAACCCAACATGCGACACGGTCCCAATCACCCCCAACTGGGCACCACTACTGATCATCGGGAAAGGAAACATAGTATCGTTGAGAGTCTTCGTCGAACTCCCACTTGAGCTCATACGCGTCTCCTGGAGCGGAATCATCAGGCCCTGCATCTGGTGTAATAGTAATCTGTGAGCCACAGGGACTCAACAATCTCGCACCCTCGCGATCAAGACTATTTAAGCTTATGGGTATGGCAAGGTGAATATGAGTGGAGCTACAACAAGTGACTAGCAAGTATGGTGGCTAACTTATTCGCAAAAGAGAGCGAGAAGAGGAGGCAAAGCACGAGCGAGAAACTAGAGAACAACCTGCGCAAACATTACTCCAACACTGTGTCCACTTCCCGGACTCCGCCGAGAAGAGGCCATCACGGTAACACACTCGGTTGATTCATTTTAATTAAATTAAGGTTCAAGTTATCTACAACCGAACATTAACAAATTCCCAGCTAACCATAACCGCAGGCACGGCTTTCGAAAGTTCAATCCCTGCAGGGGAGTCCCAACTTAGCCCATGACAAGCTCTCACGGTCAACGAAGGAATAGACCTCCTCCCAAGACGTTCCGATCAGACTCGGTATCTCGGTAACTCAAGACACTTCGACAGGTTAAAACAAGACCAGCAACACCGCCCGAATGTGCCGACAAATCCCGATAGGACCTGCACATATCCCGTTCTCAGGGGACACTCAGATGAGACTAGCTACGAGTAAAACCAACCCTCAAGTTTCCCCGAGGTGGCCCCGCAGGCAGCTCAGTTCGGACCAACACTCAGAGGGAGCACTGGCCCGGGAGGGGGGGTTAAAATAAGATGACCCTTGGGCTCCGGTAACCCAAGGGAAAAAGAGGATAGGTGGCGAATGGTAAAACCAAGGTTGGGCATTGCTGGAAAAGCTTTAATCAAGGAGAACTATCAAGGGGTTCCCATTATAACCCAACCCCGTAAGGAACGCAAAAATCCGGGAACATAACACGGATATGACGAAAACTAGGGCGGCAAGAGTGGAACAAAACACTAGGCGAGAGGCCGAGCCTTCCACCCTTTACCAAGTATATAGATGCATTTAAGATAATATGGCAATATAATAATATCCCAACAATTAAATAAAAGATGTTCCAACAAGGAACGGCCTCCAATCTTCACCTGCAACTAGCAACGCTATATGAGGGGCTGAGCAAAGCGGTAACATAGCCAATCAACGGTTTGCTAGGACAATGGTGGGTTAGAGGTTTGACATGGCAATTTGGGAGGCTTGCAAGCAAGTGGTAGGCATCGTAGCAATGGCATAGCAAAAGAGCGAGCAAACTAGCATAGCAAAGATAGTAGTGATTTCGAGGGTATGATCATCTTGCCTGCGAAGTTGTCAGAGTTGACTAGATCCTCACAAGCAAACTCAACGGGCTCCTCATTAGCGAACTCGTCTCCCGGCTCTACCCAAACAAGACAAACAAGCAACAAGGATACAATCAACCACGTGCAAACTCCAAACAAAAAGATGCAATGATGACATGCTATGCGGGATGCGATGCGGGATGCAAAATGCCAGATATGACAGGAAATGCATGAACCTGGCCTCAAATTGGAATTCCAAGGGTGCCACTGGAAAGATGAGATGAAATCGCTTGAAAATGATATAAAGAACGCCGGAATGGGAATTACGGTTTGGAAATGGCAAGCGATTCAAATATGACACCGGTCTGCGATTTACAGCAAGTAGGCATCTAAATGCAATGAGATGAACATGCTACAGCCACCAAACATGGCATCAAAATACATGGCAGGGATGCACACAAGATGCTTAACAAAAGTCTAGCACTGAGCTACGTCCAAATCATCCATTAACAGGTTCAAACAAGCATGGCAAAAACGCAGATGGTAAAACAGATCTCAGACTTAGTGAAATTAACACTTGTCTGGAATTTCAGATCATATAGCCCTCTTCGGAGCAACAAAACAACATGCTACATGACCTGAACATGACAAAGAAAGACATGGCATGGAGCTACTCAACAAGCTTAACAAAAGTCCCTTAGTGACCTTGAGCCAAAAGGGATCACAAAATATGCTAACAAGCACGCGAACATAGCAAAAACATAATCAGTTTTCAGACTTAGTGAAAACTGAGACATGCTGAAATATAACTCACGAAGGCATGTAAACGAGCTCGATGCACTCACTACGGTGAAAGTCATGGAAAGGCATACATCCCTTAAGAAGGCACAAAATACAAGCTAGACATGGCAAGAACAAAGGCATAGCATGCACGGATCCACTACAATAACATCGGCAAAATCGCAAACAAGTTGACGATCTGCCCAGATTCACAACGAAGCAAAAGCAGAGCTCGATTGACTCAAGCTAGGTTGCTCCATAATTGCAAACAAAGACATGGATGGATAGAGCACTACAAGATTAACAAAACTCCCTTACTGATCATCCTCAAAAGAGGCACGGATAACTAGGAAACAACAAGAACATATGGCATCATGAACTAAAAAAACCCAGACTTAGTGAAACTACTAAGTCCCTGAAAACAGATTTACCGGGTGCCTCACTTTGCAAGCTTGCACAAGTCACCACACACATCCTAAAAATGCATGGGTTGCACCTCTAGAAAGATAACAAGATGCTTAACAAAACATATGAAGAACTCACAGGCATATTATGCACACAATAATCATGGCAAAAATGACAAAAGTCTAAGATGAACTAACAGATCTGTCAATTAACTCACGAAGCCTCCTTCTAACAGCATTTTGGGCATCAGGATGAACTCAAATGAAACTGATGCAATAGAATGAAATGATGTGCTCGTCGAGCCGAACATTTTGATATACTATATGTCCAAAACGGAGCTACGGATGTGAAGATATAGCCGGTCAAAGTTAGCACAAAAATTAGGGTTACGGGGATAAAAGTCAACCGTCAAATTTCAGATCTCAGATCCGCACGGTTCCCGAGGCTCGCCGGTGTGCACTGTTCACCGGAGCACGGAAGTCGAGGTTCGTCGGAGAGGAAGAAGACCGGGGCGGCGCCGGGGAGGTCGGAGGAGGCCGGAGCGGCCGGAC
>NC_041388.1:317437215-317447855 GCF_002162155.2 Triticum dicoccoides
CGGGCGGCGGCGGGCGGCGGGTCGGACACGTCCGGCGCGGGTCGGACACGTCCGGCGCGGGTCGGACACGTCCGGCGCGGCGGAGAGGGATTTAGGGTTTCGGGGAGAGGGAGAGATCCGAAATTCGGGGGGGGTCCTATTTATAGGCATAAGTGGAGCTAGGAGAGTCCAAATGAGGTGTGGTTTTCGGTCATGCGATCGTGATCGAACGCTCTAGGACATGGAGCAGAGTTTGGTGGGTTTTGGGCCAAATTGGAGGGGTGTTGGGCTGCAACACACACGAGGCCTTTTCGGTCCCTCGGTTAACCGTTGGAGTATCAAATGAAGTCCAAATGACACGAAACTTGACAGGCGGTCTACCGGTAGTAAACCAAGGCCGCTTGGCAAGTCTCGATCCAATTCGGAAATGTTTAATCCCCACACACGAAAGAAAGCTAGAAATGGCCACTGGAGGAGAACGAAGCGCCGGAATGCAAAACGGACAACGGGGAAAATGCTCGAATGCATGAGATGAACAGGTATGCAAATGCAATGCACATGATGACATGATATGAGATGCATGACAACGACAACAACACACGGAGACAAAAACCCGAACCCGAGAAAATAAAATAACTTAACGCCGGAAACGGCAAGAGTTGGAGTACAAATTGGGGAAGTTACATCTGGGGTGTTACAAAAACCACCTCCTCATGCACGTGGCCCGGAGGCGCAGTTGTCGTCATTTTGATCTGAAGCACCGAATTATAACATATAACACGAAAAAATGCCACATGATAAGAAATCATAACCTCACTGCCCAAAGGAGACAACATGAATCCCGATGGACAAACTAGACGAGGAACAAAGCTCAAATTAATGATAAACTCGTAGAAAAGGGGTCCGTCGATAGATGTCCTAATTAACATAGCCAGCTTGACCAAGATGGAAGCCGAGTAGTCATTGTTCGTGCATGTGCCCCCAATGACTAGCCCAACTTAGTTGTCGCTGTTTAACCCTCACAGTGATCCGAGGCACATGACACCTAATTTTGTGAGATGACAAGAAACCTTTTTTTAGATTTCTCACCACAACTACAGCCATGTACAACACAGCCTGCACGATATGTAGACGATAGCCAATCTAGGCGTGTCTGCTGGAGTCTGGTCACATGCATGGACGAACTAATCTTCCGTGTCTTTCAGGGATCGTCTAGGCACCAACGTAGTACAACACTTTTCTAGTACTATCGCTCGTCTCCCTCCTATTAAGTCACCCAACTTGCGGGGCCGGGGAGTGTGCCTATGGTCGGTTCTCAATTGCCGTCCCACATGTGTGTGCAAATGCAATATGACACACGTTCCATTCGGAGAGCAGCGTGCCAGACCGACCGACCGTCTGGGGTGCGACGCGAACGCGATGGGCATGCTGTTTACTCCATACATGTGTACCGCCGTTTTCTAGACGCTTTGCTCCATGGCGCGGGCGCAATCGATGGAAACAAAATTAGTATACTATATACTATTTAAAAGTCGAGGGCGGGGCTTTTCCTGCGCGGTAGGCGGCGGGGCAGTTTCGCCTAGTCGGTTCGATAGAGACGCAAGAAGACGAGGGAGTAGGCTGCTGCAAACGTAGGGCTGTGTGATTTGACAAGTTACTGTTGGACAGGTGGGCCCCCGTGATTTGACTTGCCATTATCATTTTAACTGCGGCACTACGACCGGCGTGAGTCTCCCGATTCCTGACCACCTCCATTACGAAGAAAGAGATAGAGAGGAGTAAAAAAATACACTTATAGCCAACCTTATTGTAGTATGAGTGACTAAGTGATGAATATGTATGACATGCCAACATTAGATAGCCTAACGCACCATGTTAAATCTCCAAGGGCGCGATCGCATGAGCGACGCGACAGTCGTGGTAGGCGCGACCATGATACGGGCTGCTGGCAGCCCTTGGATCTGAGATCAAACGGTCTCATGCTAAGTTGTTGAAAATTTGCTGAATAACCCTCCAGGATAGGATATTCACCCATAGGTCTAGAATCACGCCATGCAACCGTTCGATCTCAGATCCAAGGGCTCTCCGAAGCTCGTATCATGGGAGAATGGAAAGCCACTACCCTGCCGTTCGCACGCTGGCAGTTCGCTCCTACTCATCCCCGCACGTCCTTCAATACTACGGCGGTTCGCTCCTACTCATTCCGTCCATTCACATTACGGCAGTTCCACTAATCCTAACCCTCCTGCCAAATCCATGGCGTCCCAAATCTCCATAATTGACCATTAGAACCATCACCGGCGATGAGTTCGACGTCATCTACACCCGTTCTTCCATGACGGTGAAAGGATGCCTTTCTCGCTTCAGACGCATGTTCGAAAACTCAGATGATGAGTGGTTCGCTGGGCTAGATGTTGAGTACACCACAGTCCTGGGACCAGA
Organism: Triticum dicoccoides; assembly: GCF_002162155.2. Classification (NCBI taxonomy): domain Eukaryota; kingdom Viridiplantae; phylum Streptophyta; class Magnoliopsida; order Poales; family Poaceae; genus Triticum; species Triticum dicoccoides. The sequence goes on from NC_041388.1 coordinate 317,439,637, forward strand.
GAAGGATCTAAAGGACGAAGAGAGGAAGAAGCCCGCCATGATCCAGGTTTTCGTACATAACATTTGCTTGGTCTACCACATATGCCATGCCGACGTTGAGTGCCAGGATTTTAAGAACTTCCTCAAGGACAAAATAGTGAAATTCGTTACTGTAGACTTTAAGAACGACAGGGATGTCCTGCGTTGGATAGGTCTTGTTGTAGGCAACCCCTTCGACCTCCAGAAGAATCGGCTGGTGTCCTCTCGTCAGCCTTTAATGCTGACCCTGGCAGGAGCCATGGTTCAACCTTTGTATGGTAAACTGGAGAAACGTCCATACACGTTTCATCGTCATGCATGGCAGTGGAATGTACTAGATATAGACCACATCCACTATGTTGCAATGGATGGCTATCTTTGCTTCAATATCTACAAGGGTTGGATGAAGAGCAACAGCGAAGTGTGCGGTTCAAGCAAAGAAGTATCGACCAAGAGGAAGAGGGACAAGGACGAAGTCGAGGACGTGGATGAGGACTCCGAGTAAGGTGGCAGTGTCGTTGCTCATGGTGGTTCTAATGCAGTGTCTACCAGAATAGTTGCAAAGTTTAATTTCAGGTGTGCTTAATTTAATTTGAGGGGTGTGTTGTGCTGAGCCCCCCAGCGGAACTATGTTATGTTTCTTCTTGTTACTTTAACTCTTCAGTACGTACATACTAGTATTTCTTACATTTCATCTTTTAGTTGGTATAGTACTACCACTCGTTTCTTCACATTATATACGTACAATATATATGGCCAACATCATATAGCCAACAGTTTAGTTGTCAAAGAATTCCAGGGTGCTTAGTTTTGTCAAAGAATTCCAGGATTCTTAGAGGGTGCTTGGATCCAAGGGACTTATTTTAGTCTGACTAAAAATAGTCTCTTTAAGAGGCTAAAGTTCCAAGCACCCCTGACTAAAGAGGGGCTAAAACTAGTCTTGAGACTATATTTTTTTAGTCATAGGTACCCCTACTAAAATGTGGATTAGTCCTCTCTCTACTCATTTAACTCCTCTCCTTTAACACAGGCGAGTTCTGGATTGGAGGGTTTGGAGGATAATAAATGCTCATTAACTTGATTTTAACCTTTTTAGTATTTGGATCCAAGCATGGGTGAGGCTAGCATGTTTTAGTCCCACTACTTTTAGTCATGGGACTAAAACATATCCAAGCACCCTCTTAGTTTTATTTGAGGGGTGGGTTGTGCTGGACACCATTATTGTGACTAGCCTTTTTAATAGTAATATATGCATAATTTGGCGACGAGCGCTCTCTATATGTACCACATTTTTTTAATTTCTAGTTTTGCTCCATGGCGCAATCCATCAATACTACTGCTATACAAAAGTATACATTTTTTAAAAGGCTAGAGGGTGGGGCAGTCTAGCTTGGTTAGTTTCACGAGAGGCGAGGGCCTTTATTATTTGATGGCTCATTACTGCTGGAAGGTGGGGCCTTGTGATTTGACTGCTCGTATAAATGCGCCGACGACCTGATCGAGGAGGAGCAAAGAACCATGTGGTATACTCAATTTTTCCATTGGAGTAGTACTGCGACGGAGGAGCACGAAACACGGCAGCCCAGTGCCATATGGCGATAAAAAATGATCTAATTTGCTAGTCATCTCATTGTTAGCATTGTTCTATTCATTCCCTAAAAAAACCATTGTTCTATTCATGCCTCGCAGAGAACATGACACATGCGGTGAAACACCCGAAGCAAAAGATGAAACACAGGAGCAAAAGAAGAAGGAAGATTATCACCCCAAATGATCTAATTCGCCGTGGAGTCGTAACTGCTTCTTCATCGCCTCCACGACCTCCATCTCCTTGCGCATCTCCTCCGCCATCTTCTTCATTTTGTCCATGACACAGGATTTATCGACACGATCCTTCATCATCTGTTCCATGGCCGCATTACGTACCTTGACAGCAGCCGGGTGCTCGATGCGGAGCTTCGCCAACTCCTCCTTCTGTTCCATGACGAGGGCCTGCAACATCTTCATCGAGCAACTACTATTCTCATGCAGCTTCTTCCAGCCGGTGTTCTTCTCCTTCAACAGGTCGATCTCATGGTAGAGCTTCGCCTTGTCCTCCTGAAGTCGCAGGATTTCGCCGGTCGCCTTCTTCTCCGAGGCAATGCTCTTCTTCAGCAACATCACCAAGCCGGTGGTCAACTCCCCCTGCTGATTGAGCTCAGCGGGCATGTCGTCGAGGCTCTCCTTCAACAACTCCAACAAGCCTTGGATGAACTCCTTCTGCTTATTGAGGTGCTTATTGAGCTGATCGGGCATGCCGTCAAGGGATAACGACTCCAGCTCCGCCAGCTCGGCATGTTTGCCTCCGCGGCTAGGGCGCTCCTGGGAGCCATCGCCTGCCCGTGGGAGATCTTTCGAGGTCTCTGCGTGGTGGCGAGCCCTCTTTTTTTTCCGCAGCCTTGGTTGCTGCTCCCTTGTTATGAGTAGTTTTCGACCTAGAGCTCCGCTCACCGGCCATGGCAACGACGGACGAAGAAGAAGCACTTATGAGGAGGAAAGGTAGAGTAATTTTCGGTTAGGTAGTTCCCCTTTTTATAACCTAAGTACTAGCACTAGTACTAATACTAATACCTGCATAGTGGGAACACGTTCAGGTTTGGTATGTACTAGTAGGTGTGAGCAGGATTTCGAATGTGATGGGAACAAGGTAAAGATTAATTGATGGTTTTGGTTTCGAGGCCCGAAACGGCTCCCGATGAGTTTAGCGGAACATAAATTTCAAGTACTACACTACTCAAATGCGTAAATATTATGTTAGTGTCAATAATTGGCACAAAATATGAAGGAGACCAATGGAAGTACTACTAGCAACCCACAATTTAACTACTCGCATGCGCGCAGTGGAGTAATAATGTCTTTCTTCCGCCCTCATGTCCACTCAATTTGCATGCACTATATTAATTGACCATCAATGAAGTGAACGACTTTACACGCGTCAAATTATCACATGGGGTGGATCTTGGTACAAAATTGCGTCCACCCGTTTACCCGCGTGTGCGTGCGAGAGAATGAGTGTGTGCGTGGCGTGCGTGCACATATTCGCTTCGTGCATGTACCACCAGTATGGCTCAGGGAGGACGAGTACATTCTTATGGAACCAGCAGCACGTCACTATGATCAATACACACAAGGAGGTCGTGACAACGCCTCCACATGTGCCACGTGGCTTCATGAACTATAATAGAGACACTGTGTAGCGTGCCATTGGTATTCTAATTTACGTGTTTTGCACATACTCGAAGTACTAGTAAGATACACGTGCATTGCATGCATCAGATTTTGCAACCAAATTATGAATAAATACCACACTGTAGCATGTAAGCTCTGAGTCATATATGCCTGATGTAGCCCTTCGTTTAATTCTTATAGTTCATCTCATTCAAAATCAATTTGTTTTCATAAAAAATCTAAGAACGCGGGAATAGGAAAAACATGGGATTATAGTGGAATGTCGTCTTGAATCCTACAGGATTGTACGAGTGTTTGATTGTGCATAGAAAAAACGCAGAATTCTTTCAAAGAGGTTTGAGTGGATGGGATGTTTCCTATGAAATCTAGTGCAAAGGAACCATATGGAAAAATTCCTATGGTTTACAATCCTATGAATCAAACAACCAAGATAGGAAAAATTCCTAATGATTAGAATCCTCCAAAATTCCTTTGAGAATCCTTTGAATCAAAGAAGCCCTTAATCTATTTTATGATTCATGGAATTGTGCATTGTAAAGCATAAAGTAAAATCAAATAATGGTAATTCAACTAGAAAAAAGTTTGGGCAGCTGTGATACGGAAGATTCTAGAACAAAAGAGAACCACTGTTGTTTTTGAGGTTTGTGCATTATGCTTAAGTTCAACCATGGAGTCTGCTAGATTGTACATGTGGCAAAATCCGGTGGGGGCTAGAAGATGGTGCGAGGGGCCGAGTGGAGGGAGACTATGAAGGAATGCACAAGTGCGAGATCGATATTTAGAGAGAGGGGGCGAACACGTAAGCTGTTGCGCGCAGTGGTGGAGCCATCAAAAATAAATCAGCTAGGGGGCCAAGCATTGCTAATCCTTTACGAGGAGGGTCAATTCATGAACTTAAACCATTTTTAGCAGCAATTGTCTAATGATCACATTCATATTAGCCTCGATATATAGTGATGTTAGGGGGGAGGGGGGCAGGGCCCTTACTGCCCCTTGTCTTCGCCATTGTGCACGCGTGTGAGAGATGAAGCGGAAGGCATGGATGATGAGAGGGCGACATTGGATATATAATTAATGTGGGTGTATTAGCTATATATGTTAATCCTATATAGAGAGGTATAGATTGATCGATGTGGACGTGGGAAATAGGGTGAGACCTCACTGGATATATCGATTGATCGGTTTGTGTGGAAAACTATGAAAGACCTAGCTATATACAGACATACATAGAGGAACATCGATCATTCCGCATGCACGCGTGAGAGATAAAGAATGCCCGATATGATGGAGAGGGGATGTGTGTGGGTGTGTGCCTTCATGGGAGACCGACCTGAAGAAAAAGATTGCATGCGTGCGATGGATAATGCCGACTGGTAGTGTGTGTGCATGCATGCACGAGAGAAAGTTAGTGGTACAATTATAAAGAGAAGACTACTGTGTGGGTGTAAAAGAATAGGTGAGGTCATAATCAATGTAAAGTTGAATCCAAATATTTGAATAACAGATCCTGATGTTTGAAACCCATGCATGCATGAATATAACGGAGATCTGCACGGTGTGGTTTGGAAACGAGCATGTTGTAATGTATACACATTGAACAAGGTCAGACTGATTTGAATTTGAGATACCGATGGCAGACATCATTTGGCCACGTCGCATCCGTGCATGGACACACTATTCTAATTGGAGATGATGGGCGGCTTTCGCATCACATATCTATATCTATACCCCTATATATATTATACTTTTTTATATTGTGTGCGAGTAACTTTAACTTTGAAAGATGGTCGTTGGATGAGGCGAATCCGATGGTCCAAAGATGGCAAATTTGAGCACTACTGGTCGTTGGATATCATCTAGATTCCACCAGATTTTGCCACATGTATAATCTAGAAGACTCCATGGTTGAACTTAAGCATAATGCACAAACATCAAAACACAAGCACTTCTTATTTGTTCTAGAATCTTCCGTATCAGAATTACCCAAATGTTTTTCTACATGATTTGCCATTATTTGTTTTTACTTTATGTCTTACGACGCATAATTCCATGAATCTTAAAATAGATTAGCTTTCTTATAAAAACTAGATGATTTTGAATGAAATGAACTATAAGAATTAAACGGACATCTACATCATGCATATATGACTCAAAGCTTGCATGCTATAATGTGGTATTTATTCATAATTTGGTTGCCAAATCTCATGCGTGCAATGCACGTGTACCTTACTCTAGTCTAAATGGTGTTTGTGTGTGTGTGTGTTGTGTGTGTGTTGTGGTGCAAATTGTCTTTTTGGGTACACGTTAAGCTTGTTCTTCCGAAATTTCAAGCCACGCCTTGTTATGCCGAAAATTCAAGCTAGCTTCTCTGTCTATCGTGCTGCAAAACTCCCGCCTCTTTAACCCGCGCCTTGTTAGCCTGAAACATTTAAGGTATATCTTTGTCTTGTTGTGCTCCGACAACTGTTGGGTTACATAGTAATTTCAAAAAATTTCCTACGCACACGCAAGATCATGTGATGCATAGCAACGAGAGGGGAGAGTATGATCTACATACCTAGTAGATCGACAACAGAAGCGTTTGGTTGATGTAGTCGTACGTCTTCACGGCCCGACCGATCAAGCACCGAAACTACGGCACCTCCGAGTTTTAGCACACGTTCAGCTCGATGACGATCCCCGGACTCCGATCCAGCAAAGTGTCGGGGAAGAGTTCCGTCAGCACGACGGCGTGGTGACGATCTTGATGTACTACTGCAGCAGGGCTTCGCCTAAACTCCGCTACAATATTATTGCGGACTATGGTGGCTGGGGGCGCCGCACACGGCTAAGGAAAAAGATCACGTGGATCAACTTGTGTGTCTCTGGGGTGCCCCTCCCTCCGTATATAAAGGACTAAAGGGGGGAGGCTGGCCGACCAAGGAGAGCGCGCCAGGAGAGTCCTACTCCCTCTGGGAGTAGGATTCCCCCCCCCCCCCCAATCCTAGTTGGAATAGGATTCGTGGAGGGGGGAAAAGAGAGAGAGGGTCCGGCCCCCTCTCCTTGTCCAATTCGGACCAAGGGAGGGGAGGGGCGCGCGGCCCATGAGGGGCTGCCTCTTCTCTTTTCCACTAAGGCCCATCATGGCCCATATAGCTCCCGGGGGGTTCCGGTAACCTCCCGGTACTCCGGTAAAATCCCGATTTCACCCGGAACACTTCCGATATCCAAACATAGGCTTCCAATATATCAATCTTTATGTCTCGACCATTTTGAGACTCCTCGTCATGTCCGTGATCACATCCGGGACTCCGAACAACCTTCGGTACATCAAAATGCATAAACTCATAATATAACTGTCATCGTAACCTTAAGCGTGCGGACCCTACGGGTTCGAGAACAATGTAGACATGACCGAGACACGTCTCCGGTCAATAACCAATAGCGGGACCTGGATGCCCATATTGGCTCCTACATATTCTACGAAGATCTTTATTGGTCAGACCGCATAACAACATACGTTGTTCCCTTTGTCATCGGTATGTTACTTGCCCGAGATTCGATCGTCGGTATCCCATACCTAGTTCAATCTCGTTATTGGCAAGTCTCTTTACTCGTTCTGTAATACATCATCCCACAACTAACTCATTAGTCGCAATGCTTGCAAGGCTTAAGTGATGTGCATTACCGAGAGGGCCCAGAGATACCTCTCCGACAATCGGAGTGACAAAACCTAATCTTGAAATACGCCAACCCAACATGTACCTTTGGAGACACCTGTAGTACTCCTTTATAATCACCCAGTTATGTTGTGACGTTTGGTAGCACCCAAAGTGTTCCTCCGGTAAACAGGAGTTGCATAATCTCATAGTTATAGGAACATGTATAAGTCATGAAGAAAGCAATAGCAACATACTAAACGATCGGGTGCTAAGCTAATGGAATGGGTCATGTCAATCAGATCATTCACTTAATGATGTGATCCCGTTAATCAAATAACAACTCATTGTTCATGGTTAGGAAACATAACCATCTTTGATTAACGAGCTAGTCAAGTAGAGGCATACTAGTGACACTTTGTTTGTCTATGTATTCACACATGTATTATGTTTCCGGTTAATACAATTCTAGCATGAATAATAAACATTTATCATGATATAAGGAAATAAATAATAACTTTATTATTGCCTCTAGGGCATATTTCCTTCAACAAATCCCTCCATCTCAACCCGCCCCTTGCTATTCCGAAATTACAACGCGTGCGAAAAATCCCACCTCCTGTGAAATCCCGACACGCGAAATGCCCGTGGTACCCCTGAACCGAAAGAACCGCCTCAAATCGGTGGGGGTACTTTCGTAACTTACCCCACATTTCGGACAAGCGCGTCTCTAAGCCATGGTTCCCCACTGCCATCCCATCCGCCCAGCCATTCGTACACCAAGGCCGTGAAAACCCGCGACGAAACCCCACACCCTGCTCCGTCCGCCACCCAGTCGGAGCCTCTTCCCCGACGATGTCGTCCACAGCAACACCTCGATGTCCCTCATCCACCGTACCATATGAGGATCCGTCATCGATCTCATCGTCCTGCTGGTTCAGCCACCCTGCCCCGATGTTCCCCTCGTCTTTCGCACCACCTCTATTCCCACACCGCCGTCTTCACCCGCACCACCGGAAGAGCATCATCATCACCGTTTCCTCGGATGAAGCTGCGGCCTAATCTGTGCCACCAAAGAGGTTGCACACTAATCGCCGCATTTTCTTCTTGATTCAATCCCTCCCTCGGCGGTGACGTCCACATCAGTAGGAGCTGCTACTACTTTAGCTCTCGCTCGCGCTGCTGCTCCGCTCTTGCTCACGGTCCCCTGCCTGGTCTTCCCTTGCTATTGCTCTTGCTCGCGTTGCTGCTCTCGCTTTTGCTCTTGCTTGCGATGCTGCTCCGATTTAGCTACACTTCAGTCGACTGAATCGACTTTTGGGTCAGTTGATTTTC
>NC_041388.1:317448175-317451674 GCF_002162155.2 Triticum dicoccoides
AACCAGCCGCATCGGGGAGGTGGGCTCGCCGGAGAGGTACCCCACTATCTATCTTAGGGTTCGGGATGGGGGCGGTGGTCGCCGGCGGTGGCGGGGCATTGGCGGGGCGGTGGCGTGGGGATCGTCGGAGAAAAAGCTCAGCATGGGGGGACCTAGAGGGATGGCCAGGCGGCGGCGGACCGGCGGTGGGGAGTGTTTTCGAGGAGGGCGGGGCGGCGCACCGCCGACCGCGGGCGGCGGGGGCCTGCTGTTTGGCCGGTGGTGGCTGGCGGCTCAGGGAGTGGAGGTTGAAGATGAATCGCAGGCCCTTGATTTCGTATCCAACAGCTGCAAAATCGACTGACCAGAGATGAAAAAGTTAGTCGACCGACGTGTAGCCTCATCTTGCTAGTGCGTTCAATTTCGACAGCAAAATTCAGTTTTGATAGTCAAGTTCTGTTTCGACAGTTAAGTTCAGTTTCGACAGTTAAATTCAGTTTCGACAGTTAAGTTCGGAGATGAGAGGCTGATGTATTTTACATCTAGCACTTTGTGGTTATGTATTTTACGTTATGTATTGGAGATGCTATTAGAATTCCACTCAGGTTAACGTTGTTCGTTGTCTCTCTTGTCCTGCTTCAGCCTCGGCGTCGTACAATTCACCGGAGCTGCTCCAACGACGAAACCCTCCATCACAGCGGAGCAGTACCTCGGGCTCCACCTCTAGACGCCTAAGATCTTCTTCCCCTCCTCCAACAGCCAAGTCAGCTGGAGCATCCTCACCGGCCAACCCAATCACACTGAGATCGACATGGCTTGGCCAAAGAGGTTGTACACTTGTTGCATCTCTTTTTTACTCTACATGTTATATATATTGTCCACTGAGCACTCGTAGTAACGGGAAATACGATTATTTTATCCTACTATATGATAAGCAGTGAGGTACCAGGCAAGTTAGCTATCCGTGATGGACTCTCTTGAACGCCATCATTATTTATCTTTGCATGTTTGAGCTGTGCATTTGTCGATGGGCCTGGGAGTTGAGCTACTATGGCAGTGGCCTAGGTGCAAAGTAATAGAAGTAGCACAAAAACATTTTTTTAGTGTAGGATTTTCCTTGCTCAAGCCTGCCTACTAGAATCGCCAGTGCTTGAAAGGAAAAGTGAATGAAAAACATTGGAATTGGAAAGTTTCCTATGGTACTACTTTTCATGAATTTGGTGCAAAGGAATGGAGCAAAGGAAAACTGTAGGATTTGTTCCTTTAGTGTCTCCTTGAAAGAAAAACCGTAGGAATTCTAATTTCCACTTCTCCTCCTTTTCATATTCCTATTCATCAAGCACAAGACTAAGAGATAGTAGCATAATAGCATTATAACCGTACATTTTCTTGTGGTTTGACTTAATCTCACCATGTTTTTTTGCATCCTGTGATCTTCCCATTGTTGTGAATCAAACACCCAGATTGGCAGAAATCCTGTTTTTTTAAATTCTCTGTTTTGCACATGCATTCCTATCCTATTCCTATCCATTTCCTATCCCTGCATTGTTAGAATCCTCAAATTCAAACAAGCCCTTACTCAATTACTTCTGTTACAGATATGTGTCAAAGAAAACCTTGTGTGGTTTGTCCTGCTCCTGCAGCGCTGTGTTCCACCCCAGCTCAGCTGCTCCAATGACGAAAGGGTTCACCACAGCAGGGATCAGCTCTCAAGACTGTCTTTCGCCGCCTCAGATCTTCTTCCCCGCTGCCGGCATCCACGACAACTGCATTACCATCATCAACTGAGCAGATGCCCTTGAGGACTACACGGGTTTGCAAGAGAGGTCGCACTCTTCCGTGTCTGCTTACGTTATGCGTCGCTTAATATGATGACATGCTACATTATCGTCGTGTTCACCTATTAGACTCCGAGTCAGGTCCAAACTAATGCTGAAACTTGAGTTTTTAAATGGTTGCGGGGTACATATTGGGGCAGCAATCAGTACTATCTACACTACAAAAAAATACACTTCCGTGATGATACATGTTTGTCACAGTAGGTCGCGTTTTTTGTCATGCGTGTACATCCATGACAAATTTATGACAGAATCAAGATAGTCATACCTGTGCTGTCGTAGAAGTGTTCCATGACATTACCAAAATTATCATCACGGAAGTGTCCACTTCCATGACGATAAATCGCGTGTCACAGAAGTTCTTTCGTCAAGGGTGACCGACACGTGGCATCCACCGTAAAGGAACGCCGTTAAGCTATAGGGTCGGGTTTTGGATCCGATAACCCGTTAACAACCCCGACCAATGGGAAATTTCCACATGTAAAATTCTTATTGGCCGGACGAAACACGTGTCAGCTCGTCAGTGGGTTAGATAGGTGCCTATGATACGTCGACACGTGGCACGGCCCAACAGAGGCCCATTCCTGTGAAAAGGCCGGCCCGTTTGACTTGGTCAAAAGGTGGCGGTCTGGCCCATGTAAAGCCTATTAACGGCATGTTCGCATATAGCCCATTTACAGCCCGCTAACCCAAGGCCCGCTACGCCCTATCCGAATTAGGCCCAGTAGCGTCATCTAGGCCACCCAATATGATTCCAGCCCGTTTTCACTTCTGGCCCATGTGTGGCCCATGACGTCTTTCGGCCCATATGAGGCCCTATGTAACTCTTGGCCTATTAACGGCCCGTGGTGAAACTGGCTCGTAATGAACAGTGTATCACTTTACACCCATTAACGGCCCGTGGTGAAATTGGCCCGTAATGAACAGTGTATCACTTTATACCCATTAACGGCCCGTTATTCCGTTGGGTCGTTTCCAGCCCATGTTATCTTTCGGCCTTCTCAGAGCCCATTTATTCTTGGGCTCATTTCTAGCGTTCGTTTACTTACGGCCCGTTATTGTAATTTTCTGCTTGTGGGCCAAATTCAGCCCGTGGTTACAGTCGGCTCATTTGTGGTCCGTTAATACGTTGGGCCGTTTTCATAGCGTCATCAAATACGGCCTATTAACGATGGCCCGTTATGGTCGGCCCATGAACGGACGATTCCAACTCTAGGCCGTTTACGGCCATAATGCGACCTGTTATTGGCCCATGTTTGGCCATCGATCATATTGCCTGTATAAGGCCTATTGATGATACGGCCTGTAGAAGGCCCATTGTTTCTACGGTCCGTAGAAGGCCCATTGTTTCTACGGCCCGTAGAAGGCCCACTGTTTCTACGGCCCGTAGGAGGCCCTGTGTCACTACAGTAAATATTAGCCCATGGTTATTGTGGCCTAGTTTTAAAAAATAGGTTATTGCAGCCACTAGCAAACCGCGGAAAAAGAACTGCAATGACTAGAAGCAAACAAATAAACAAGACAACAAGGAAATAAATAAGCAAGCAACTTACGCTAGGCTATCACGGCTATCACACATATTACATCCACTGGGCATCAAAGTTCGCCACTAGTGCAAATAAACACGCCGACAAAAGAATATACAAAACTAAGAGCACTTCAGAAGGCACTAGGCCTGGCCA
>NC_041388.1:317452028-317468294 GCF_002162155.2 Triticum dicoccoides
GAGTAGACCTCAGCTGTGTCAACGATAGATGCATCAACACTAGATTTAAGGCATGATGGTGCGCACGGCAGTCCTCTGACATCTTCATTGCATCTTTGACTTCAAGTCAGAGCTGAGCTGAAACAAGCCTTTCCGCTTTAAGTTGATACTGAAGAAGTCGAACTGATTGAGGCAGCAACTGCACAGAGGTTGTCTCACACCTGCTGGTGAGTAGCTTCAACTCACTGTTTTCATCAAGACAGGACCTTGGGGTCATCTCGCTGTCCTGAAGATGGTTTGGCTCACTATCTTCCCTAAAGTTTTACCCGGCGTAAGAGATACGAGTCTGAAAGAGAAACAAGGAGACACGTAACAGGTTTCACAATTATATAAGCAAATAAATGGATCTGTTCTACATAAGGAACATGTTTTTACAACTACATTTTGAAACTGGTAGTTGTTGCAAACATCCAATCAGATGTAAATAGCAAAGCAAACAAGAGTGGAGGAAATGATGCCTATCCAAATCTATACTAGAACAAAGTTTGAAGGCTTGAGAAGGATGAACTTACATTACATGTTAACACGGGCTGGACAAAGCCCTTCTCCATGTTGATGGAAGGATAATTCAATAAATTCCCCAAAGAAAATTCTTTATAAGCATTGCCATTATTCTATATTTTGCAAAGAGTAAATATAGATCAAATAATATTGGAAGAAACAGAGGATAATGAAGCTCGGGTGCAGACTGATGATACATAATCAAATAGCAATTAATTAAGTACATCGTTACAAGGCAAAAGGGAGAGAGGTACTGACAAGAGCAATGCAGAGCCCATTATTGTTTTGAGATCGTATGATCCTTTGAGCAAGGAGATTCATCTGAAATTAGTTGTCATACAAGAGAGAAGGTAAGGCACAAGCAGAAATTTAGGAGTTCAAATTTTGAATTGATATCATAGACAGTACCTTACACTGGGCTCCCAGCAGTTCTAATAGGGGTTTGGCCAATGGAGTAGGGTAAAGTGTGGTACAGTTGGGCCTGTGTTTTCTATGGCTGCTGATCTATCTAATTTAACGGGTATCACTATCTTGTGCAAATACCTAGTTTGTACTCCTTGACGACCTGCACTCACCCTCTTCCTTTTGGACACCTATTAGGAAAGAACAACATTTGACTAGAAAAACATAGTGTAATGACACATGGAATAGGTATAGAAAATGGATAGGTATGGCATATACTCATATATGATGCTTAAACTAAGTAGATGGTGTAATAAAGTAGAAGTAATGCAAGAGGTCAGAAGTAAAATATGTGTGACCAATACAACTTTGCAAAGTTAGAGCAAGCACCTTGATGGGTGAATAAGATAGGCCATCCTCCACCATGCCAAGTTTGTTAGGCAGTGGATCATTCTGCAATATTCCTCTCGTGCACCCATTCTCATATTCATTTTGATAATGTTCAATATATGACATGCATGAAAACATAAAAACAAGTGAGATTTTCTTTGTAATGCAGAAGTGATTCTAATCCAATACTGCCTCCCTGTAAACCCCTTTGTGCTATCTCTGCAATTCTTTTAAAAGATGCCATGCATGCTGTAATTTGTTGTGTGCATTAATATAATGTGGCCTACTATTCAAAATATGGGAGCTCCAGAAGTGATGACACTTCGCAGATGATAGCTTCAACATATAGTAAAGAAGAATAACTCGACCTGACCTGACAGATTCAAAATACTAAGGGAGAACAACTCGACCTGACCAGTCGACCACAAGAGAAGAGTATCATCTTAAAGAAAGAGCAGAAGAGCAAGCAGATTGAAGATATTACAAGTCTTTTAATACAATGTCGGTTGCCACCCATGATGAACCAGAGCGCACAGAGAAATACTATTCTTTCCGGTCACTCCATATGTGGCTCACATGCATTTCGAAACTAAAGTAGGAACATTTAGCTAACCAATTAAACATCTCTTAGTTTTACTAATATAAGCAATAATATCAGATATGAATTTGTTCAACTAAGCTTGTTTAGCTCGATGGGTGGAGCAGTGCTATTACGACACGAACCACGTAGGCTGATTGTGGTCATCATAAAATGGGGAAAACATAAGCATGATGAGTACAGTGTTGACCATGGTAGTGGGATGGCAGATCTGAATCTGCAAACTGCGCAAAGGGTAGTTAGCAACCGATGTTTGCTTTGAAATAACAACTAAGATTTGGTATGGACAAGAAGGTACGGTCAACAAGTGACAAAGAAATGCAATTATGCTGTCTCTCTATATGCCGCGACATGCATTTGGAAACTCAAGTGGGACCTTTAGCTAACCAATTAAATGTGTCGGTTAACTAATATCAGTATCATATCACAATCATATTTGAACAACTAAGCTTTTGAATTCTGAGTGTTGTGTTGTTTAGCTTGAAGGGTGGAGTAATGCTAGTACGACAGAAAGCACCTATGCATATCATAGTAGAGTAGATAAAAGGGGAAAACCCTAAGCATCAAGAGAAAAATCAGGAAAGTGGAACTAGCTGGACCAGGGGATGGCGCACATGCTTTTCGAAACGAATATAGGAATATTAGGTGACCAATTAAACGTTCTCTGTTTTAGTGATATGAGCATCATTTCAGATTCGTATTTCAACACATAAGCTTTGGGTTGAGGTCTTGAGGAGCAGTGCTAGCACGACATGAAGCACCTACGATGATGGTAGTGAATATAAAGGGGGGAAACCATAAGCTTTACGAGTATAGTGCCCGTGCCATGGCGGATCTAAAGGTGCAAACTGGACAAAGCTACTTCGCAACCAATATTTGCTTTCAACAAGCCACTACGATTTGGTACAGACAAGAAAAGTATAGTAAACAAATTACGATCTATTTTCCGGGTGAGATCAATAACTTAAGCACATATGGAAGAGTACCACCTCTCTTGCGACGCCGTGTAGGCCTATGCTGATACGCTGAGGGTGCTGCGGGTGCGATGGCTGTCGGCGGCGGGGAAGAAGACTTTAGACGGCAGACGGTCGGATCGGGGGATATATCCTGTTGCCGTGGACGAGGCGGTCGTAGGAGCGGCAATGGCAAGGTCGACAACGGCGCCGATGAAGCGAGAGGAGGCGATGAAAGGATCCTGGTCCAGCGCCGTGGATGAGAGACGTCCATCTCTTGTAGTGGACGACGGGGTAGGGGTAGCGGCTCCGGCAAGGTGGAGGATGGGGTGGCGGACGGAGGAGGCTAGCCGCAGTGTGGAGGTTGTCGTGCCACCGACGGTGTATGAATGGGGAAATGGAGGGGAGGGGGATCTCAAACTTTGGGACACGCTTCTCTGAAATGGGGGAAACTTACGAACTTATCCCCCGTTTAAAATTTCGGACATCACGTCGGTTGGGGATAGGATGGTAATCTCGCATCTCCCAAATATTTGATGGTAACTATTTTGGGCGAGGAGAGGGTGTTTTGCCGCCCACGGTTGGCGCCCACGGTGTATGAACGGGGCTGACAGGTAGGGCTATTGTGTCACGTCTGATGGAAGTTACACATCTGCCCCTGTTTAAAATATTAGCCTACATCGATTTCGGGCGAGGAGAGGGTGTTTTGCCGCCCACGGTTGGCGCCCACGGTGTATGAATGGGGCTGACAGGTAGGGCGGTTGTGTCACGTCTGATGGAAGTTACACATTTGCCCCTATTTAAAATACAAGCCTACATCGATTTCGGACGAGGAGAGTTTTTTTTGCCGCCCACCGTGTATGAATGGGGAAATGGAGGAAGAGACACATGTCTTTTGGACGAGCTTGAATCAAATGTGTTTTGCCGCCCATGTTTGGCGCCCACCGTGTCTGAATGGGCTCAGAGGCCGCCGTGTCACGTCTGATTGAAGTTACTAGTCTACCCCTATCGACATCAGTGTAAATCCTATCGATAAGGATGTCAAGTGTCAGGGGTAGACAGTAATTTCCATCTCACAAACACTTGCTTC
The DNA here is from genome assembly GCF_002162155.2 of Triticum dicoccoides. Taxonomy (NCBI): domain Eukaryota; kingdom Viridiplantae; phylum Streptophyta; class Magnoliopsida; order Poales; family Poaceae; genus Triticum; species Triticum dicoccoides. The sequence continues at coordinate 317,456,002 of NC_041388.1, forward strand.
GAGCAGCCCACAAATTATAGTGGGTGTTTAGCCCCTTCGTTCAAAACTTGGGAGAATTAGCATTCACGTTTGCCCTGGGACCTGGCAAACTAAATTCAAATCCAATTTGTATTCAATTATGAATATCCACAGATAATTATACGTTTTGTTATTTATTTCTTCAAAACCATAACAAAGATTTATTCCACCTTTATATATGCTTATGATTTAGAAATGTCGTGATCTTCGAATTCAGTAGGTTGGATACACTCTGAGTCAAACAGTTATTTCATCCAATATAATATGCTCACACGACAAACAGTTCACCTTATGTCAATCATACAAGTTCTGAGGATTACCTCGCCTAAAAAATTTGGATCATTACAACACATGGACAACATAGGGGGTCTTGCAACATAATCCATTCAAAGACATGATAGAACATGCAAGTACAATAATCTAATGAAAATTTCAACTTGTATCTAAAGAAGAACCGAGATTATCTTGGGCTTCAGATAGCAGAAACAGCAGGACCTCCTCCGTCTTCAAATGCAACATTCTTGCTTCCTCCAATTCTTGGGTTGCTTGCATAATGCGTGCCGCTAATTCCATAATTTCCAGCCTCAAGATAAATATTACCTCATTCATGGCAGCCACACCATCTCTTTCTGCCTCTAGTAGAGCCTCAAGCACTATAATATCTGTGCTCAGACTGCTCTCCAACGGTGTTGCCTCTGAACTGCTACCATCTGGTAACATAGATGGCGCACTGCTTCCACAAATAGATTCTGGGGTTGTACACTGTGTCCTAGTGTGAACGACATCCTGAAAGGTTTCCGCTGGACATCAGTAAGAGATAGTTATCGTATGATCCAGGCAGTAAGCTTACATGGTAAACGAGAGATGAATTATTGCCGAGCATGGCAAACTATATTTAAATGGTTCGAAGCAGCATCAGTCGAAAAGAAATTAAAATGGTAAGATGAAACTAGGGATGTAAGTGGGAAATAAACGAAATCTGCCAGTCCCATCTAGTTAGTTTTTGCTACCTCCCTAGTTCATTTTCCTCAAAAAGAAGAAAATCTCTTTTGAACTATCATACCACTAGTGGACTTTAATCGGGATTAAACTGGACCTAGTTGCCATCCCTAGTTGAAAGGGAGTGTACAACCGCTATATTTAAGTTGGCAAGGCATCTAAGCAGTTGAAATAATCTGAGAAAGCACTTAATAGTGTGGCCCCATATAAACTACGAAGACAGTCTTGTGACGAAGTTGAGAGGAAAAGTTAAGGACTCAAATGAAATAGGCATGCATTTCTTTACGATAGTACAGCAGGCACTACTGACATATTGGCCAACTCAGGTATAGCGTAACAACAAATAAGCATTCGAATCAAGCAATACAGCAAGGCAGACAACTGAACTATTTGTAATTCGATAGGATTACACGTTGAGGGCACAAGCCAAGAAAGCAGCCCACTCGCATTACATTTCACATGTACTAAAACACACTGGCTTACCATATGTTGCTGTGAAGCCTAGCTGCTGTTGCAATGTTCTTTGAAGATATCATCAACATCCCGTGGTTGCAAATCTAGTTGTTGTAGTTTATTCTGCACCATCTATTTAGGTAAAATTAATTTTAATCGCATGCACTGGTCTGAATTGATCATCAATGGTTCATCTAAACTAATGAAAGAAGGGTGTGTGCATACACGACAATACTCCCTCCGATTCTTTTTACTTTGTGTATAACTTTTTCTCAGTTTTCTCGTATTAGTCTGTGCGTTGCCGATTCCTAGCGCTGGTTTCCTTTTGTGCCCCGCCCCATCCGCCTCTGCCCTAATTAATTGGCAAATTAGTCCAGAAAAATTTAACCAGTGCCCTCCTTGGTATGCAGGTCAAGAGTTATGCACAGAATAAATAGAATCGGAGGGAGTATATCTGCTTCCCTCTATTTTTATGCTTGTTCGAGGTGCCAGCCCCAAAAGAACAAATATTTTGCTTGATGGGGTTGGCAGCTCCATAATTAATAGAAGCATCAAATTAGTCATGCAACTTGGGAAGATCAAGAACACACAAACAAGTAATGAACAGAGGCTCGGAGCAGTGATGTAATAGCTAGCATCAGAAAATGTAGGGTAAAACGAACAAAAAGCAGCGAAACCACATGCTAGTTTGCTAATGTGTAATTAAGCATAGAGAACATTAAGCAGTCTGATGGAACCAACAGGTGGCATCAGAACAAAACTAAAGCATATTAACTATATGTGCACTGGTATGTAATTTAGCACATGTAACATGTTCACTGCCAGAAGTATGGCCCTACGGGTTCAAGCAGAATAACACGCCTCAGCAAAAACTGAATGATGCCTTAAAGAAATTCAAAGGTGCGGTGCTTATGCTAGGAAAGTGAACATAGGCGCCGGCTGTTGGATAATAGTACCTGATTCTCGGCGGCGTATGGGTATCATTGTCATACTTGATAGCTAAGGATCGTCGATGGTGCTCGTGTTGCGGTTGAATTTGGGCCGGCTGTTGCCGTCGCTGAAGCAGCTCCGGTGCTACGGTTGCGGCGCCTGTCGACATACAAGAAATCTCATCTGTGGTAAGTGAACAGTTGCATGATAAAGAGAAACACCGAAAGAGTACAAATCGAAATAACCTGATGAGGCTGCGGCATTGGTAAAGCAGGGCCAATGGAGTTGAATATGGCGTTCGTGGAGCGGGTCCGGTGTAGTGGACGAAGGCTTTAGCAGGCGCGTTGTACAGTGCTTTCGGTGAGGCGAATCTGTTGCGGCGGACGGTGGCTTGTATGAAGGGCCAGCGAAGGGGCGGACGAGGGAGTCAGTGAAGGGCCTAAGCTATGGTGGACGAGGGCGCCGGTTAAGCAGATCCGGTGCGGTGGACCATGATGGCGGTCAAGGAGATCTGGAACGGTGGACAAGCCAGTCGCTGAAGCGGCTCCGGTGATGTGGTGAGTTGGCAGTTGGGGGTTCCAAGGTGCGGAAGGTAGATCCGGCGGGGTGTGAGGTCCACCGCTGCGGCGGAGGACTAGATTCGGCGGCTTGCCGTGGTTGGGGGGGTCGGGGAGGGGAAGGGGAGGGGCTCTGGGGAAGAATGTTGGGGGCAAAGGGGGGAAAACAATGGAGTTACCAAAGCAGCCCTTTTCCGTTCATGTGGCAGGGGTAAAACAGGAATATCGCAGGGCTAAACTTTCGAGCGCGTGATATTTCGATGTGAGCGGGAAGTTTGAAAGCTTTTGGCGCCTAAAATTATAATATTCTGCTCTCGTACGGCCGACTATGATATCATGGCCGACAATTTGTTTGTTTTGCACACAAAAAAATGTGCAAGTTTTGAAAATCAATGTCTCCAACTCGAAACTTAGATTGTCCATTCAATTCAAATATGGATCATTGAGCTACTACAAGCAAATACCATCATACGGTCCAATTCAAATGAAATTCCAAATGTGTTTATCCTAAATATGATGACAAAAGCAAAAATGTACATCTCTAGGTTTGATTATAAAGTTTGAACATGCCCGTATGTGTATATCTCTAGGTTTGATATATGAATTTGAAATCACGAAATCCCGGCTTAAAAAATGTACCTCCGTTTAAATGAATTACAAAAGCTAACGACGGAGTCGAATTCCAATATTCCAATCTTAGGTTTGTAATTCTGGTACATCAAGGTATATCACGCATGTTCAAAAGTATCGTTATCTAATAGAACAAACTGTGAAACAAATTGATCAACCATGAGTGCACAATATCTCAATTACGCTGAAGTCCCTCAAATATAGACACCTCACTCTTTATCTGAAGTCAACCCCCCCCCCCACCACACACACACACAGAGAAGTCATTCTCTCCCCAAACACCAACACACGAGCACATTAACACCCCTTTCTCTTGTAAAGTCCGGACCCCAACATAGGTCTCTATCACTTTGTCTCTCGGGCATGCACACATCTCTTCCCTCACTCTCTAGGTCTCCCGCGATCTCTCTTACCCAAGCACACGCACTATGTAGAGTGCATATTTCCCATACACACAAAACATTGCCCCCAAACGTCTATCTCCCTAGTTATGTGGTTCTCGCGCACTCACCTCACACACCACCCCCACTACAAACAAGAACACTTTGTCTCCTTGTGCACCACTCTCCTCTTTCTATCTCTCCCACATGCGGACCCGCCCCAGCTCCTTCCCTGTATACATATATGTCGTGACTCTTTGCATAGCTCCCTAATGTATAATCATTCTCGATTTCGCACATTGTTCTCTACACCATCTATTCTAGCTCTCTCATGAAGTCCCTATCACACACATGATGACTCGCTTCCCTTGCGTCTCCGTTCATAGGCCAATTTCGGACAACATCAACATTATCTCCCTATCTATACGCCATTTATGGACACAAACGACCCCTCTCGCCCCCTCTCTTCATCTCTCTCTCTCTCTCTCCGTCGCTAGCTCTCTCTTTCTCTCGCTCTCACACCCCTCTCCCACACACACACTCGATGTCTCTTCCAAATAGTCTGCTCCCCCGCCCGCACCCGTGCTATCTCGCTACTACACATGTCACACCATTCCCCCTTCCCTTATACTAGGTTTACATCATCAGTGGTCTCTCTACTCCACATACACTCTCTCCCTCTCACACACAAACGCGTGCACAAACACACACAGACACACACAAACACCCATTTACCTGGATCCTCATCTATCCTCATGTCTGCATGTGTATCTCACACACTCACTCTCTAATTATGTATATGTGTCTCCACGTTACACAACACAAAGCCCCATGTACATGTCTCTCTCTATCCTCCACACACATAGACACAAAGAATCTGTTATCATTGCCTCAGTCCCTAACATATCACACACGCACTCTCTCTCTCTCTCTCTCTCTCACAAACACGCTCAACAAGGGTTTCCCCGTGAATAACTTACCGTCTATTCATGAACAATCGTGGCAGTACGGCAAACACGAGACGTGAAAAAGAATAAATCTACACATGTTTAGACCACCTAGTATGACTACTAGGACTAGAGCAAGCCAAAAAGCGCGCCGCCGTCACCCCCTCCTTGTCGACGACGAGAAAATATTTGTTTTACACAGTCGAGAAGTCATTGTGCTAAGGCCCCACATGCCGAGGCATTGAATAGAATGTAGATGCTAGTTTACGGAAGCAAGTATCGATAATACGTTTGTATCTCCATACTTATATTTCTTATCTTATAAAAAACTGAGTTGGTGATGATGGTACGTGTGCCATCTTGCAATATAGACCGTCCGATCTATATCTGACGGATGGAAATTAAACTAAAAGATACCTGCACTCCTCTCCATATTTGCAGACAAGGCCTTCCCTCGTTCATCCTTATCTCCAACAAACCTCATTGTTGAGCAATTAAGAAAGGAAGCCTCTGGAACAAACTGGCCTGGTGGCCGTTGCCGGCGCCGTCAATCCCCATGCCTCCGCTCAGTTCGACCACCAACCACCACCACACCCCACTCCTCTTCACCTTATCTCATATTTCTCGAGATATCATTAGTTTTTACACATGGGATTACTCCCGCAAGGGTCAATCACAATAAGTGTTTTATAAAAAAATGCATCTTGATATTCCGTGCAATGCACGGATCTTGCTAGTACTCCTACACAAGACTAAGTTGGTGATGTTGGTGTGTCTGCCATCCGTCGTTTCTGACCATTAGATCTACATCTAACGATTGTGAGGCAAGTTGTTGCCTTTTCTCACCAACATCCCACTTGTCTACCAATTTGCAGAAAAACCCATAATTAGTATCCTAAAACCAACCACATCCCTCCCAGACCTCACCAAAACAGCCCAAGGAATATATTCTAATTGAAACATAATATATCTCTAGTGACATATGTATATCAAAACTAGAGTGTTTTGCACCAAGTTTGTAAATAAGTATTATTCTAATTATGATTCGTTGCAACGGACATGAACATTGCTAGTATTTCCAACCATGCATTTCTTTTCCTAGTATTCCATAGTTTCGAGTTTTCCATCAAGATATTAGTCACTCATGGTTGATATTTACTTTCAATCATGTACACATATGCACTATATAACTAGCCTTGCTTATTGGCTTCCAAAGCTTAACTTCCACTCCTACTTACAATATGTAGAGTATTTAACAAAAAACTACCACTTTCAACCAGCCCTAGGAGGAATCTATTGTACAAAAATAGCAAAAACATACCCAAAATTTCTTAATCCACACCAAAAACTACCTAGTACTCCTACCGATTAGGTTCGTTTAAACCCATTTATGACAGGGTTGGCCCACATGTCCGTGCTGACGAGGCAGCTTAAACCAACACATTTTGTTTGACCATTGACACGAGGGACCCACATCTGACCTTCTATCCTGTTATTCCCCCTCAAACCATTATTTTTCCTGAACATTACTTCAAACAGTACTGATGCATGTTCGTCGGTGGTGCTGGTGATGAGCGAGTTGGCCGCCGCTCCACGGGCCGGACGCCGCGCTGGCTTCCGCACGGGTTGGCAGGCTGGCCCGAGCGTGACTCATGAGCGAGCAAGCCACCGCGCTGGCCTTCGCTTGAGCCAGGTGGCTGGCCTTAGCGCGGCGCGCGTGAGCAAGCCACCGTGCTGCCTTGCCAATCTAGCTAGCAATCCTTGCAGACAAGCAGCTAGACGGAGCTATCTTGGCTAGCTAGCGGCCGCGAGCGTCGGACGGAGCTGGCATCCGGGCTGCCGCAAAATGATCTCCGCACCACCAGCGGTTTTGACCTCGCCTTCTGCCGGCGGCGGTAGCTGCGTCCCATGGCTAAGGATGACTAGGTGGACGGGCCGGATGTAGGAGGTCACTCGAGGATTTTTGTTGGTAAGAGCATGTACAATGGTTGATAAGGTAGTCCTATCTTAAGTCTGCCACGTATGGAAGTGGTAGTAGTTTCTTGGCATTTTAGTGGTTTCTTGCATTATTAGAGCAAGTACAATAGAGCTGAGTCAGCGGGCTATAAGAAATAAACTACTACTACATGTTGGCTATAAGATGGGGTGTAGATGACATGGCACTGGCTTATAGCCAGCAGCTGGCTATACTATTAACCATGCTCTTAGGGGTTTCTTGTAAGGAACAATGTACATACTACTAGCGACAAAAGGCGATTCTAGGTTGCGTTGTACTCCAACGAGTACTACTAGTGGTCGCGGGAGTGTATACCTCATTTCGTGGGTTCGATCCCGGCCGAACGCACGGCGGCCTTTTTTTTAAAATAGTACTACTACACTTTGCTGCGAGCCAATATTTTACACGGGTAGTTTGAGTTTTGAAGTCAAACGGACATGCGGCCCCACAATCTGGGTGCACTGGACAGCCTAGCCACGTGAACGGATTTTCCTTCCCAGCATCCCGTGGCTCGCGTGCTCGCCCTAGCCGCACCTCTCTTACAGCTTCCAGCTAGTAGCATATTTAAACTAGCGCCTCCCAATTAAGCCCGAGGAGATGGAAAAGCCTGGCGGGGCATTGGGAACTATGCAATATGGTTCCGTACGTAAAGTGCTCTACTACTACTCTATAGCTTGTGGCGTTGCATGCATGGACTTCACTCCATTATCGGCTCTACTATAAAAGAAATTCATCTTGCCATGTTTTATTTGAAACGGAGGCAAAATCTTTGCTTCATCTCATTCATAAAGAAGGAACTACTAACAAAGTTCGACGAGATCCATTACACCTCCACAAATGGAAGCGAAAAGCCTAGTATCGCTGTATCAAATAACTCAAATGTTCTGCCCCTACAATAACCGTCGCTGATAAGCAGGCTGCTAGTGTGTGTGTGAGAGGAGTGGCTGAGTAGGCCAGCTACGTGAGAGGAGCGGCTGAATAGAGCACCGAGAGTACCCACTAGGCCACTACGCAGGTGTACTTCCCCTGCATTGATAGTACAACGATGGTTCTAGAGAATAGTAGTATCCTCCACTTCCAACTGTAGCTCCTTGGCCCTGAGATTCAAGAGTTCAAAACTGGTGCACTATACTAGACTAGACTAGAAGTACAGTACATCGCACTACTAGTTGAGAAAAGTAGTACTAGTACTACTACAGTAAGAGTGCGTACTCCTCCGTCACATAATGTAAGACGTTTTTTGACACTAGTTGGCGTGTACAAAAAATGGCAAAAACATACCCAAAATTTCTTAATCCACGCCAAAAACTACTACCTAGTACCAAAAATTTCTTACTAGTGCTATTATTTACAGTATAATGCAATCCCATAACGTTCCATAATCCCTTTCTTTCAAAAAAAATCTCTTCTGGAGAGAAGATTGCTATCTCCACGCGAGCTTCTCATAGGCCAGCGCCACCGCATGCAGTCATGTGAGAGAGAGGGAGACAACCATGCAGCATGCAGAGAGAGGAGAACGCGGGCGGACAGCCAATGGGCTGCATGGGGCATTTATAGCTGCTAACTCCTTCCATCCATGCGCCAGGGGTATTTCCATCTAGAAAGCATGCAGTGAGCCCCTGCCTTGGTATCCGGGTCTGCTCTTATGCGCAGAGTAAAAAGAATCGGAGGGAGTACTAGTAGTAAATAATAGCCTCACCCCTTCACCGAGGAACGATCTACAGTTGGAAGGGACGAGGCCCTGCGGTTACTACGCTCTTATCTCCTCCTCGCCAGTTCCCCTCCCCCCGAAGAGAAGGTAGTTCGTCGCTCCTCCCATGGATTCTCCAGGTGGTTCTCCTCCTCGTCGGGGCTGGGAGACCTTGGGCGGCGATCCTGTGGGAGAAATCGCATGCCGCTCCGACGTCCTCACCGCCGCAAGACTCGGTGCTTCCTGCACCAACTTTTTCAAGATGCTGCTTAAACAGGCCATGCTTGTTGGTCTTCCATGCATCCTCGAGTAGAAGGTTCTTCTATGGGACAATCCTTCGAACAGTCCACCGCTCCCTGGCCATGGTTGCACATTGACTCCGATAGAGTTGCCGACGTTGAGAGGTAGTCGGATTTTGTCCAATGAGTAGGTCAGTAATGGAGTTTGATCATGTAGTACTTAGTTATTCCATTTCCATCCCGTAATTTCTCCGCTGCCCACCATCTTATATATAGGTCTGGGTTGGTGCCAACGAAGATTGGCTTGCATACCTCCGACCGGATACCACCATCATTTTGCACAACATCCACAGCAGTGCGGCCGTTCCGGTAGACTCCTTCTCCACCATTGGGATCGGCCTTCCGGACTGGCTGGGCAAGAATATGTATGATGATGCCTACATGAGATTGAAGAAGATAGCAATTGCGGACCCGCCGACAAAGAGATGCGGCTACGACGATTACTATCTCATCACGGTGGTCGACATAAGGATTGCCATCAATGCAGGAGGCAGTAACGGCAGAGGCCGGTGCATGTTGACGACGACAGATTTGTACCCCTACACGTTCGAAGACGCCGTGCGCCATCTAGGCCGCATCTTCGCGGTGACAAGCCAGGGGACTTGTTTCATTTGGTTGACATCCTACGATACGGGAGATTACAAACGGAATGCACAAACCATCATTTGCATCCCTAATGGTACTCCATTATTTTGCAGGGACCAGTCATCCCCCGATCAAAATAAGATCGCCGATCCTGGATGTGCATTTGCATCCGCGATTCGGTCTAACCTGGAACCTTGTAGCTGACTTTGGCATATTGGGATCAACTATCTTAGCAGTCGTTACCCATGGTACCACTCATGTGCAACATGGTCACATAATCTACCACGATCGGACCGTCACCATCTACCTAGGTATTCCATTTTTTAACCCTCTCACCTTCTCTTTCATTGTTGTACTAGTAGTCTACTTTGTAGTACTAGTAGGAGTACTTTTTACCTTGGAGGACGTGTATAGCTAGCTAGGCCCTTGAAGACTTGAACCCACTAGCTGCCACCATTTTTGTTTTTCCATGTCTTACTATCTCATTGATGTAGCCAAGAGTGGCTATATATAATAAGTCGGTTATTTTACTTCCTCTATACCGGAGTAGTACTATTTGCTGCACAGTATTACTGACCGCCACATTTGAGCACAACATTATTATGCATGGACCTTGACTATGTATGTCACCATGTGTCCAGATCTGGGATGCCGCGTGTACCAGATGAACAGCACCGAGTTCGACCCCCGTGATGCTACGTGGGTGCCGATGAACACTCTTGGAGAGTACTCGCTTTTCATCGGGGACAGCTACCCCATTGTGAAGCGGATGCCACCTTCCGTGCATGACATGGAAGGCCTGCCATTCATGAAGCATGGTTGTGTCTTCAGTGCGCACCGCCGGATGAATGACATGTTGGGACACGCTATCCCTGATTTTTGCCGCTTCAGCTTGGATGAGTCTCCATCGTGTGGAACCGGACTAGAAAGCTGCAACAATGATTCCCGTTGCCCACCGCTATGGATCATGCCATCCATGAAGAACACCTGGGACTGGAACATGGAGGAGGACATGTAGCCCATCTATAACGTGTAAGTGGAGTACGGTAATTGAGAACGGTAGCACTGTGAATATATGTAGACTAGTCATGCACAAATTTATCACATGAGTTGAGATGAACTTGTGTAGCATACTGGCATTTTTCCTTTAGAATTTATTACTAGTAAATGTTTTATGTGTACGTGCAACTTGTGTGGTTGTTGCATGGGCTCCAACACGCTCTTTGAGAAAAAAAGGTGGCACAGCTTTGGATATACGTGACGTGGCGGCATCATACAGTAGCATCGTTCGCTATAGTTGTACTAGTACACTCCTACTAGGACGACGACTCCTATAAAACCTTGCGCTTGGCTCTTTGCTTCTTCGGGAGGTTCAACAGTTCGTACTCGTGTGAACCTTGCACTTGGCTCTTCGCCTCTTTGGAAGGTCCAACAATGATGGTACTACAGTATAATATGCTTCTGGCAATCTGACACTGATTGAACTGCTGCACGTCCACCGCGAGGGCGAGGGAGAGGGAGAGGGAGAGGGCGCTGTAGTCAAAACCCTCTCCTCGTCCGGCGAACCACCGCGCGCGTGGGCGAGGGAGAGGCGTAGTAAGCAAGCTTCTCCTCGTTCGGTGATTTGACGGGACACATCAAAGCAGTACTAGTACTTGTAGTAGTAGTCCATACTGCGTCCTTTCCGATTAATATGGCTTAATTTGAAATGAAAAAAATACACTGGCGGTTAACGTATGTAACAGTACGCTGTTTACGGTCACTATATATAGTTTTGCGGCAATTATGCGATCACTAGCTCATCGTAGAGCACCGTATTGCACCCTACTGACCGGCTACATAGTCGACGTGGCACTTTGTTGACTGGTTAAATTGTCACCTGGTTTCTGGGTCCCACCTGTCAGTTGGCAGAGCAAAGAAATCAGTTAAACAAAACTTTACGCAGGAGTGACACGAGTCCAACCCTTGCGCGCGAACCGCCTTGGCTGTGTATGTGAGTGCATGCATGTGTCCTCCCTCGGTCTTCCAACAAAGAGTGTACTACATGATGTACATCTACACTTCCAATGCGTTTAGCCTTTAATCTAAATCGATATTGATTGACTAATGCACCAACTTGTGCTGTAGGTATAGGCTACATGTCTATCCTTAATTACAACATGCAACGGCCTTCATTTAATCTTCTTATCTCAATGGTCGCATGCACACATAAGTCTACTACTTTTGGGCATTAATTATGCCCTGGTCAATGTGTAAATCTCTAAATGTACAGTCTTTCATGGACGTAGGGAGTAGGTTGAGCACTTGAGCGTGAGCGTGTGTGTTGCGTCGTGTGCTGTGTGCCGCATGGGTGCATGAGTGTTGCGTGCGTCCATGTGTATGTGTGAGTGTTGCATGTTGCATGCATGCATGCATGCATGGGACTTACTCCCTCCCATTGACATGTTCATATTTCAAGCTTCCTCTGTTCCTTCCATATGGTGATACTCCCTCTGTTCCCAAATAGTACAGAGTAAAAGCCTCCCTCTGTTCCCAAATACTGAGTATTTGTCTTTCTACAGATTTCAACAAGTGACTAGGTACGGAGCAAAATGAGTGAAGTGAGCGTAGAGGCATAGGGATACTATAGAAAGGAAGTCCTCACGATCCATTTATTCCCCATCACGGTCAGAGAGAACTATTCAACTATTCTCTTCTTCTTCCTACTCTCTTCTTCTTCCTCCTCTCTTCCCCATCGTCGGCCGCACACCATTTACCCCTGCTCACTGCTCGCCCGCCCGCGCCATATTCCTTGGTAGCTCGCGCGTAC
>NC_041388.1:317468704-317477284 GCF_002162155.2 Triticum dicoccoides
GCTTGGCCACACGAGGAGAAGCTTCTTTGCTCGCCCGCCCGAATCCACTTCCCCGCTGGCTCGCAGGCACTAAAAACCCCAATGGCAGAACCGACTGACACGCAGAGCCGTGATTGGAATTCCCTCCCCGATGTTCTCTTGGAGCAGATCTGTAGTCGTATGGACCTACTCAGCACCGTCCGTCTGGCCGCATGCTCGGTGTCTTTGTACCGTCTACTCGTCTGCAACCGGCCGGCTCTTTTCAAGACACCCTGCTTGCTGATGCCCGTTCCTCGCAGGTGGCCCAGACACCGACTTGACGATCCTACGGAGGTTGTCGTGGTGCCCCTCGACATGCTACCACTACCCCTCCACCCGTCCTTCATGTGCGGCCAGTACTGGGCGGGCATGAATTCCAACTGGATCGTCCTCATCCACCACACCGGTAGTCCGTGGTGTCTCGTGGATATCTACACCCAGTGAGAGATCACCGTTCCATTGTTGGATACGCCGCCATCGAGCCTCGCAGCCCGTCGGACACTCCTGCCTACTACGCATGAGACGCATCAAGCTTTTGGCTCGACCTCTGTTTGCAGAAAGTTGTAATCTGCGAAGTGTCCACACCATCAGAAGACTACATGGATTACAAGCTCGTTGCCTTGTTCAACAAGGGATTAGTCTATCTGGAATCCGGTCTCCATACATGGTTATGGCTCATCATCAATCCTGTTGAGGAAACATTTCTGTCTTATGCTATAGTGCATGATGGCATTGTTTACGTGGTCGACGCACAGATTGGCTACATATATTGGTGGAATCTATCGTCGTGTAATTGTTCTATCTCATCTCATCTTTACCTTATGAATACTACTGCCTGTTCATTTGTTACAAATTTAGAATGCATAGCATGTCTATAACCATATCATTGCTATATGTTCCTCTCATTTCCTAGATTTTTATGACCACACATGTTATTGTTAGAGTTGATATGAGAACAATTGGCATCTAATGATTGTTAGAATACATATTATGAGCATAACATCATGATTGCTATATGTTACTCTCGTTTACAAGATTTTTATAACAACGCATGTTATTGCTTAGAGTTGATATGAGAACAGTAGTAGTAAGTGCTATGGTAGAATATGAGTAGGCGTTGTCATAGCTGTTTTCCTCTCATTGTTACATGATGTTTGAACAATGACATATTGCTAGAATATTAAAGCCATTGGCTTCTTTTTTTAACTTGGGGTATGATTATGACCACGGCATTGCAATTCTCTGTCTATGATATGTGTCACTATTATAATAATCTTAATTCCACACATACTCTGAACATGATTGTTTATTTTTGTCCTTTTGGTCTCCAATTTGAATTGTTGTAGCAGACGCAAATGCGCTGGCCTTCATGATTCCAGGACCTAGAATCATACCAGCCGATGGGTGGTGGTTTATCGCTCGTTCAGCTGACGGCGGTCATTTGATGCTCATTCGCACGTACCAAATTGACCAAACCATTACATCAAACCACATGCAGTACAATGCGTGGGGCGTTCGTGACATTGATGGCTATGGCTGCTTCGTGTTCGAGAAAGATCCCAGCTCCGTTGGGCCAGGCGTATTCAACTGGAGGCGGGTTTACAGCCTCGGCAACCACTCCTTGTTCCTTGGGCTCAATTATCCGATCATCCAACCAATCATCGATCATATCACCAGCGATGATTACTGTGCTATGCAACTTCCATTCGCGAGGCGGGGCTGTGTTTACACATCATACCATGGGTTTCATGAATCACCATATCCAGAGATTCTCGACACAGCTTGTTGCCAGATAATCTTCAGTGTGTGAAAGGCATCAAGCTTCCATGCGATGGATGGCTTTTGCAAACCCGACATGCGGCGATGTGGTTCATGCCAACAACAAATATGCACAACTTGATTCGTGCTGATATCTAGACTGAGCCATGTATTTTGCTGCTGTAGCACGACCCTCTTTTGTTGGATATTATGTACTGTTATTAGTTTGAAGCACTCCTCTGGTTTGAAGGATAGATACCTTCATGGGATCAAGTGCATCCTAACTCACCTGTGTAGGATGTACTGATAATGATGATGGAGATGCTGTGCAGAAGCCATATATATATACACACACACATATATATATATATATATATATATATATCAGTTAGGCTTCAAGTGCGTACTTGTTAGTTAAACCTATGTATAAATTGTGACACTAAATACGACTAGTAAGTAGTACAGTAGCAGTACTAGTATACGTCGGTTAAATTATTCATCATGTCCACACATTGAATTGACGTGACAACACGCTGCGCGTGAGGTGACACAAGAATCCTGGCAGCGTGTTTGGGTATTCTGGACTTCAGATTTGGAGTACCACTTATCTGTCGAAATCTTTCATCATTCACTTAAAACATTCGATTGATCATACATTGAGTACCATATAACTGGAAATACCGATGCAAGTCGAAGAAGGATTGGCCCGTGCTGCCGGCTGGCGTCAAGTTCGATCCCATAGATCAGGAGCTGATCGAGCACCTTGAGGCCAAAGTGAGTGCTGACAGCGCGAGATTTTAGTCTCACATCGATTTGTTCATACCAACCATCGACAGCTATCACGGCATATGTTACACCCAACCTGAGAAACTTCCAGGTAAGACACCGATCGGCCGTCTACTTGCACAAACATATTCCTTTGTTTATAGCTCTATTTTTCTTTTTAGATGCAGACCTGGTGAAGCAATTACAATTTGACAGTTAATAAAAAGTGAAACAAATGACTGCAACATGCCAAATATGTTATGAAAATGCAAACTAGGTACACTAAAACCTTAATTCCACAATACTGCAGGTATCACATTGAGTGGCCTAAGGAAGCATTTCTTCCAACGCAATTCCAAGGCATTCAAAAGGGGTGCGTGGACACTTCGCAAGATACAGTCAGAGTGCGGCATGCACGTGATGTGGGACAAGACCGGCAATACCTTGCCGGTGATGGTCAACGGCCGGCAGACGGGCAGCAAAAAAGGTTCTGGTGCTGCACACCAACAAGAACTTCGACCGGCAGAGGACCAACTGGGTGATGCACCAGTACCACCTCAGGGACCTGGACCAAGAGAAGGAGCGGGAGATGGTCCTCTACAAGATTTTCCACTAGACGAACACTAGGGCCAGGAGTAAAAAGATTGTAAGTTAGTTTGGTATTGGTAGTTGTACTACCTTGTCGTCCGCAAGTTGATATTGTTGTAAACGATCTTCTGGTATGAACTTGCATTTGCTTCCAACCATCATGCCGAGGGTCGACGTGGATATAAAGCCGAGTCATTTGTTTTGAAACGAATTTTCAGGCACCTGATTCTTATTTGACGGGTAGCATAAGCACCCGCCGTTCGAATTCCCGGTTCTCCAATTTTTTTGAAACAAGTGCATGCACTTATTATCACGATAAAAAACAATATCTGTGTTGCATCCCAGTTATCAGTCTGTACTTGCAGAATTCTCTCGTTTATTGAGCACGTATATTGTTTTTTCAGGTCGAGCAAGTTTCAACTTGGCTATAGATTGCCCAGGGTTGTTTTGTTTATAACAGGCCCAGCCCATGACGACAACGGGGCACAAAGATCCAGCAGGTATCTACTGGCCTCTGGCCCGCCAACATTAGTTATATTTTGTCTTACAACATCCACAGGCAGTTTTTTTTACTGAATCAAACACACAGCCCAGTTCTATTTTCCTCTTGAAACACATGTCCTACATCCGTTTTCTAATCTCTACCTATAGTTTTACTAGTTCATATACACGTATCATTATATTGAAAACACATAAAATTCCCTTTTCATATTTACATCCTTATTTTTGTTGTTTTTTCCCACCCAGCGCTGATTTTTTTACCACTGGTTTTCCCTTAAACCAACTAAATTGTCCCACGTCTTATTTTCTTACAAAAACAAAACAATTTTTGGCAAATCAATAAGTTCTTAAAAAATGTTTATCATTTCGGGATTACAACAGTTCGGACTCCACCGAAATATGCAAAATAAGGTTGGACTTCTTGACCGTTGTCCTGGGCAGAAAATGGGCTGTAATAAATTACATAAGAATTAGCAAATGGGCTGCAAATTATAAAAAAATAGCAAATGGGCTTTATGTTGTCTGCCATAGATTTGGAGACTAACTTGTGGGCCTACTAAGTTCATGCGTACACAAGGTTTCTCAAAAAAGAAACTTAGTCAACAATCGACTCTACCAGCGTCAGGCCATTAGATGTCAATCTAACGACAATCGTGCTTCTTCAGTCTCTGATCTTCCTGCCCCAGCCGCCCAAACCAGCGCCGTCGGAACCGCCTGCTCCCGCCTCCTGTGGTCGGCAGTGCTGCTGGGAAGGCCTCACGGCCCCATCATACTCGCATCCCTGGCCTGTCTATCCCTCTACTCACCCACACCTCCTGTTATTTTCCGGCGACGGCAGCCGAACCAGTCAACTCTCATACTCTCCACCACGTGGGCAGCCACTGCCATGTCTTTCCCGGCTCCGTGTCGTTCCCTTCGTAGGCCTTGCCGTCGTCCACCGCCCTGGTGCTCTCGGTGCGGCATGATCAATGATGTCCATCCAACGGCCGTAGTGCTTCTTCAACCTCTGGTCTTCTTGCCCCAGCCGCCCAAAGCAGCGCCGGTCGTGCCGCATGCTCCTGCCTCCCGTGGCCGGCTGTGCTGCCGCGGAGGCCTCACCTTCCCCATACTACTCCCACTACTGGCCAGGCCATCCCTCCACTCACCCACTCCCCCTGTTATTCTGCGGCGACAGCAGCCTCATACTGTAGCCGAACTAGTGAACCCTCGTACTCCTCTCGCGTGGGCATCCACTCCCGCGTCTTCCATGGCTCTGCGTCGTCCCCTTCCTAAGCCTCGCCGTCGTCCACCGCCATGGTGCTCTCGGCGCGGCGTGGTCAATGTGGTCAACGACCGACTTCCATCGGAAGAGTACTATACGTGGAGAGGCTGACAGCTGGGTCCCCGGCAACCGCAAGGAAGTGCCTCCTTATTACGCGCAAAATAATTATTCCTCCACCTGACAGCAGGGACCCACTAGACGGGCCACCAGTATTTCGCGGAAAAAACGTTTCCCCCCTGACTGCTGGGACCCATCGGACGAGACACTGTATTTCACGAAAAAAACGTTTGCCCCTGACTGCTGGGACCCACCAGATGGACCACCGTATTTTGCGAAAAAAAACGTTCCCCCCCAGCTGTCAGCTCGGACCCACCGGAAGTGCCTCCTTATTACGCACAAAAAAATGAATACTCCCCCTGCTAGCTGGGACCCAACCTGGTGGGAGGCTGACTTGTGGGCCTACTAAGTTGACGAGGATGGAGGGCTTTGTCAACTTAGTCAATATGAACGATTCTAGCTCTAGTGACCGTACGATGTCCATCCAACAGCCGTAGTGCTTCTTCAACCTCTGGTCTTCTTGCTCCAGCCGCCCAAAGTTGTGCCGGTCGTGCCGCGTGCTCCTGCCTCTCATGGCCGGCTGTGATGCCGCGGAGGCCTCACTGCCCCCTACTACTCCCACCGCTGGCCCATGTCATCCCTCTACTCACCCACAGCCCCTGTTATTCTGCGGCGACGGCAGCCTCACGCTGCAGCCGAACTAGTGAACCCTCGTACTCCTCTCCGCGTGGGCATCCACTGCCACGTCTTCCCCGGCTCTGCGTCGTCCCCTTCCTAGTCCTCGCCGTCGTCCACCGCCTTGGTGCTCTCGGCGCGGCGTTGTCAATGTGGTCAACGACCGACTTCCATCGGAAGAGTACTATACGCGGAGAGGCTGACAGCTGGGTCCACGGCCATAGCCCAGTTTTTTGTGATTTGCCAAGTAAGTCGCTTTGTCACGCCTGTTGGGCTGCAAATCTTTTAAGACGAGGAGAGCTTCATTCGACTGGACGAGAAAATGGCCCATCAGTAATGAGAAATGGGTTGTACATTTTTAAAACACATCAAACCGGCAATTAGTCTAATTTTTTTTTCATTTTGAGATTTTAAATTACATTAATTTTTATGCATGGAGAATTTGTTGGATTTTATATTGATATACATTTATTTTTAAAATCAGTTTGAATGTGAGTCGAAATTTCTGGATTAAAAATAGTTCGGACCGCACCGAAATATGCAAAATTTCGTTATTTTTTTAACCGTGGCCACAATATGGGCTGTAATGCTAACAAAAAGAATATGGGCTCCAAAAAAAACCTTAAGAATTAGCACATGCGCTGTAAATTATTTGAAATAATGGTAGATGGATTGTATGTTGTTTTCCACAGATTTGAGGCTTTCCTAAAAAAAGGTTGACGCACAAGCAGTGACTGTTGGATGTCCATCGAACGACCGTCGTGCTTCTTCAATCTCTGCTCTTCCTGCTCCAGCCGCTCAAACAAGCGTCGGCGGGACTTCCTGCTCCCTCGTCCCCGCGGCCGGCTGTGCTGTCGTGCAGGCCTCACCGCCCCACCGTACTCCCATCGCTGGCCTAGCCATCCCTCTACTCACCCACACCTGCTGTTATTCTCCGGCGACGGCAGACGAACCAGTAAACCCTCGTACAGTCGTACTCCCCTCCGCGTGGCAAACAGCTGCCGAGTCTTCCCTGCCTCCGTGTTGTTCCCTTCCTAGGCCTCGCCGTCGTCCACCACCCTGGTGCTCTCGGTGCGGCCTGGTCAACGTGGTCAACGACCGACATGCATCTGAAATGGACTATACATGGAGAGGCCGACAGCTGGGTCCACGGCCGCACGCAAGGAAATGCCTCTTTATTACGCGCAAAATAATGATTCCTCCACCTGACATCAGGGACCCACCGAAAAGGGCTTCTGTATTTCGCGAAAAAATGTTACCGCCGCTGACAGCTCGGACCCACCAGCTATATCTTCGCACGCAAGGAAGTGCCTCCTTATTACGCTCAAAAAAATGAATACCCCCTGCTAGCTGGGACCCACCTTGGTGGGAGGCTAACTTGTGGGCCTACTAAGTTGACGGGGCCGGAGGGCTTTGTCAACATAGTCAATATGCACGATTCTAGCTCCAGTGACCATACGATGTCCATCCAACGGCCGTCGTGCATCTTCAACCTCTGGTCTTCTTGCTCCAGCCGCCCAAACCAGCGCCGGTCGTGCCTCGTGCTCCTGCCTCCCGTTGCTGGCTGTGATGCGACGGAGGCCTCACCGCCCCCTACTACTCCCACCGCTGGCCAGGCCATCCCTCTACTCACCCACACCCCCTGTTATTTTGCGGCGACGGCAGCCTCACACCGCACCGAACCAGTGAACCCTCGTACTCCTCTACGCGTGGGCATCCACCGTCGAGTCTTCCCCGGCTCCGCGTCGTCCCCTTCCTAGGCCTCGCCGTCATCCACCGCCCTGGTGCTCTCGGCGCGGCGTGGTCATGTGGTTAAGGAACGTCTTCCATCGGACGTGGACTGTACGTGGAGAGGCTGACAGCTGAGTCCACGGCCGTAGCAAGGAAGTGCCTCCTTATTACGTGCAAAATAATTATTCCTCCACCTGACAACATTTGCCCCTGACTGCTGGGACCCACCAGCTACATCTTCGCACATAAGGAAGTGCATGACAGTCGGGACCCACCTGGTCGAAGCGTACGTATCATTGTCATTCTGGTCGCGAACGTGTACGTACATATATACTGGTGGATGTAGAGGCGCGCACATGTCGTAGTAGAGGCGCGCATGTAGCATGTGCACGTACGTACAACGGCTAGGGTGCAAGAAAGAAATTACGGCCACATATGTGTACATATGGGCGGGGTCTCGAACGCCTACTCGCGCATACGTACAGCCAGGGCTCGTGTACATGGCTGGGTCGGAACGGAGAAACATCGTCATTGTCGTGTTCATGGGGAGGCAACGGAATGCGTCGTGTTCATGGGAAGGCAACGGAATGTGTCATGTTCATCGGGAGGGCTTGGACGGAACAGGCGATGGAAACGAGGCATGGCGTACCACAGAACGGAGGAAACGGCCTTGTGTTCGACCGTCCACGTTCGAAACGGGATCCTGTTCATCGGGAGGGGTCTGGCGTACCGCAAAACGGAAGAAACAAACCTCCGACGGTCGAACTACGGTCAAAACGGGTGTCCTGTTCATCGGGAGGGGTGTGGCGTACCGCAAAACGAGACTCCACGGGATATTTTTCATCCGTCGACCCCCTCCAGCCTCCACGAGCTACTGTTCATCCACCGTCGACCTCCTCCAGCCTCCACCTGCGACTGTTCATCCAGCCTCCACCGCGCGCTACTCCACCGGCTACTGTTCAACCAGCCCTCTCCACGGGCTCCTGTTCAACCACCCCTCCAGGGGCTACTGTTCATCCTGCCCTCCACCGTCTACTGTTCATCTAGCCCTCCACACCACGGGGTCCTGTTCAACCACCCCTCCACCATCTACTGTTCATCCAGCCCTCCACAGCATGGGGTCCTGTTCATCCACCCCTCCACGGGCACCCCTCCACTGTCTACTATTTATCCAGCCCTCCACCACACCACGGGGTCCAGTTCATCCAGAGGCAACGCCACCGCTC
>NC_041388.1:317477792-317490956 GCF_002162155.2 Triticum dicoccoides
GCAACGCTCACTGTTCATCCCATCGATCGGCTTCAGTTAGCAGCAGTAGCGAAGGAATCGCTCGATCGGGTTCAGTTAACAGCCATCAATCAATCGCTCGGGTTCAGTAACGCGTAGCCTGCAGTGCAATCGCTCGGGTTCAGTTAGAGCCAACCGCCTCGCTCGGGTTCAGTTAGAGCCCACGCCTCGCACACACGCGCGTACGTGTATGAGAGAAACGCGCATCGCTCGGCCCCCGACCTCCCACTGTAACTAGGAACTCCCCGAAATTTTCCACCCCCTCGCTTCTACCACGGTTTTTTCCGTCATGGACGGCCCAAAGAATGTCATGCAGCTGCATCTCCGGCCCGCCCAAGACGAAAAGCCCATTTTTGGTCATGATTTTTTGTCATAGAACTAGGATCCCACCACATCTATGATGATACCGGGTTTTGTCACAATTATCATCATAGAAGTGTCATATGTATGACAGAAAAAAATTTCGTTCGGCCCAAATGTCACGGATGTGTATTTTTTTATAGTGATATCTACTATTTGGTTAATCTCCGGTGTCTACTAAGAGTTTCATGTTGGGTGCAAACAAACATTAAAGGAGCCATTATCTGTATTTTTTGTAACATCCCAAATTTTTAATTTGGAATATTATACACTAGATCATCATTGCATATCATATTTATTGCATTTTGGTTGAGCCTAGAAATTTCACTCAACTCAAGGACCCTTGGAGAGAGTTGGGGATTTCGTTATTTTCATATTTGAGTTGTCTCAAATTTTGAAAATAGGATCATTTGATTTTATTTATTTTATCTTCAATTATTTCTATTACAAAAATACGAGAGAGGGAATAAAATGACTTTCCCAAAATAAACAAATATTGAGGATTTAATAAAAAATCAAATAATATTTTATTTTGGTTTTATTTGCTATTTTATTTGAATTTAGGAAAAATGCGCGTTTTTCAAAGTTGCATTTAGGCCCCAAATAAATCTTCATCCTGTGCGGCTTGATTTTAGAAGTCGGGGAAAATTTATTTCGGGATTTTTGGAGTCCGTTTAGTATTTCTTTTGTTTTTTTTCGCGTAATTATTTTTAAAAAAAGCCCGAATCGACCTTGGGCCGTAACCGGCCAGGACTCCTCCTGGCCGGGCCTCTTATAAGCGCCTCGAGGCCCTCGGCCAAAGCCCAAGCCGCCCCACCCGAAAACCGTAACCCAAGCCGGCCGCCACCGCCCGCCCGCGCCGCCGCCGCCCCGCCGCCGCCACCCGCCGGACCGCCGCCGCCGCTCGCCGGAGTTGCCGGAGGTAGTTTTTTTTTCGCCTCCGGTTTTTCTCGAAAAACCGTTCGGTTTTCCGATGGTTTTGTTCGTTTTTTTAGTTCCGGTTTTTTAAATAGATTGGTTTTTCCGGTTTATTTAATTAGCGAGCGTTCGTCCGTACATACGTTTTAACGAACATTCATCGTTTTTCTTTTTCTCGGATTAAATCCGCGATTTTTCAGATCGCGATTTCTGATCCGATTTTCGTTTTAGTCTAACTTTTCGCTCGTTTATCAGAATCAGGCGATTCAAGCGCCTAGAGTTTCGTCTCGAAACCCTCTTTCCGTTTAACCAACTCAAACAAGTTTTTGCCACTGTAAAAATTGCCCTAGATCCAGAATAGTAAATGAAGCTTGTTTCTTTTGCCATTTGTCTTTCGTTGCTTTGTTTGATTTGATTCTTTTTGCCAACCGGAGTTCTTAAGTTGAACTTTCTGGTTACATCTCTTATTTGAGTTTTACCTGTGCATTAGTTGAGTACTTATTGTATGCTTGTTTGTTTGCGATAGAGTACCCGGAGTGCGCCGCTTGCTACTTCGAATCGCTAGGTTTCCCGGATCATCAGCAAGGCAAGTAACACTTTGATCATGCTTTCCCACTACCCAGTTTTATTGCATCAGATCAATCCTCACACATTGCATGATTAGGATCTAATTAAATTGTGGGTTTGGGAAGTAGTTGAGGTAGTACCTATTACCTGTTATTATCAAACCTTTGGGAGTTACTTCTACGTTTGCTTATTATGCCATGCTATGCTAGTAGACGTGGATTGGGTGAGTGTATCTATGACAGATGTGAGATTGTTAATTAATGGTTTATTTAAGGTAGCAACTTAGACACACATGTGGGTGGATTGAGGCACCTGGGTATTCCAGCGATTGCCTGTTTTTCTTTTGGACCGCCACCCAGGCTCAAAGGGATCATGAGATTATTCATGCTAGAAACTTCCGTGTGCAGCCACAAGCTATTATGGGCTCTAGCATAGTTGGTTAAGTTGTGCGAACTCTTACTATGGTAGACTAGCAGATGTAGGGGAAAGTAGGTGTAATGGTCTACCCGATCGTAAGGTGCTAGCGCTTCTGAAAGACTATGTCTCAGTCATCCGTCTTCTCAAACACCATGTAGTGCGAGAAACCAAATGGAGGCGATCGAGTCTTGTGGGGACAAGTGCGCAAACCTCTGCAGCGTGTATAAACTAATCATGATTAGCCGTATCCCCGGTTATGGACATCTTGAGTATCTAGTACCCAGATTATCATGTGAATCTCAACATGTTACTCAAAAATTTAATTTTGTTGGGTTTTGTTTAATGATGATGCTTAATTGGGATTGGGAATGCTGTCAACCATTCTCAATGTTTAACAACTACCATGATAGTTGAATAAAATTTATTCCTTGGAGTAGGGAAAAATTGGCTTTACGCAAAACTATAACCATAGAGCTTTCCACCAGCCAAATATGCATATAGAATAGCCTATTTTCATTCCATTATCCTCTATGTGTTATTTTGCCAGCATATTCTATGTGCTGACCCGTTTCGGGATGCAATGTTAATGTTGCAGACTTTTCAGATGACGATTAAGGAGTTTTTAGGTCGTGGTTCTATACTCAGTGATGCCGTTGGAGTTGATGGACTCACTTATCTTCCAAGCCTTCCGTTGTTATCGTTATTTAGATGGCCTTAAGCCATATTTATTGTAATAAGTTCTCTTTTGAGACACTCGATGTAATAAGTGTGTGATTGCTACTCTGTTATAAATCCTTCAAGTACTGTGTGGTGTCAGCATTACTGATCCAGGGATGACACCTGAGCATAGAGATTGGACCGTTTGAGGTCTGGTCGCTACAAGATGGTATCAGAGCACACGCTGACTGTAGGACACGACCACTAAGGTAAAGACCTAGATCACTACTCACTCTCTTTTCTTTCTGACTCCTCATCTTTTCTACTCTTTTAGGATGGCGGATGCAAGGAACAAGTTCACCCAACCGGATGAAGATACACCCTTTGGACGTCACTTGAAGGAAGTCACTAGATACCTGAACATAGGAGTACCAAGCTTCACCGGAACCTACAACGCCACTTTACCTGAAGAAGAGCACTGGATGATTCAAGTTCAAGTTCCAGGAAGGATGTTCATGCTAGTCACCGAGCCCATAGAGTTTTCTTTTGATGCACCAACTTGGAGTCTAGGAAAGAGCATGGCAGCTCACATCACCATGGGACGTATTGGATAAGTCTACCGCAATGATCTCAAGGATACTATCTACCAGATTTGTGGCCGCCGAGATGAGCACTGGGAGATGATCAGCACCAGGAAGGATAGATCAGTTGCAGCTTTTATCTAGGAGTTAAACCAACACATTCGACGTTAGGAGAACCAGATGTGCGACGACATGATAGATCTGAAGAAGGCGAGGACAAGAATCAAGGAACTGGAGGAAGAACTCAAGGATACTCGTGAAGATTATGAAGAGGAAATTGAAGTATTAGTGGAGAAGAATGACGATCTGATCAAGAAGATTGGAATATTCATGGGAGGCCCTACACCAGTAGAAGAAGATGAAGAACCCAAGGAGATTCGTCCGGAAGACTACATCATCATCGACGACACCGACTCGGATCTAGATGATAGCGATGATGACTATGTTGATGAAGCTGGAGCATATATCATGGAGTCTACAACCGAAGAATATAGTAGTCCGAGCACTTTTGCGATAGTTAGATCGATTGTATGCCCTTGTTTGATTGATTGAATGAAGTGAATTGTTTGCTTTTGCCTCATGTGCATATGGGTAGTGTTTTCTCTTTAGACCCCCTCTATTCTTAAATCTCATCTTTTCTGAAACCCTCAGATGCCTCCGAGACGTGACCCCGGATTTACCCTCCCACCGGAGCTCACCCAGTTGATCCAACAGCAGAACACATTGATGCAGTTGTTAGTCCAGAATTAGAATCAGGGGAACAACAACAACAACCCACCACCACCACCACCTGTTGATCACTTAGCCCGTTTTCTTAGGCTGAATCCACCGGTGTTTTCCAGTAGCACCGAGCCGATAGTAGCAGATGATTGGCTCCGCAAGACAGCTAGAGAGTTGACCACAAGAGGATGCACGGATGCGGAAAAGGTAAAGTTCATCGCAAATCAGCTTGAAGGACCCGCAGCATCATGGTGGGAGAATTTCACAGCCACTTTCCCTGTCAACACTTTCACATGGGACCAATTTCAGCAGGCTTTTCAAACTGCCCATGTTTTAGCAGGAGCTATGGCCATGAAGAAGCGAGAGTTTCACAACTTGCACCAAGGAGGACGGACAATTGGCCAGTATGTGGAGGACTTTAGGAAATTAGCACGTTATGCCCCAGATGACGTTGCTACGGATGCAGCTAAGCAGGAGAAGTTTCTGGAAGGACTGAATGATGAGTTGAGCATGCAGATGATGGTAGCCACCTTCAACAACTACTACGAGTTGGTAGATCGTGCTCTCATGATTGAAGGGAAGCAGCAGCAGATTGAGAATCGCAAGAGGAAGTATGGACAAGGGAAGTACAATTCAGGAGCTCAGCAGAAGCCATGTTTTACCCCTAGACCGGGAGGACATTTTCAGCATACCCATGGAGGAGGTAGTTCGCACAACCACAACGGCACCAAAAATGGTAATGGGAATGGAGGAAGCAACAGCCAGAACCGCACCAACCCATCGACCCCAGCCAAGAGAGACCTGAGCCAAGTCACTTGTTTTAAGTGCCAGAAGACCGAACATTATGCCAATGAATGTCCTGAATCACAGAATGGTAATGGCAATGGAAGCTCTGGGAAGAAGCCGAACCCTTTCAACAGGGGACAGGTGAACCACGTTAACGTGGAGGAGGTTGAAGAGCAGCCGGATGTAGTAATCGGTAAGTTTTTGGTTAAGTCATTTACTGCACTCGTTCTTTTCGATATTGTTGCATCGCATTCATACATATCAAGGGGATTTATGGATAAGTATAACCTGCCCACCAAAGTTCTTAGAACACCTATGTTAGTAAGCTCACCAGGAGCGGAGTATATGGCTAGTCAAGGATGTTTTCAAGTGCCACTAAGTATAGGTAGGCATGTGTTTCCCTCAGATTTGATAATACTGGAATCACAAGGTTTGGATGTAATTCTGGGTATGGATTGGTTGCCGATGTATGGAGGAAACATCGATTGCGCGAGTAATTCAATCTTGCTTACCACCCCAGAAGGGAGAAGGATCAAGTATGTATCCCGGCATGTGCCGAAGAGGACTCAAGTAAATTGTTTAACAGGAGTTGTGCTGGAGGAAGTACCAGTAGTGAAGGATTTCCCTGAAGTATTTCTAGAAGAATTGTCAGGCATGCCACCGGATAGAGATATTGAGTTTTTGATTGAGCTTTTGCCAGGCACAGGGCCAATATCAAAGAGACCATATAGGATGCCTGCAAATGATTTGGTGGAAATCAAGAAGCAGATTAAGGAGTTACTGGATAAGGGATATATTCGCCCAAGTTCATCGCCTTGGGGATCGCCAGTACTTCTAGTGGAGAAGAAGGATGGATCATTAAGGATGGTTGTTGATTATTGAGGTTTGAATGAAGTAACCATCAAGAACAAATACCCACTACCGATGATCAATGATCTGTTCGATCGATTGCAAGGAGCTACGATGTTTTCCAAGATCGATCTGTGGTTAGGATACCACCAGTTGAAGATTCGAGAACAGGATATACCTAAGACGGCTTTTACCACCATGTATGGGCTGTACGAGTATACCGTTATGTCATTTGGTCTGACTAACGCACCTGCATATTTTATGAACATGATGAACAAAGTGTTTACGGAGTTCTTGGATAAGTTCGTCGTAGTGTTCATTGATGATATCCTGGTTTACTCAAAGAATGAGGAGGAGCATACGAAGCATTTGTGTTTGGTTCTTGGAAAGCTCATAGAACATCAATTATATGCCAAGTTTAGCAAATGTGAGTTTTGGTTAAAGGAAGTTGGATTTCTCGGACACGTTATATCCGGAGAAGGTATAGCAGTAGATCCCATTAAAGTTGATACCATGACCAAGTGGGAAGTGCGAACCACAGTTGGAGAGATCCGGAGTTTTCTTGGACTCGCAGGATACTACCGGAGGTTTATTGAGAATTTCTCAAAGATTGTGAAGCCTATGACGGAATTGTGGAAGAAGGATACCAAGTTCAAATGGACTGAGGAATGTGAGGCTAGTTTCCAGGAGTTGAAGAAACATTTGGTTACCTCACCAGTGTTGATTTTACCGGATCAGACCAAGGATTATGAGGTGTATTGTGATGCTTCACGTTGAGGACTTGGAGCAGTTCTTATGCAGGAAGGAAGATTTGTTTCATATGCCTCACGACACCTTAAGCCTCATGAGTTGAATTATGCTACACATGATTTGGAGTTAGCAGCCCTAGTGCATGCATTGAAGACTTGGAGACATTTTTTGACTGGAAACCATTGCGAGGTGTACACAGATCATAAGAGTTTGAAGTATATTTTCACACAGAAGGAGTTGAACCTCAGACAAGGGAGATGGTTGGAGCTCATCAAGGATTATGATATGAAATTGCATTATCACCCCGGAAAGGCTAACGTAGTAGCTGACACGTTAAGCCGTAAGAGCCATGTCAACACCCTAATGACGGGAGATTTACCAAGGGAGTTAGCCGAAAATCTTCGTGACCTATGTTTGGAGATAGTCCCGAGAGGCTATGTAGCAGCATTGGAGATTCAGTCTACTTTGATGGATAAGATCAGAGAAGCCCAGAAGACTGACAAGGAGATTGCCGCTATAAAAGAGAAAATGAGCAAAGGAAAAGCTAAGGGATTTCGTGAAGATGAGCACGATACCTTATGGTTTGAAGACCGTGTTTATGTGCCTAATGATTCAGAGATCAGGAAGTTAATTTTACAAGAGGCCCATGATTCACCGTATTAGATTCACCCAGGAAATACCAAGATGTATTTGGATTTGAAGGATACTTTCTGGTGGACCGGAATGAAGAAGGATATTGTGGAATATGTAGTAATTTGTCATGTATGTCAGAGAGTAAAGGAAGAGCATCAGAAGCCAGCCGGATTGCTACAACCATTGCCGATACCCGAATGGAAGTGGGGTAAGTTAGGCATGGATTTATTACAGGATTGCCCAGAACATGTTCAGGCTACGACTCGATATGGGCTGTAGTCGATCGTTTGATAAAGGTAGCTCATTTCATTCCAGTGAAGACTACCCATACCAGTGCAAAGTTGGCAAAGATATACATGACTAGAATCATTTGTCTGCATGGAGTTCCAAGGAGCATAGTGTCAGGTAGAGGAACCCAATTTACCTCAAAGTTCTGGAATCAGTTGCATGAAACTTTGGGAACCAGACTGGAGTTTAGCACAACTTTCCACCCGCAGAGAGATGGACAGACTGAGAGAGTCAATCAGATTTTGGAGGATATGCTAAGAGCTTGTGCTCTAGATTACGGATCTAGCTGGGACGAGAATTTGCCATATGCAGAGTTCTCTTACAACAACAGTTATCAATCCAGCTTGAAGATGGCCCCTTTCGAAGCCTTGTACGGAAGGAGGTGCAGGACCCCATTGTCTTGGGATGAATTTGGAGACCACCAGTTGTTTGGACCGGATCTGATAAAGGAGTCTGAACAGAAAGTGAAATTGATTCGCGATAGGCTCAAGGTAGCTCAATCCAGGCAGAAGAGTTATGTAGATTCTAAACGCAAGGAGACAGTTTACGAAGTCGGGGACCAAGTTTATCTTTGAGTATCACCACTTCGAGGAGTTAAGCGCTTTGGAGTTAAGGGAGAGTTAGCACCACATTTTGTAGGCCCTTAAAAAGTTTTGGAGCGTATGGGAGAAGTAGCCTATAAGTTGGAATTGCCCAAAGGATTGTCAGGAGTTCACGACGTGTTCCACGTATCCCATTTGAAGAAGTGCCACGCAGAGATGGATGATATACCACTGAGAGATATAGTACCACTGGAAGCAATTCAGTTGGACAGTGATTTGACCTATGAGGAGAAACCAGTTAAGATTCTAGATTATGCCAGTCGAGTCACCCGCAGCAAGGTTATCAAGTTTTGCAAGGTTTAGTGGAGCCACCACACGGAGGATGAAGCCACCTGGGAACGAGAGGAAGATTTGCTGAAGGACCACCCTCACCTATTTTCTAGCCAACCCGAATCTCGAGGGCGAGATTCATCTTAAGGGGGGTAGGTTTGTAACATCCCAAATTTTCAATTTGGAATGTTATACACTAGATCATCATTGCATATCATATTTATTGCATTTTGGTTGATCCTAGAAATTTCACGCAACTCAAGGACCCTCGGAGAGAGTTGGGGATTTCGTTATTTTCATATTTGAGTTGTCTCAAATTTTGAAAATAGGATCATTTGATTTTATTTATTTTATCTTCAATTATTTCTATTACAAAAATACGAGAGAGGGAATAAAATGACTTTCCCAAAATAAATAAATATTGAGGATTTAATAAAAAAATCAAATAAGATTTTATTTTGGTTTTATTTGCTATTTTATTTGAATTTAGGAAAAATGCACGTTTTTCAAAATTGCATTTAGGCCCCAAATAAATGTTCATGCTGTGCGGCTTGATTTTAGAAGTCGGGGAAAATTTATTTCGGGATTTTTGGAGTATGTTTAGTATTTATTTTGTTTTTTTCCCAGCGTAATTATTTAAAAGAAAAAGTCCGAACCGACCTTGGGCCGTAACTGGCCAGGACCCCTCCTGGCCAGGCCTCTTATAAGCGCCCCGAGGCCCCCGGCCAAAGCCCAAGCCGCCCCAACTGAAAATCCTAACCCTAGCCGGCCGCCGCCGTCGGAGCACCGCCGCCCGCCGGACCGCCGCCGCCATTCGTCGGAGTTGCCGGAGGTAGTTTTTTTTCGCCTCCGGTTTTTCTCGAAAAACATTTCGGTTTTCCAACGGTTATGTTTATTTTTTTAGTTTCTTTTTTTAAATAGATCTGTTTTTCTGGTTTATTTAATTAGCGAGCGTTCGTCCGTTCATTCGTTTTAATGAACGTTCGTCGTTTTTCTTTTTCTCGGATTAAATCCGCGATTTTTCAGATCGCGATTTCTCATCCGATTTTCGTTTTAGTCTAACTTTTCGCTCGTTTATTGGAATCAGGCGATTCAAGCACCTGGAGTTTCGTCTCGAAACCCTCTTTCCGTTTAACCAACTCAAACAAGTTTTTGCCACTGTAAAAATTGCCCTAGATCCAGAATAGTAAATGAAGCTTGTTTCTTTTGCCGTTTGTCTGTTGTTGCTTCGTTCGATTTGATTCTTTTTGCCAACTGGAGTTCTTAAGTTGCACTTTCTAGTTACATATCTTATTTGAGTTTTACCTGTGCATTAGTTGAGTACTTATTGTATGCTTGTTTGTTTGCGATAGAGTACCCGGAGTGGGCCGCTTGCTACTTCGAATCGCTAGGTTTCCTGGATCATCAGCAAGGCAAGTAACACTTTGATCATGCTTTCCCACTACCCAGTTTTATTGCATTAGATCAATCCTCACACATTGCATGGTTAGGATCTAATTAAATTGTGGGTTTGGGAAGTAGTTGAGGTAGTACCTATTACCTGTTATTATCAAACCTTTGGGAGTTACTTCTACGTTTGCTTATTATGCCATGCTATGCTAGTAGACGTGGATTGGGTGAGTGTATCCTTGACAGATGTGAGATTGTTAATTAATAGTTTATTTAAGGTGACAACTTAAACACACATCTGGTTGGATTGAGGCACCTGGGTATTCCAGCGATTGCCTATTTTTCTTTTGGACCTCCACCCAGACTCAAAGGGATCATGAGATTATTCATGCTAGAAACTTCCATGTGCAACCACAAGCTATTATGGGCTCTAGCATAGTTGATTAAGTTGTGCGAACTCTTACAATGGTAGACTAGCAGATGTAGGGGAAAGTAGGTGTAACGGTCTACCCGATGTAAGGTGCTAGCGCTTCTGAAAGACTATGTCTCAGTCATCCGTTTTCTCAAACACCATGTAGTGCGAGAAACCAAACAGAGGTGATCGAGTCTTGTGGGGAAAAGTGCACAAACCTCTGCAGAGTGTATAAACTAATCATGATTAGCCGTGTCCCCAGTTATGGACATCTTGAGTATCTAGTACCTTGATTATCATGTGAATCTCAACATGTTACTCAAAAATTTAATGTTGTTGGGTTTTGTTTAATGATGATGCTTAATTGGGATTGAGAATGCTGTCAACCATTCTTAATGTTTAACAACTACCATGATAGTTAAATTAAATTTATTCCTTTGCAGTAGGGTAAAATTGGCTTTACGCAAAACCATAACCATAGAGCTTTCCACCAGCCAAATATGCATATATAATAGCCTATTTTCATTCCATTATCCTCTATGTGTTATTTTTCCAGCATATTCCATGTGTTGACCTGTTTCGGGCTGCAACGTTAATGTTGCAGACTTTTCAGACGATGATTAAGGAGTTTTTAGGTCGTGGTTCTATACTCAGTGATGCCGTTGGAGTTGATGGACTCACTTATCTTCCAAGCCTTCCGCTGTTATCGTTATTAGATGGCCTTAAGCCATATTTATTGTAATAAGTTCTCTTTTGAGACACTCGATGTAATAAGTGTGATTTCTACTCTGTTATAAATCCTTCAAGTACTGTGTGGTGTCAGCATTACTGATCCATGGATGACACCTAAGCACAGAGATTGGACCGTCTGAGGTCTGGTCGCTACATTTTTAACTAAAGCTATTATCTGCCTGCTATCATTGGTTTTGGGTCTATCCACAGTTTGCTACCATCACTCTGGATTTGTGCATGCACTCCTTACATAATCTCACTATCTTTTATTCCTATGCATGCGAGTTATTGTACACAATGGAACTGATCATGTAGAGCAAAAGAGACGAGCCTTGCGTGGCAATAAAATTTCATGCAGACGTCGTTCCATGGTGGGCGCAAAGGCAGCCCCCCTCCACCCATTTCGTATCGTAATCAAGAGGAAGATAACTGTTCTGAGGGGGATTCAGAAGGAGAAGACCACTCCTATTTACCCCATGAGGTCTTTGCTCTAACTTGGCATGCTGATGTTGGTAATATCATGCATATGGTGCCTTGCATTGCTTACTATATACATTAAAGATGTCATCTGCTTAGTTTAGACATGCTTTGTGTCAATGCCATCTGTTTAGTTTCTTTATCGTATACGTGAATCATGCAATGCCATCTTGTCTAGCCAGGCATCATATATGTGAATTTTGCAATGCCACCCTGGTTAGCCAGTCATCTTATATGTGAATTATATCATGCCATCATTTTTTATTACGTGTTAAATTTGTCAACAATTTTAGTACATTCAATTACTCTTCCTGTGCATCAGCCATTCGGCATGGTCATGGAAAAATCTGGAGTGGAAACAAGGTCTTCAGAGCAGACAATGCTATCTGATGAAGCGCATGTCTTGCTGGTTACTGATAGCTCCTCAGAGGAGGATTCAGAGACAGATGACCAGTCATATCCCCCCCCCCCGAGGTGCATGCCCTAACTTGGCAGGGTTATGTTGCTCATATCATGCGTATGGTATCTTGCATTGCTATGTCATTTGCTTAGTTTAGACACGCTTTGTATGAATGCCACCTATTTAGTGTCTAATTACCATATATGTGAATTATGCAATGCCATCTTGTTGCAAGACATTATATATGTGAATTATGCAATGTTATCTTGTTGCAAGGCATTATGTATGTGAATTGTGCAATGCCATGCTGTTTAGGCAAGCGTCATATATGTGAATTATATCATGCCATCCTTTTTTTGTATTTCTAATTGCTTTTGTCGACAATGTTTGTATATTCAACTGCTCTTCCTGTGCATCAGCCATTTGAATTGGTGATGGAGAAATCTGGAGTGAAAACAAGGTCTTCAGAGTAGATAATGCTACCTGCTGAAGCAGATATCTTGCTGGTTACAGATAGCTCTTCAGAGGAGGATTCAGAGGCAGATGACCAGTCCTATTATCCCCCTGAGGTGTATGCTCAAACTTAGTGTAACACCCTGGATGTAACTTTCCCAATTTGTACTCCAACTCTTGCCGTTTCCGGCGTTAAGTTATTTTATTTTCTCGGGTTCGGGTTTTTGTCTCTGTGTGTTGTTATCGTTGTCATGCATCTCATATCATGTCATCATGTGCATTGCATTTGCATACGTGTTCATCTCATGCATTCGAGCATTTTTCCCGTTGTCCGTTTTGTATTCCAGCGCTTCGTTCTCCTCCGGTGGTCATTTCTAGCTTTCTTTCGTGTGTGGGGATTAAAAATTTCTGGATTGGACCGAGACTTGCCAAGCGGCCTTGGTTTACTACCGGTAGACTGCCTATCAAGTTTCATATCATTTGGACTTCGTTTGATACTCCAACGGTTAACTGAGGGACCGAAAAGGCCTCGTGTGTGTTGCATCCCAACACCCCTCCAATTTGGCCCAAAACCCACCTAACCATTCTCCATCATCTAGAGCGTTCGATCACGATCGCGTGGCCGAAAAACGCACCTCATTTGGACTCTCCTAGCTCCCTCCACCTCTATATAAAGAACCCCCCATTTCAATTCACGGGTAAAACCCTAGATCCGCTCCTCCCCGCACCGCCGGACAACGTCTGCGTCGAGCCGGACGTGTCCGGATCTCCCCCCGCCGCCACTTGTCGCCGCGCCATTCGCCCGCACCCTTAGCCCCACTTCGCCGCCGCCGCCAGCCCGCGGGGCCCAGGACGGGCCCTCCCGGCCCACGCGCGTCCCGCGCC
>NC_041388.1:317491372-317500954 GCF_002162155.2 Triticum dicoccoides
CCCCGAGCCGCGTCGCCGCCTCTCCTCCTCCCAGCCGCCGCCTGCTCCGCCTTGCCGCCACCGGCCACCGCGGCCATCGCCGAAGCCGCGCGCCGCCAGCGCCCGATGCCTCCTCCGTGACTCCCCTTGTCGCCCCCTCGCCACCCGGCGACGGATCCGGCCACCCCGCCGCCGGACCTCGCCGCCCCGACCCAGATCCGGCTGCCCCCGCACCCTAGCGCCTCGCCGGAGCTACAGTTTGTCGCCGGAGACCTCGGTCCGCGCGCCGGAGTGTAACCCTAGATCTGGGAGGTTGTTTTTTTGCTAAGTCTGCAGATTATGTGCTCCTGTTCGTCATGCTATATCTCCGCATCCGTAGCTCTGTTTTGGCATATAGCATATCAAAATGTTCATCTCAGAGAGTACATCTTTTTATTCCATTGCATCATTTTCATTTGAGTTCATCTTGATGCCCGAAATGCTGTTAGAAGAGGGCTACTTGAGTTAATTATCAGATCTGCTACTCCATTTGCATATTTGTCATTTTTGCCATGATTATTGTGTGCATGATATGTCCATGAGTTCTACATATGTTTTGTTAAGGGTTTTGCCATCTTTCCAGAGGTGCAACCCATGTATTTTTGTGATGTGTGTGGTGACTAGCACAAGCTTGTGAAGTGAGGCACTTGGTAGTGCTGATTTCAGGGACTTAGCAATTCCACTAAGTCCTTGATCTGTTTATTTCATATGGCCATATGTTCATGTTGTTTCCTAGTGATCCGTGCCTCTTTTGAGGATGGTCAGTAAGGATGTTTTGTTAATATTGTAGTGCTCTATCAATCCCTGTCTTTGTTTGCATTTATGGAGCACCCTAGCTTGAGCCAATCGAGCTCTACTTTTGCTACTTTGTGAATCTGGGCAGATTGTCAACTTGTTTGCAATTTCGCCGATGATGTTGTAGTTGACCCGTGCATGCTATGCTATTGTTCTTGCCATGTCTAGCTTGCATTTTATGTGTTCTTGATGGATGTATGCTTAGATTGTCGTGACTTGCTCCGTAGTGAGTGCATCGAGCTCGTAAACATGCCTACTTGATATCTGTTTTCAGCATGCTCCAGTTTTCACAAAGTCTGTGAACTGATTATGTTTTTGCCATGTTCACATGCTTGCAATTGTATTTTGTGATCCCTTTTGGCTCAAGGTCACTAAGGGACTTTTGTTGAGCTCTTTGAGTAGCTCCATGCCATGCTTTACTTTGCCATGTTCAGGTCCTATAGAATGTAGTTTTGTTGCTCCGAAGTGTGCTACCTGATCTGAAATTCCAGACATGTGTTAATTTCACTAAGTCTGAGATTTGTTTACCATATGCATTTTTGCCATGCTTGTTTGAACCTGTTAATGGACGAATTGGCCCTAGCTCAGTGCTAGACTTTTGTTACGCATCTTGAGTGCACCCCTGCCATGTATTTTGTTGTCATGTTTGGGTGCTGTATCATGTTCATCTCATTGCATTTAGATGACTACTTGCTGTAAATCGCAGACCAGTGTCATATTTGTTTTGCTTGCCATTTCCAAACCGTAACTCCGATTCCGGTATTCTTTATATCGTTTTCAAGCGATTTCATCTCATCTTTCCAGTGGCACACTTGGATTTCCATGTTGAGGCCAGGATCTTGCTTTTCCTATCACATCTTGCATATGCATCCCGCATCGCATCCCGCATAGCATACCATGTTTGCTTCATATTGGTTGATCCTTGCACGTGGTTGATTGTGTCCTTGTTGCTTGTTTGTCTTTTTTGGGTAGAGCCGGGAGACGAGTTCGCTAACGAGGAGCCTGTTGGGTTTGCTTTCGAGGATCCAGTCAACTCTGACAACTTTGCAGGCAAGATGATCATACCCACGAAATCACTACTATCTTTGCTATGCTAGATTGCTCGCTCTTCTGCTATGCCAATGCTACGATGCCTACCAATTGCTTTCAAGCCTCCCAAATTGCCATGTCAAACCTCTAACCCACCATGTCCTAGCAAACCGTTGATTGGCTATGTTACCGCTTGCTCAGCCCCTCTTATAGCATTGCTAGTTGCAGGTGAAGATTGGAGGCCGTTCCTTGTTGGAACATTTATTTACTTGTTGGGATATCATTATATTATCTTGTTATCTTAATGCATCTATATACTTGGTAAAGGGTGGAAGGCTCGGCCTCTCGCCGCCCTAGTTTCCGTCATATCGGTGTTATGTTCCCGGATTTTGCGTTCCTTATGTGGTTGGGTTATAATGGGAACCCCTTGATAGTTCGCCTTGATTAAAGCTTTTCCAGCAATGCCCAACCTTGGTTTTACCATTTGCCACCTAGCCTCTTTTTCCCTTGGGTTTCCGAAGCCTGAGGGTCATCTTATTTTAAACCCCCCCAGGCCAGTGCTCCTGTGAGTGTTGGTCCGAACCAGGCAGCCTGCGGGGCCACCTCGTGGAAACTCGAGGGTTGGTTTTACTCGTAGCTTGACCTATCTGAGTGTGCCCTGAGAAAGAGATATGTGCAGCTCCTATCGGGATTTGTCGGCACATTCGGGCGGTGTTGCTGGTCTTGTTTTAACCTGTCGAAGTGTCTTGAAGAACCGACATACCGAGTCTGATCGGAACGTCTTGGGAGGAGGTCTATTCCTTCGTTGACCATGAGAGCTTGTCATGGGCTAAGTTGTGACTCCCCTGCAGGGATTTGAACTTTCGAAAGCCGTGCCCGCGGTTATGGGCAGATGGGAATTTGTTAATGTCCGGTTGTAGATAACTTGAACCTTAACTTAATTAAAATGAATCAATTGAGTGTGTTACCGTGATGGCCTCTTCTCGGCGGAGTCGGGGAAGTGGACACGGTGTTGGAGTAATGCTTGCGCAGGTTGCTCTCTAGTTTCTCGCTCGCGCTTTGCCTCCTCTTCTCGCTCTCGTTTGCGAATAGGTTAGCCACCACATATGCTAGTCGCTTGCTGCAGCTCCACTTATATTTACCTTGCCTTACCTATAATCTTAAATAGTCTTGATCTCGAGGGTGCGAGATTGCTGAGTCCCTGTGGCTCACATATTACTATTACACCAGATGCAGGGCCTGATGATTCCGCTCCAGGTGACGCGCTCGAGCTGAAGTGGGAGTTCGACGAGGACTCTCAACGTTACTATGTTTCCTTTCCTGACGATCAGTAGTGGTGCCCAGTTGGGGGTGATCGGGACCGTGTCGCATGTTGGGTTATCTTTTATTTTGGCGCCATAGTCGGGCCATGAGTGTTTGGATGATGTAATGTTATTTATGTATCTTGATTGACGTGGCGAGTGTAAGCCAACTATGTTACCTCCCCTCTATTATTTATTACATGGGATGTGTAAAGATTACCTTACTTGCGACATATGCCTTCAATGCGATTATGTCTCTAAGTCGTCCCTTGACACGTGGGAGCTATAGTCGCATCGAGGGTGTTACAAGTTGGTATCAGAGCCTTCCCCGACCTTAGGAGCCCCATTGCTTGATCGTTTTTAGCAGCCGAGTTGTGTCTAGAAAAATGTTTTGAGTCATTTAGGAATTATATATCGGAGAGTTTAGGAATTCTTTTTACTTCCCAGTCTCCTCATCGCTCTGGTAAGGCATCCTGACTAGAGTTTTGACTCTTCTCTTCTCAAATTTCACTAAAAAAAATTTTAGGATCACGCGGGTATCTTGGAATCGTTCCGATGGTTTTATGATGAGAACATTGTCTTGGTGCCTCCTGTCAGGGGTTTTGTGGAAGTGTCCCGGGGAGTTGAGCTCTGAGGTGTTGTCGTCATAATTTTATCGTTGTAATTCTGGAATACCTGAGTTTAGTACGCCGACATCGAAAATCTCTTTTATGTAGTTCATTGGTGAGATAACCTCGATGCCACCCAGTACTGGGGCGGGAGTTTGGGAGTATCGCCATAACTTGTATAACGGATGCTTTTCGAAGGTTGAGGTAGATGGTTTCCGAAGTTTTTCTCGGTTATGTGTTGAAGGATGGATACAGCTGGATGTAGGATTTGCTAGATTTGGGTGAGATATTATGCTTCCCCTGTATCCCCAACACCTGATTGCATAACCGGAAAGGTTCGGGAGTTTCATAGGTGGGAATTCTCGTAGCTCTAGTTCTTCTTCCACGGATATTGGTTTGAGATTGGGATTTCTTACCAATTATTCATTCTTGATCCG
Organism: Triticum dicoccoides; assembly: GCF_002162155.2. NCBI lineage: Eukaryota > Viridiplantae > Streptophyta > Magnoliopsida > Poales > Poaceae > Triticum > Triticum dicoccoides. The sequence continues at coordinate 317,495,561 of NC_041388.1, forward strand.
TACCTTGTTGATTTATTTCTCTACCTAAATTCTAAGTGGCTTCTCAATTTATGGATATGTGACCATTTCAAGAGGAATGCATTCGTTCATTTTGTTCGGATGTGAAGACTATATGTTGCAATTTTCATTCTGTTGGATTCGGCTTCATTTTATCTGTCTATGTGTTAATGGTGGTCAACCTATTCAGGATGGCTCCTCCAACGCGCACGACTCCGAATCCTGATCCGCCACCACCTCCATCTCCTCCGGAGGCATGGCAAGCTGTGATGGCCGCAACCAATGCAAACCCACAGTTGATCATGCAAATTCTTCAAGAGCGCAATCAAGGCAACCAAGGGAATCAAGGCAACAATCAGAATCACTCTGCTACACTCAACCAGTTCCTTGCTAATGGGCCAAATACTTTCAGCAATTATGTTGAGGCAACCGATGCTGACGATTGGCTTGTGGATGTGTGCAAGCATTTCGAGTGCAGTAACATCAGGCCTGAGGACTTTGTCAAGTTCGCTTCCTTCCAACTCAAAGATCAAGCTGCAGAATGGTTCCAGTAGTACAAGGACTCCAGAGGTGGACGTGTTATCACTTGGGATGAATTCCGTCAAGGTTTCCGAGCTCACCATATTCCTCAGAGCGTGGTTGAAAGAAAGCGTAAGGAATTCCGCAATCTGAAGCAAGGCTCCTTGTTTGTCTATGACTATAACAAGTTGTTTCAGAAGCTCGCCCGCTTTGCCAAGCAGGACGTCCCTGATGAGAAGAGCATGATATACCAGTTCAGGGGTGGTCTCAGAGAAGAAATCCAGCTCGCTCTTGTTCTCTTTGAGCCCTTGAGGTACGATGAGTTCTACAACATGGCATTGAAGCAAGAGGCTGCTCAATTGAGGTGTGATGCTTCCAAGAAACGAGTCAGAGATGTTACTCCTTCTTCCTCCACTCAAGTGGCCAAGCAGCAGAAATATTGGCTTCCTCCTCCTCCGTTCCGTCAGCCGTATCAGCAGAAGAGCAAAGGTGGCAATGGATCTTCCCACCCACCCAACCCTGGCTTTCAGAACAAGACTTCGTCTCAAGCTCCAAGATCGAGTGCTCCGTATCACCATCCGCTTTCAGAGGTCACATGCAACAAGTGCCAATAGAAGGGTCACTATGCCAACAAGTGTTTCAACCAGAGGCGTCTTCCTCCTCCTCCTCCTGTCAGATCGGCAAGTACAACTGTGGTCAAGCATAACCCCAAGCACGCCAAGGTCAACTTGATGAATGCAGCTCAGGCAGAGGTTTCGTCAGATGTCATCATGGGTAACCTTCCTGTTAATGATATTCCTGCAAAAGTTCTTTTTGACATTGGTGCATCGCATTGTTTCATGTCAAAGCCATTTTTTTACCAAGCATGAGTTTGTTTCTTCTCATTTGGGTAAACAAATGGATATCGTTTCTCCTGGCAAACGTTTGAGTGCAAGTCTGGAGGTGCCAGATGTTACTATCATGTTGGGCAACTACAAATTCCTTTCTTCCCCAATGGTTCTTGGTAACTCAGATATTGATCTTATTCTCAAAATGGATTGGCTTTCTAAGCACAAGGCGCATCTTGATTGTGCTGCCAGGCAGATTCAATTGACTCATTCGTCTGAGGATGTAATTGTTTTTACCGCTCATGATGATACCATCCGTCTGTTTTCTCTCAATGAGAAGGGTGAATTGGATGCTATCTCGCAAATTCCAGTCGTTTGAGAATATCAAGACGTCTTTCCAGAAGAGCTTCCAGGAATGCCTCCGCACCGGCCAGTTGAATTCGTTATTGATCTTGAGCCTGGTACGGAACCTGTTTGCAAACGTCCTTACAAGCTCGGACCTGAAGAGTTGAAAAAGCTTAAGAAGCAACATGATATTCAAGAGAGAATGGGTCTCATCCGGCCTAGTTCTTTTCCGTGGGGTTGTGGTGTTCTTTTTGTGAAGAAGAAGGTGGAACGGACCGACTTTGTGTTGATTACCGTCCATTGAACAAGAAGACCATCAAGAACAAATACCCACTTCCCAACATCAATGAGCTGTTCGAACAACTCAAGGGTGCCCAAGTATTCTCCAAGCTTGATCTCCGTATGGGTTATCATCAGATTTGAATCCATGAGCAAGATATTCCCAAGACGGCTTTCAGGACAAGCTATGGTTCATACGAATACACTGTCATGTCTTTTGGCCTCGTCAACGCTCCTCCGACGTTCTCTCACATGATGAACTTCATCTTCAACGCCTACACCAATGACTTCGTTTTGGTCTATCTCGACGACATTCTGGTTTTCTCCAAGAACAAAGAAGATCATGCCAAGCGCTTGCGTTTGGTTCTTGATAAGTTGAGGGAACACAAGTTCTACGCCAAGTTCTGCAAGTGTGAATTTTGGCTCAATGAGGTTCTTTATCTTGGTCATATCATCTCTGCTAAGGGCATTGCCGTGAATCCTGAGAAGGTGTCTGCAATTGTGAATTGGGAACCTCCTCAGAATGTGAAGCAACTTCGTAGCTTCCTCGGTCTCGCAAGCTATTGTCGAAGATTCGTTGAAAACTTTTCTAAGATCGCGAGGCCTCTCTCAAATCTTCTCCAGAAGCACGTCAAGTACGTTTGGTCTCCGGAGTGTGACATTGCTTTCAACACTTTGAAAGAGAAATTGATCACTGCTCCAGTTCTGACTCCGCCTGATGAATCCAAGTCGTACGAGGTCTTTTGTGATGCCTCTCTCCAAGGTCTTGGCGCAGTATTGATGCAAGAGAAGAAAGTTGTTGCTTATATATCTCGTCAATTGAAGCCTAATGAGAAGAACTACCCCACTCATGATCTCGAGTTGGCGGCAGTTGTGCATGCTCTTTTGACATGGGGACATCTTCTATTGGGAAGAAAAGTGGAAATTTTCACTGATCACAAGAGTCTCAAGTACATCTTCACTCAGCCTAATCTAAACCTCAGGCAAACTCGATGGGTCGAAATGATCCAAGAGTATAATCCGAGTATCGAGTATACTCCAGGCAAGGCCAATGTGATTGCTGACGCATTGAGCAGAAAGGCTTACTACAACAATCTGATTCTCAAGCCTTATCAACTCGAGCTTTGTGAAGCTTTCTGCAAACTCAATCTGCAAGTTGTTCCTCAAGGTTTCCTCGCCAACCTTCAAGTTTCTCCTACCTTAGAAGACCAGATTCGCCAAGCCCAGCTACTTGATGCTATGGTGAAAAAGGTGAAGATTGGGATTGCCAAGAGTCAACCCAAGTACAAGTGCTACCGCCTTGATGACAAGGACACTCTCTTCTTCGAGGATCGTATTGTTGTGCCCAAAGGTGACCTCCGTAAAGTGATCATGAACGAGGCTCACAATTCTCTCCTCTCCATCCACCCTGGGAGTACGAAGATGTATCAGGACCTCAAGCAGGCTTATTGGTGGACTCGAATGAAGCGCGAGATTGCTCAATTCATGAATGAATGTGATGTCTGCAGAAGAGTGAAGGCAGAACACCAAAGGCCAGCTGGTCTCCTCCAACCTCTTGCCATTCCAGAATGGAAGTTTGACCACATTGAGATGGACTTCGTGACTGGGTTTCCTAAGTCCAAGCGTGGCAATGATGCTATATTCGTTGTCATCGACAAACTCACCAAAGTGGCTCACTTTATGCCTATCAAAGAGTCAATCACTGCAGCTCAATTGGCGGAACTCTATACCTCTCAGATTGTCTCTCTGCACGGTATTCATCAAGTGATCTCTTCAGACCGTGGCAGCATCTTTACCTCCAAGTTTTGGAATTCTTTTCAGAAGGCCATGGGCACCAACATCCGCTTCAGCACAGCTTTCCATCCTCGAGCGTGTCAACTAGATTCTTGAAGATATGCTCAGGGCTTGTGTGATCTCCTTTGACATGAAGTGGGAGGATTGTCTTCCTTATGCTGAATTCTCCTACAACAACAGTTTTCAAGCAAGTTCGGGCAAGGCCCCATTCAAAATTCTGTATGGCAGGAAGTGTCGTACCCCTCTCAACTGGTCTGAAACCGGTGAACGTCAACTTTTGGGAAATGACTTAATAACAGAGGCAGAGGAGATGTGCAAAGTCATTCGTGATAAACCCAAAGTAGCCCAATCCCGCCAGAAGAGCTACTATGGTAGTAAGCACCATGATTTGGCTTTCGAGATCGGAGATCATGTTTACCTCCGCATCTCTCCTACGAAAGGTACTCGTCGCTTCGGTATCAAAGGGAAGCTTGCCCCTAGATACGTGGGACCTTTCAAGATTGTCAGCAAGAGAGGCGATCTCGCCTATCAACTCGAGCTTCCTTCAAACTTTGCAAATGTTCATGATGTGTTCCATGTCTCTCAGCTCCGAAAGTGCTTCAAGACTCCTGACCGCACCGTCAACTTCGAGGACATTGAGATCCAAGAAGATCTTTCCTATCGTGAGCACCCAGTTGCTATTCTTGAAGAGACTGAACGCAAGACTCGCAATAAGTCAATCAAATTCCTCAAAGTCAAGTGGTCACATCATTCCGACCGTGAAGCTACCTGGGAACGCGAGGATCACCTCCGTTCTGAGTACCCGGCGTTCTTTCAGTCCTAGATCTCGGGACGAGATACTTTCGTAGTGGTGGAGTGTTGTAACACCCCGGATGTAACTTTCCCAATTTTTACTCCAACTCTTGACGTTTCCGGCGTTAAGTTATTTTATTTTCTCGGGTTCGGGTTTTTGTATCCGTGTGTTGTTATCGTTGTCATGCATCTCATATCATGTCATCATGTGCATTGCATTTGCATACGTGTTCATCTCATGCATTCGAGCATTTTCCCCGTTGTTCGTTTTGTATTCCGGCGCTTCATTCTCCTCCGGTGGTCATTTCTAGCTTTCTTTCGTGTGTGGGGATTAAACATTTCCGGATTGGACCGAGACTTGCCAAGCGGCCTTGGTTTACTACTGGTAGACCGCCTGTCAAGTTTCGTATCATTTGGACTTCGTTTGATACTCCAACAGTTAACCGAGGGACCGAAAAGGCCTCGTGTGTGTTGCAGCCCAACACCCCTCCAATTTGGCCCAAAACGCACCTAACCCTTCTTCATCCTCTAGAGCGTTCGATCACGATCGCGTGGCCGAAAACCGCACCCCATTTGGACTCTCCTAGCTCCCTCCACCTCTATATAAAGAACCCCCATTTCAATTCACGGGTAAAACCCTAGATCCGCTCCTCCCCGCACCGCCGGACAATGTCCGCGTCCAGCCGGACGTGTCCGGATCTCCCCTCGCCGCCACTTGTCGCCGCGCCATTCGCCCGCGCCCTCAGCCCCACTTCGCCGCCGCCAGCCCGCGGGGCCCGGGACGGGCCCTCCCGGCCCACGCGCGCCCTGCGCCTCCCCCGAGCCGCGCCGCCACCTCTCC
>NC_041388.1:317501163-317503183 GCF_002162155.2 Triticum dicoccoides
CGCCGCCAGCGCCCGGCGCCTCCTCCGCGACTCCCCTCGTCGCCCCCTCGCCGCCCGACGACGGCTCTGGCCACCCCGCCGCCGGACCTCGCCGCCCCGACCCGGATCCAGCTGCCCCCTTACCCTAGCGCCTCGCCGGAGCTACAGTTCATCACCGGAGACCTCGGTCCGCGCGCCAGAGTGTAACCCTAGATCTGGGAGGTTGTTTTTTTGCTAAGTCTACATATTATGTGCTCATGTTCGTCATGCTATATCTCCGCATCCGTAGCTCTGTTTTTGGCATATAGCATATCAAAATGTTCACCTCAAAGAGTACATCATTTCATTCCATTGCATTATTTTCATTTGAGTTCATTTTGATGCCCGAAATGCTGTTAGAAGAGGGCTACTTGAGTTAATTATCAGATCTGCTACTCCATTTGCATATTTGTCATTTGTTTGCATTTATGGAGCACCCTAGCTTGAGCCAATCGAGCTCTACTTTTGCTACTTTGTGAATCTGGGCAGATTGTCAACTTGTTTGCAATTTCGCCGATGATGTTGTAGTTGACCCGTGCATGCTATGCTATTGTTCTTGCCATGTGTAGCTTGAATTTTGTGTGTTCTTGATGGATGTATGCTTAGATTGTCGTGACTTGCTCTGTAGTGAGTGCCTCGAGCTCGTAAACATGCCTACTTGATATCTGTTTTCAGCATGCTCCAGTTTTCACAAAGTCTGTGAACTGATTATGTTTTTGCCATGTTCACATGCTTGCAATTGTATTTTGTGATCCCTTTTGGCTCAAGGTCACTAAGGGACTTTTGTTAAGCTCTTTGAGTAGCTCCATGCCATGCTTTACTTTGCCATGTTCAGGTCATGTAGCATGTAGTTTTGTTGCTCCGAAGTGTGCTACCTGATCTGAAATTCCAGACAAGTGTTAATTTCACTCAGTCTGAGATTTGTTTACCATATGCATTTTTGCCATGCTTGTTTGAACCTGTTAATGGATGAATTGGCCGTAGCTCAGTGCTAGACTTTTGTTAAGAATCTTGAGTGCACCCCTGTCATGTATTGTGTTGTCATGTTTGGGTGCTGTATCATGTTCATCTCATTGCATTTAGATGACTACTTGCTCTAAATCGCAGACCGGTGTCATATTTGTTTTGCTTGCCATTTCCAAACCGTAACTCCGATTCCGGCGTTCCTTATATTGTTTTCAAGCGATTTCTTCTCATCTTTCCAGTGGCACACTTGGATTTCCAAATTGAGGCCAGGATCTTGCATTTCCTGTCACATCTTGCATATGCATCCCGCATCGCATCCCGCATAGCATACCAAGTTTGCTTCATATTGGTTGATCCTTGCACGTGGTTGATTGTGTCCTTGTTGCTTGTTTGTCTTATTTGGGTAGAGCTGGGAGACGAGTTCGCTAACGAGGAGCCCGTTGAGTTTGCTTTCGAGGATCCAGTCAACTCTGACAACTTTGCAGGCAAGATGATCATACCCTCGAAATCACTACTATCTTTGCTATGCTAGATTGCTCGCTCTTTTGCTATGCCAATGCTATGATGCCTACAAATTGCTTTCAAGCCTCCCAAATTGCCATGTCAATCCTCTAACCCACCATGTCCTAGCAAACCGTTGATTGGCTATGTTACCGCTTGCTCAACCCCTCTTATAGCGTTGCTAGTTGCAGGTGAAGATTGGAGGTCGTTCCTTGTTGGAACATTTATTTACTTGTTGGGATATCATTATATTATCTTGTTATCTTAATGCATCTATATACTTGGTAAAGGGTGGAAGGCTCGGCCTCTCGCCTAGTGTTTTGTTCCACTCTTGCCGCCCTAGTTTCCGTCATATCGGTGTTATGTTCCCGGATTTTGCGTTCCTTACGCGGTTGGGTTATAATGGGAACCCCTTGATAGTTCGCCTTGATTAAAGCTTAGCAATGCCCAACCTTGGTTTTACCATTTGCCACCTAGCCTCTTTCTCCCTTGGGTTTCCGAAGCCCGAGGGTCATCTTATTTTAAACCCCCCCCC
>NC_041388.1:317503493-317507347 GCF_002162155.2 Triticum dicoccoides
GCTCCTCTGAGTGTTGGTCCGAACCAGGCAGCCTGCGGGGCCACCTCGGAAAAACTTGAGGGTTGGTTTTACTTGTAGCTTGACCTATCTGAGTGTGCCCTGAGAATGAGATATGTGCAGCTCCTATCGGGATTTGTCGGCACATTCGGGCGGTGTTGCTGGTCTTGTTTTAACCTGTCGAAGTGTCTTGAAGAACCGAGATACCGAGTCTGATCGGAAAGACTTGGGAGGAGGTCTATTCCTTCATTGACCGTGAGAGCTTGTAATGGGCTAAGTTGGGACTCCCATGCAGGGATTTGAACTTTCGAAAGCCGTGCCCGCGGTTATGGGCAGATGGGAATTTGTTAATGTCCGGTTGTAGATAACTTGAGCCTTAACTTAATTAAAATGAATCAACTGAGTGTGTTACCGTGATGGCCTCTTCTCGGTGGAGTCCGTGAAGTGGACACGGTGTTGGAGTAATGCTTGCGCAGGTTGCTCTCTAGTTTCTCGCTCACACTTTGCCTCCTCTTCTCGCTCTCGTTTGCGAACAGGTTAGCCACCACATATGCTAGTCGCTTGCTGCAGCTCCACTTATATTTACCTTGCCTTACCTATAAGCTTAAATAGTCTTGATCGCGAGGGTGCGAGATTGCTGAGTCCATGTGGCTCACAGATTACTATTACACCAGATGAAGGGCCTGATGATTCTGCTCCAGGTGACGCGCTCGAGCTCAAGTGGGAGTTCGACGAGGACTCTCAATGTTACTATGTTTCCTTTCCCGACGATCAGTAGTGGTGCCCAGTTGGGGGTGAGCAGGACCGTGTCGCATGTTGGGTTATCTTTTATTTTGGCGCCGTAGTCGGGCCAGGAGTGTTTGGATGATGTAATGTTATTTATGTATCTTGATTGATGTGGCGAGTGTAAGCCAACTATGTTATCTCCCCTCTATTATTTATTACATGGGATGTGTAAAGATTACCTTACTTGCGACATATGCCTTCAATGAGATTATGTCTCTAAGTCGTGCCTCGACACGTGGGAGCTATAGTCGCATCGAGGGTGTTACACTTAGCAGGGTTATATTACTCATATAATGCATATGTTGTATTGCAATGCTTAGTTTTTACATCATATACACAATATTGAATGCCATCTCCTTAGTTGACACATCATATATGCGATTTCCCTCTGCTCACTTCCTTAGTATATAAATCATATATTTGAATTATGTCATGCCATGATGTTTACATAGACAGCATGTATCTGAATTATGGCATGTCAACCCATTTTCTAAAGACGTAATATAGTTATATCATCTCATCTTGTTTACATAGTCATCATATTTTAAATTATGTCATTCTATCCGTGAATTATATCATGCCATCATGTTCCATCGATGGCATGTTTGTGATTTATGGCATGCCAACCACTTTAATAGACACATCGTATAGTTATATCATGTCATCCTGTTTACATAGTCATCATATTTTGAAGTATGTCATTCTATCCTGTTTAGTTAGCCATCATACATGTGAAATTGTGTCATGCTATCCTGTTTAATTAGCCATCATATACGTGAAATTGTGTCCTGCTATTCTGTTTGCTTAGAACATAAATGTGAATTATTTCATACCTTGTTTTCTTCCCTACTATCCATTGCACATGTCTATCTTACAATGTCTGTACATTCAATTACTTTTCTTGTTTATAAGCCATTTCAATTGGAGGGAGTGATGGCAGTATCTGTGGGAGTAAAAGCACGGTCTTCGGAAAAGATCATGCTACCTGTCGATGTAGATAGAACCACGGTTGTACTTGCCCAAGAACCAGCCCCACCACACATAACCCACACTCATGCAGATTGTACTCCTACCCAGTTGGACAAAGAACCAGCTACACCCCTTCTAACCCCAACCCCAGCAGATAGACACCCAGTTCCCATTGACACAGCACCGTATCCACCACAGAGCACCCAAACATGAGCAATTAGTAAGGCAACTTGTAGCGACCAGACCTCAAACAGTCTGATCTCTGTGCTCCGGTGTCATCCCTGGATCAGTAATGCTGACATCACACAGTACTCGGAGGATTTATAACAGAGTAGCAATCACACACTTATTACATCGAGTGTCTCCATAGAGAACTTATTACAATAAATATGGCTTAAGGCCATCTAATAACGATAACAGCGGAAGGCTTGGAAGATAAGTGAGTCCATCAACTCCAACGGCGTCACTAAATATAGAACCACGACCTAAAACTCCTTAATCGTCATCTCAAAAGTCTACAACATTAACGTTGCAGCCCGAAACGGGTCAGCACAGGGAATATGCTGGCAAGGTAACACATAGAGGGTAATGGAATGAAACAGCTATACTATATGCATATTTGGCTGGTGGAAAGATCTATGGTTACAGTTTTGCGTAAAGCCAATTTTTCCCTACTTCAAAGGAATAAATTTAATTACTATCATGGTAGTTGTTAAAAATTGAGAATGGTTGACAGCATTCTCAATCCCAATTAAGCATCAACATTAAACAAAACCCAACAAAATTAATTTAGAGTAACATGTTGAGATTCACATGATAATCCAGGCACTAGATACTCAAGATGTCCATAACCGGGGACACGGCTAACCATGATTAGTTTGTTACACTCTGCAGAGGTTTGCGCACTTTTACCCAAAAGACTCGATCGTCTCCGTTTGGTTTCTCGCACTACATGGTGTTTGAGAAGACGGATGACCGAGACATAGTCTTTCAGAAGCGCTAGCACCTTATGATCGGGTAGACCATACCACCTACATCCCCTACATCTGCTAGTCTACCACTGTAAGAGTTCACACGACTTAGTCAACTATGCTAGAGCCCATAATAGCTTGTGGCCGCACATGGAAGTTTCTAGTATGAATAGTCTCATGATCCCTTTGAGCCTGGGTGGCGGTCCAAAAGAAAACAGGCAAGTCCTGGAATACCCAGGTGCCTCAATCCACCCAGATGCGTGTTTAAGTTGCCACCTTAGATAAACCATTAATTAACAAACTCACATCTATCATGGATATCACTCACCCAATCCACGTCTACTAGCATAGCATGGCATAATAAGCAAACATAGAAGTAACTCCCAAAGGTTTGATAATAAACAGGTAATAGGTACTACCTCAACTACTTCCCATCCAAAAATTTAATTAGATCCTAATCATGCAATGTGTGAGCACTGATCTAATGTAGTAAAACTGGGTAGTAGGAAAGCTATGATCAAAGTGTTACTTGCCTTGCTGATGATCCGGGAAACCTAGTGATTCGAAGTAACAAGCGGCGAACTCCGGGTACTCTATCACAAACAAACAAGCATACAATAAGTACTCATCTAATGCACGGGTAAAACTCAAATAAGAGATCTAACCAGAAGGTTCAACTTAAGAACTCCGGTTTGCAAAAAGAATCAAATCGAACGAAGCAACAAAAGTCAAACGGCGAAAGTAAACAACTTCATTCTACTAATCTCGATCTAGGGAAAATTTTACAGTAGCAAAAACTTGTTTAAGTTGGTTAAACGGATAGAGGGTTTCGAGACGAAACTCCACGCGCTTGAATCGCCTGATTCCGATAAACGAGCGAAAAGTTATACTCAAAAGAAAATCGGATCAGGAATCGCGATCAGAAAAATCGCGGATTAAATCCGAGAAAAAGAAAAAAAAACGATGAACGTTCGCTAGAACGAACAAACAGACGAACGCTCACTATTTAAATAAACCGGAAAAACCGATCTATTTAAAAACAAACCGAATCTAAAAAAACTGACGAAAAACTGACGGTTTTTCGAAAAAAAACTGGCGTGGAAAACGAGGCGGCGAACCTCGGCGGTGTGC
>NC_041388.1:317508045-317514313 GCF_002162155.2 Triticum dicoccoides
GGCGGCGGCGGCGCGGCGGGGCGGCGCGGCGGCGGCGGGCGCTGGGGGCGGCTAGGGTTAGCTTCGGCTGGGCCTCTCCCCCGGCTTATATAGCCTAACGGGCCGGGAGTCCTAGTCGGACACGGCCCTAAGTCGGTTCATTGTTTTTTTAAATAATTACGCGCAGTAGAAAAATAAAAAGAAATACTAAACGGACTCCAAAAATACCGAAATAAATTTTCCCGGGCTTCTAAAATCAAGCCGCACAAGGTGAACATTTATTTCGGGCCTAAGTGCAATTTTTAAAAACGCACATTTTTCCTAAATTCAAATAAAATAATGAAAAACTCCGAAATTAAATCTTATTTGATTTTATTATTAAATCCTCAATATTTCTTTATTTTGGGAAAGTCATTTTATTCCCTCTCTCATATTTTTGTAATAGAAATAATTGATGATAAAATAAATAAAATCAAATGATCCTATTCTCAAAATTTGAGAAAACTCAAATATGAAAATAATGAATTCCCCAACTCTCGCCGTGGGTCCTTGAGTTGCGTAGAAATTCTAGGATCAAAACCAAACGCAAAAAAAATATGATATGCAATGATGATCTAATGTATAACATTCCAAATTGAAAATTTGGGATGTTACACAACTGCAGTGCCCAAAGCACGAGGACCACCACTCCGAACCCCAAGTCAACGCTTAAAGCAGAAGAAGAATTGTTCTCAGGTCAGGTTCCGTAGCTATGGTTCATACTACTTTTCTCTTGCATCACTGTATTTACTGATACCAACTAATTTCAAATTTGAAGGATGCAATTAAACTCCAATGGCACAACAGGTATTTTTAAACCTGTTTCTTCAACGTGTTTGGCTGTTTGCTGTTGTAACTTGCTCTATGTTGATTTCAGTTTCAATTGAATAAACAGTTATGTTCTCATGCCATGCACATTACAAGTGTTGTTATTGCTGTGTAGTTTCCCACACTTATATTTTGTCTATGCTGCTTTGTCTTAAATAGATATGATTCGAACTGTATCTATCTTGATTTGGCAACATAAACTAGAATGATATAGACCATACAGTGACCATACTACATAGATATATGTTTGTTTTATGTTGTTATCCTGTCCACCTTACTACTGAACTGGTTTACCAAAATGAGTTTCATATACTACATTGTAAACTTGAGATGTGTTTGTTTGTTTCTCTTTTAGAACACGGATAAAATATTGGAGAAGAGTACCCTGTTATGCAATGGTAAAGGAAGTAATGCAGATAAGGTTCAAGATAGTGAGACATCCCTGTTGGTCTCCAAGAAAGCTGATAAAAACTATATTGAAGACACTGAGATAACCCCAAAGTCATGTATTGATGTAGTGTTCGAGTTACTAGCTACCACTGCTGGCACCAGCTCTTCAAACTCGTTGCCTGAATCAGTTCGGCTTCTTGAGTCTCAACTTCAAGTTGAAAGACATCGATCAGATGTTATGTGACAGGAAGCCGAAGGACTGAGGAAGTCCCTGCAGAATTCAGATGCATACTTTCTAGTGAAACAGCAAGCGTTGGAGGACTTAAGCGCCAAACAAGAGAAAGTTAATAAGCTTGCTAAGCATCTTGCCAGCATTATGGGTACCCAAGATATTGTTTCTTGAGCTCTTCTGAAGTGGTTTCAGTTCTGGACTTGTTTTGCTGCGGCGTTTATATGCTGTTGTGTTCCCTATATTTGCACTGGTGGCGAACTTTGATGCCCAGTGGATGTAATATGTGTAATAGCCATGATAGCCTAGTGTAAGTTGCTTGCTTATTTATTTCCTTGTTGCCTTGTTTATTTGTTTGCTTGTAGTCAGTGCAGTTCTTTTTCTGCGGTTTGCTAGTGGCTGCAATAACCTATTTTTTAAAACTAGGCCACAATAACCATGGGCTAATATTTACTGTAGTGACACTGGGCCTCCTACGGGCCGTAGAAACAGTGGGCCTTCTACGGGTTGTATAAATAGTGGGCCTTCTACGGGCCGTAGAAACAATGGGCCTTCTACGGGCCGTAGAAACAATGGGCCTTCTACCGGCCGTATCATCAATGGGCCTTATACGGGCCGTATGATCGATTGGCCAAACATGGGCCAAACAGACCGCATTCTGGCCGTAAACGGGCTAGAGTTGGAATCGTCCGTTCATGGGCCGACCCTAACGGGCCATCATTAATAGGTTGTATTTGATGACGCTATGAAAACGGCCCAACGTATTAAGGGACCACAAACGGGCCGACTGTAACCACGGGCTGAATTTGGCCCACAAGCAGAAAATGATAGTAACGGGCCGTAAGTAAAAGAATGCTGGAAAGTAGCCCAAGAATAAATGGGCTCTGAGAAGGCCGAAAGATAACATGGGCTGGAAACGGCCCAACGGAATAACGGGCCGTTAATGGGTATAAAGTGATACACTATTCTTTACGGGCCAGTTTCACCATGGGCCGTTAATGGGTGTAAAGTGATACAATGTTCATTACGGGCCGTTAATAGGCCAAGAGTTACATAGGGCCTCATATGGGCCGAAAGACGTCATGGGCCATACATGGGCCAGAAGGGAAAATGGGATGGAATCATACTGGATGGCCCAGATGACGCTACTGGGCCTAATTCGAATAGGGCATAATGGGCCTTGGGTTTGCAGGCTGTAAATGGGCTATATGCGAACATGCCATTAACAGGCTTTCCATGGGCCAGCCCACCACCTTTTGACCAAGTCAAACGGGCCGGCCATTTCACAGGAATGGGCCTCTGTTGGGCCTTGCCACATGTCGACATATCATAGGCGCCTTCTGTCCAATGAGTGGATGACATCCGTCCCAGCGATGAGCCGACACGTGTTTCCTCCAGCCAATGATGATTTTACACGTGGAAAATCCCCATTGGTCAGGGCTATTAACGGGTTATAGGATCCACAACCCGACCCGATAGCTTAACGGTGTTCCGTTACGGTGGATGCCACGTGTCGGTCACCCTTGACGAAAGCACTTTTGTGACGCGCGATTTATCATCATGGAAGTGGACACTTCCGTGATGATAATTTTGGTAATGTCATGGAACACTTCTACGACAGCACATGTATGACTATCTTGATTCTGTCATAAAATCATCATGGATGTACATGCATGACAGAAAACGCGACCTACTGTGACAAACACATATCATCATGGAAGTGTATTTTTTTGTAGTGCGATAGCCAATCCAGGCATGTCTGCTAGAGTCTGGTCATATGCATGGATGAACTGATCTTCCATGTCATGAAAGGATCGTCCAAGAACCAACATTGAGGCCTCCACCAACGTCTGTACAACACTTCTCTAGTACTATCGCTCGTCTATCTCTTCTATTAACTCACCCGACTTGTAGGGCCGGGGAGTGTGCCTATGGTCAGTTCTCAATTGCAGTCGCACATGTGTGTGCAAACGCAATATGATGCGTGTTCCATTCATAGAGAGGCGTGCCAGACCGACCGACCGTCTAGGGTGCGACGCGAACGCGACGGGCGTGCTGTATACTATACTCTGTAAATGTGTACCGCCATTTTCTTGAGGCTTTGCTCCATGGTGCAATCCATGGATATAAAATTAGTATATTTTACTATTTAAAAGTCGAGGGCGGGGCTTTTCCCACGTGGTAGGCGGGGCAGTTCCGCCTAGTCGGTTCGACAGAGACGTGAGAAGATGAGGGAGTAGGCTGCTGCAAACGTAGGGCTGTGTGATTTGACAGCGAGTTACTGCTGGACAGGTGGGCCTAGTGATTTGACTTGCCATTATCATTTTAACTGCGGTGCTACGACCAGCGTGAGTTTCCCGATTCCTGACCACCTCCATACAGGTGCCTCTCCCGATGCTCCACCATGTAGAGGCTGGCTCTTGCTTGAGATCCCACTCCTTCACTTTTTCCTTGCCTCTTTCCCCCACATATGCAAAAATGCCATGTAAAGCGAGCTTATAGCCCACTATTGTACTTGATCCTATAGGTGATAAGCCTACCACATAGGCATAAAGTTTGATGTGGTAAGTTAATTAAGAAGAGAGAGACTAGTTTGGTGACCCAGGAAGAAACGGTGCTAAGCGCGTGTACCTAGATGAAGCAAACTTAGCAACAAAAAACTAAGCACCTATGCATTGGGGACTAGAGTTGCTAAGCCATTTAATGCCCATAGCACCTCATCTAAGCACCATTTCATTGGAAGAGGTCACTCCTTGGAAAATAAATACTATGAAGAAAGAGATAGAGAGAAGTAAACAAAAAAATACTCTTACAACCAACCTTATAGCTAACCTTTGAAAGTGTGTTAAGTCGACTAGAGGGGGGGTGAATAGGAGATTTTTAAGAATTCTTCAATTGAGGAATTTTAGGGTGAGGAAATGCCTAATAGTAGAACTACTTGCAGCGGAATAAGTACTCAGATGTAAACATAACAGAACATAAGCAGGGTCTTGATACGTCTCCAACGTATCTATAATTTATGAAGTATTCATGCTATTATATTATCAACCTTGGATGTTTTATATGCATTTATATGCTATTTTATATGATTTTTGGGACTAACCTATTAACCTAGTGCCCAGTGCCAGTTTCTGTTTATTCCTTGTTTTTTAGTTTTACAGAAAAGGAATATCAAACAGAGTCCAATTGACGTGCCAATTTTTGAAGATTTTTTATGGACCAAAAGAAGACTCCGGAGTAAAAGAGTTGGGCCAGGAGAGTCCCGAGGCATCCACGAGGGTGGGGGGTGCCCCCCCAGGCGCGTGGGCCTGCCTCGTGGACGCCTCGGGCACCTCCTTGACGTGAGACCGATGCCAAAAATTCCTATAAATACAGAAACCTCGAAAAATTAACCTAGATCGGGAGTTCCGCCAAGCCTTCGTAGCCACCGAAATCCAATCTAGGCCCTCTCTGGCAGCATGCCGGAGGGGGCCATCATCACCGGAGGGCATGGAGGAGGATCCCGGAGGGGCCATCATCACCATGAAGGCCAAGGACCAGAGGGGGAACCTCTCCCCATCTAGGGCGGAGGCCATGGAGGAGGAATCACAAGGGGGAGAACCTCTCCTCCTCTCTCTTGGTGGCACCAGAGTGCCATCGGGAGGGGAATCATCGCCGTGGTGATCGTCTTCATCAACATCACCATCATCATCACCATCCTCATCTCTTTTATGCGGTCCACTCTCCCGCACCCTGCTGTAATCCCTACTTGAACATGGTGCTTTATGCCACATATTATGATCCAATGATGTGTTGCCATCCTATGATGTTTTGAGTAGATATCTTTTGTCTTTGGGTTGATTGATGATCTAGATTGGTATGAGTTGTATGTTTTACTTTGATGATGTCCTATGGTGTCCTCCGTGTCGTGCAAGCGTGAGGGGTTCCCGCTGTAGGGTGTTGCAATACGTTCATGATTCGCTTTAATGCTATGGTTGGGTTGTTGAGTATGGGAATAAAGAGGACTTGATGCTTTAATGCTATGGTTGGGTTTTACCTTAATGATCTTTAGTAGTTGCAGATGCTTGCTAGAGTTCCAATCATAAGTGCATATGATCCAAGTAGAGAAAGTATGTTAGCTTATGCCTCTCCCTCATATGAAACCGCAATAGTGATTACCGGTCTTGTTAACGATTGCCTAGGACAATTCTGCACACCAATCCACCATTATTCCACACTCGCTATTTATAATATTTATTAATATATTCTAACTTTATGATGACAACACCTACTTTTATATTTTAGCTCTCCGATATCATACAAAGTTATCCACTTGAAACCCACAACGTAGTTTTATTTCTCGTTGCTAGTTGGAAGCAAACGTTCGGTGTACGTAGAGTCGTATCGGTGGCAGATAGGGCTTGAGAGAATATTGATCTTACCTTTAGCTCCTTGTGGGTTCGACACTCCATACTTATCACTTCCACCTTTGGAAATTGCTACGATGATTCCCTGCACTTGGGGATTATCAAGCTCTTTTCTGGCGCCGTTGCCGGGGAGCAATAGCGTGCGGTTGATATTCTCGTGTGTGCTTGTTTGCTTTCTTCACTAAGTAGATTTTGTTTTCCTTTTTTGTTTATGTTTAGTTGTGGGTGAAACATACAATTTTTTTAAAGAATGAAAATGCAAAAAAAAAATTACTTGCCTCTCGTTCCTAAAAAGTTTTTCAAAAAGAGAAGTGATTGGAAAGTTATGCATTGAAGAAGTGAGGGTCGACCTTGAGCACTTGTGTTCATGCTCACGGAAACAATGTAGAATTTTTCA
>NC_041388.1:317514475-317517308 GCF_002162155.2 Triticum dicoccoides
GGATGATTAGATTGCTTGTTTACTATGTGCAGAACAAAAACAGAAACTTTGGCTGTAGCGCGTGATTTTACATTTTTTATTGGAAATTCAAATGGGTGTGAAACTTTTTGCACATTACTTCTGTATAAATTTTTCAAATTTTCAAATTTAGTTCATAATTGTTGGAGTTACATAAGTTCACTAAACCTCCAGATTACTACAGACTGTCCTGTTTTAGACAGATTCTGCTTTTCGTGTGTTGTTTGCTTATTTTGATGCATCTATGAGTAGTATTGGAGGGTATGAACCATGGATGAGTTGTAATACAGTATATATTACACCAATATGAATTTATAATGAGTTCACAACAGTACCTAAAGGTAGTGATTTGCTTTATTGTACTAACGGATCTCACAAAGTTTTTGTTAAAGTTTTGTGTCGATGAGGTGTTCGAAGAACAAGGAGTTACCGATGTGAGAAGAATAAAGAGAGGCAGTATCTCAAGCTTGGGGATTCCCAAGGCACCCCAAGTAAATATTCTAAAGATACTCAAGCATCTAAGCTTGGGGATGCCTCGGTTGGCATCCCATCTTTCTTCTTCAACAATTATCGGTATACCTCGATTTTTTGTCTTGTTCACATGATTTGTGTCCTTTTTGTTTTTATTTTTCTCTAAGAACCATGCTAGTATGAGATGTACCTTCATAAATTTATAGAATACTTCATGTGCTTCACTTATATCTTCTAAAGTATGATCTTATAGAATTGCTCTTTGAGCTTCACTTAAATCTTTTGAGTATGGCTTTATAGAATGCTTCGTGGGCTTCACTTATACATTTTGAGCTTGGACATTGGTTAGTTTATATTAATTGTAGAATGCTCCATTAACTTCGCTTATATATTTTGGAGTATGAATAATACTATCATCTAAAGCGGGTTTGGAAGAGCGTCAACTTTAGGAACTAGTGATCCCGCCATTCCGAATGAGGAGAATTTTGCTTATGTGGATAGTAGTAAAATTTCTATGCTCGTAGATCATGAAAAGAATACTTTATGTGATGGTAATATTTTTGAACTCATTCATGATGGGAGGAATACATGCTTGTAGGAGTGCAAAATATCAAGTTTTCCTCTCTATGTGCTTAAAGTTTTGAAGTTATACTTGTTTTGCCTTCCTATGCTAGTTGATTCTTGTTTCCATATTGTGTGCTCACAAAATCCCTAGGCATAGGAAGTGGGTTAGGTTTAAATGTGCTAGTCATATTCTTCATGATGCTCTCTTTATGTTCAAGTCTTATCTTTCATGTGAGCATCATTAAAATCATCATAGCTAGCTAAAAGGCATTAAAGAAAAACGCTTGTTGGGAGACAACCCAATATTTACCCTTAATGTTTGCATAATATTAATAGAAAAATTCCTCACCTCCACCAATTTGTTTCATAATTTTTTGAGTAGCAGAAGTATGGTTAGTGTTCAGATCATTACAGACTATTCTGTTTCCGACAGATTCTGTTTTCATTGCATATTTTGCTTGTTTTCTAGTTTCTATGACTTATATTCCTCAATATAAATTGTAGAAATGATAGGGTACAGTAGGAATTGTGTGAGAACAATTATGAACCTTGTCTTTGACTGTACCAAATTGAAAGGTTTACTCTTTGTTATACTAACCTATCTCACGAAGTTCCGTTAAGTTTTGTGTGATTGAAGTTTTCAAGCTTTGGGTGAGATATCGATATGAGGGGAATAAGGAGTGGAAAGGCCCTAAGCTTGGGGATGCCAAGGCACCCCAAGGTAATATTCAAGGAAGACTGAAGCGCCTAAGCTTGGGGATGCCCCGGAAGGCATCCCCTCTTTCGTCTTCAAAACTATCGGTATACCTTACTCAGAGCTATATTTTTATTCGTCACATGATATGTGTTTTGCTTGGAGCGTATTTTCAATTTTACTTGCTGTTTGAATAAAATCATTGGATCTGAATTATTATATGAAAAAGAATCCTACCATGTCTAGTTAATTATTTGACTACTCTGTGTCCTTCACTATTATCTTTTGGAGTAGTTTGTCATTTACTCACGTGCTTCACGTATATCCTATGAGTAAATGGTTGAATAATTGAATATCATAAATCTGAATTTATATATGTTTCATATGCATATACCATGGGGAGTAATGACTTCACATAGAATAAGTATAGGTAGTAAACTTATTGAAATTTAGCAAACATAGAATTGGTCACTTGAACAATTCATGAAAGAATATTGAAGGAAGAGAGATTTCACATATAAATATACTATCTTGGACATCTTTTGTAACTACGAGCACTCATTAAAATATGACATGCTAAAAGGTTGATGTCGGACAAGGAATACAACGTAATGGGTTACGTTTTCTTATATCCGAAATAAAGTATATTGTCTTGGATCATCCAACATGTTGAGCTTGCTTTCCCCCCTCATGCTAGCCAAATTCTTTGCACCAAGTAGAGATACTACTTGTGCTTCCAAACATTCCTTAAACTAGTTTTGCCATGAGAGTCCAATACCTACCTCTGGATTGAGTAAGATCCTTCAAGTTGTCATCGGTGCATGCAATAAAAAATTGCCCTCTAAATATGTATGATCTATTAATGTGGAGAAAATAAGCTTCATACGATCTTGTGATGTGGAAGAAATAAAAGCGATGGACTGCATAATAAAGGTCCATATCACAAGTGGCAATATAAAGTGACATTCTTTTGCATTAAGATTTTGTGCATCCAACCATAAAAGCGCATGACAACCTCTGCTTCCCTCTGCGAAGGGCCTATCTTTTACTTTTATCTTCTACCTTATGCAAGAGTCATGGTGATCT
>NC_041388.1:317517701-317518512 GCF_002162155.2 Triticum dicoccoides
GAACTATTATTGTTGACATTACCCTTGAGGTAAAAGGTTGGGAGGCGAATCTATAAGCCCCTATCTTTCTCTGTGTCCGATTAAAACTTTGAACCCATAAATATTACGTGAGTGTTAGCAATTGTGAAATACTAAATGATAGTTGAGTATGTGGTGTTTGCTAAATCAAAGCTCTGACATAGACCCTTCCTGAAAATAAGATGAATTGCAATTGTTTGATGAATGAGAATATAGTTTGTTAGTTTCAAGAAAGTTTATGATCTATACTTTAACATGTGAATAGCTTGTTACTTGATCATGAAAAGTTTTATGAAGATGAGCTACTGTTATGATATATAATGATGCTATAAAAAGTGATTGAAACTATCATTGATGAAACTTATGCACTTGCTAGCATTCACACTTCATAAATTATTTCTTTTATCATTTACCTACTCGAGGACAAGCAGGAATTAACCTTGGGGATGCTGATACGTCTCTAATGTATCTATAATTTTTGAAGTATTCATGCTATTATGCTATTATATTAAAAACCTTGGATGTTTTATATGCATTTATACGCTATTTTATATGATTTTTGGGACTAACATATTAACCTAGTGCCCAGTGCCAGTTTATGTTTTTCCTTGTTTTTGAGTTTTACAGAAAAGGAATATCAAACGGAGTCCAATTGACGTGCCAATTTTTGATGATTTTTTATGGACCAAAAGAAGACCCTGGAGTAAAAGATTTGGGCCATGAGAGTCTCGGGGCGTCCAGGAAAGTGAGGGGCGCGCCCACCCCCCCCCCCCTCCCCAAGCGTGTGGGCCTG
>NC_041388.1:317518671-317537216 GCF_002162155.2 Triticum dicoccoides
TGCCTCATGGACGCCTCGGGCAACTCCTTGACGTGAGACCGACGCCAAAAATTCCTATAAATACAGAAACCTCGGAAAATTAACCTAGATCGGGAGTTCCGCCGCCAGAAGCCTCCGTAGCCACCGAAGACCAATCTAGGCCCTCTCTGGCACCCTGCCGAAGGGGGCCATCATCACCAGAGGGCATGGAGGAGGATCCCGGAGGGGCCATCATCACCATGAAGGCCAAGGACTAGAGGGGGAACCTCTCCCCATCTAGGGGGAGGCCATGGAGGAGGAAGCACAAGGGGGAGAACCTCTCCTCCTCTCTCTCGGTGGCACCGGAGTGCCATCGGGAGGGGAATAATCGCCACGGTGATCATCTTCATCAACATCACTATCATCATCACCATCCTCATCTCTTTTACGCGATCTACTCTCCCGCCCCCCGATGTAATCCCTACTTGAACATGGTGCTTTATGCCACATATTATGATCCAATGATGTGTTGCCATCCTATGATGTTTTGAGTAGATATCTTTTGTCTTTGGGTTGATTGATGATCTAGATTGGTATGATGTCAGGACCCCGATTCCAAGTCACATCGATCTAACCGGTAACACCTCATATCACTTTGCGGCCTCATGCACGGTATCCCCACGTGTGTCGCCTTACCATGGCCCGGGACCGTTTGCGCCTTTTGACTCACGTATATGATAGTGTCGCTAGCATCCATATGACAGAGAACCCGGGCCGACATGGCTAGTCGTGAACCCAAAGCGGCACAGACCTATGGGGACAGGCATACATGAATCACATCGAGCATGTCGGTCAATAGCATGTGAATCCGGGCTGTAGCACTGGGCTAACAGGACTCCGGGGAACCCGGGCTATAGCAGGCTAGGCAGGACTCCGGATGTCACCCTGT
This sequence comes from Triticum dicoccoides, assembly GCF_002162155.2. NCBI lineage: Eukaryota > Viridiplantae > Streptophyta > Magnoliopsida > Poales > Poaceae > Triticum > Triticum dicoccoides. The sequence goes on from NC_041388.1 coordinate 317,519,579, forward strand.
GACATTTCCCCGATGGGACAGACATAGGAACAAAGTGAAACACATGCCGGACAGTCAAGTGTCCTGAGCAGTAGTGCTGGGCTAGCAGGACTCCGGTGAACCGGGCTATAGCGGACTACTATGGCTCAAGGAGCACTAGACTACATTTCCCCATAAGAGAGGCTGCCAAGGATAAACAACTAGATTGTTGGATCCCACACATACCAAGCATTTCAATCATACACACAATATGCTCGATATGTGCAAATACAACATGGCATCACAACAAAACTCTACAACTCAAGTACTTTATTTAAAGGCTCCGGAGAGCCATACATAACATGCTCATACAGGTAGGGGTCACAAGACCCGACACTCAAGTCATACAAGCATACAAGCACATGCGGAAGCAAATAAGTCTGGGTACAGACACTACAAAGAAAGAAGGCTTGTCGAAGCCTGACTATCTACATAGGGCCCTCCATGGCCAGAATCACCACCTGGGTGGCAAGTTACTCGTCAACGTCGAGGTCTACATAAAACCCATCGGAGGGGGCGGTGTTGTCGTCTCAAAATAGTAATTAAAGCAACATGAGTACAAAGGTACTCAACAAGTCTTACAACAGATCCTACTATACATGCTCATTCTCAAGAAGGTGGTGGAGTTATTGCAGCAAGACAGCTTTGACTCTTGGCTAAGCTATCCTACGAGACACCACTATAAAATAGTTTTCGCACACGAGTCCACTAATCACCAACACAATACTCCACCGGGGATCCTCCCTCGTCATCCTAAGAGAGGGCCATCCTCAGTACTCACACTTATCTTGAGTCGTTTAGTAGTAACCATTAACTTGTCTATGAACTATATAGGCAACCAAGTAGTCCTTTACCACGGACGCGGCTATTCGAATAGATGATGTTAACACTGTAGGGGTGTACTTCATCATACACGCTCTCACCACTTATCGTCGTTTACACGACATGTACTCGGCAACCTTCAAGCAGAAGCCCAACGAGGGTGTCGGCCATGGCCTACCTAAACACACGAGTCTCTAGTCCAGGTTTATCGCCTATCCAGGTTCCATCCGTAGGGAGTCCGACCGAGGTTTCCACATACGGCCCTAAACGATGTGTACAGGGTCCCGAGACGCCAAACGGGCGCCCGACATACCCGGCCACGGTGTATCTACCGCATCATAGCCCACCCCTAGGGTCAGCGCTACGCACAGCCGCCAACACATAACCTACAAACACCAGAAACTAGTTGTAACTCCTGGACAAAGTACTAGGGTGATTAAGAAGCCGAGAGGGTCCATTGGTTTCGGGCCCAATATATGGTAGTAACTGATTCTTAAATCACACATACAGATCTCAGTTCTTAGGGACGGCCTCAATGAAACAACCCACCATGTACTCCTACATGGCCTCTCATCGATACCTTTACCAAATCATGTTCAACACATCCCTCACATTACCGACGTAATCATTTCACTCTAGCCCATCACCCAGATGAACCAGACCTGACACCACTCTAAGCATAGCAGGCATAGCAAGGTAGGAAACACATGGATGGCTCAATCAACTCCTACACATGCTAGTGGGTTTCATCTAGTTACTGTGGCAATGACAGGTCATGCAGAGGATAAGGGTTCAACTACCGCAGCACACAGCAGTTTGAAACGTTGTTGTCTTAATGTAGTAAATGAGAGCAGAAGCGAGAACATGGGATTGTATCAATATGATCAATGGGGCTGCTTGCCTGATGGAGTAGTAGTAGGGTACTGACCTTCAGTTGGATACTCAGAGATATCCTCGGAGGCAGAATGTCACGCCCTCGATGCGGCTATATCTCCCACATGGCGAAGCACGACTTAGAGGCATAACCGCATTGAAAGCAATGTCGCAAGTGAGGTAATCTTCGCAAATAACCCATGTAATACAATAAGGGAAAAGATACATAGTTGTCTTACACTCGCCACTTCACACAATTACATGAATAAAGCATTACATCATCCAAATACACTTAAGGTCCGACTACGGAACCAAAATAAAAGAAGACTACCCCAAATGCTGCACAGATCCCCGATCGTCCCCAACTGGGCTCCACTACTGATCAACTAGTACGAAACAACATAAAGGACAAGATTTTCAACGAGCTCCTCCTTGAGTTTGGTTGCGTCATCAGCACGGTATCATCGGCACCTGCAAACTGGTTTTGGAAGTATCTGTGAGTCACTGGGACTCATCAATCTCACACCCTCGTGATCAAGACTATTTAAGCTTATAGGTAGGGAAAAGGTATGAGGTGGAGCTGCAGCAAGCGACTAGCATATTTGGTGGCTAAGATATTCACAAAAGAGAGCGAGAAGAGAAGGCAAAAGCACGGTCGAGAAACTATGATCAAGAAGTGATCCTAGAACAACCCACGTCAAGCATAACTCCAACACCGTGTTCACTTCCCGGACTCCGCCGAGAAGAGACCATCACAGTTACACACGCGGTTGGTGTATTTTAATTAAGATCAACTTCCGGTTTTCTACAACCGAATATTAACAAATTCCCATATGCCCATAACCGCGGGCACGACTTTCGAAAGTTCAAATCCCTGCAAGGGTGTCCCAACTTAGCCCATCACAAGCTCTCACGGTCAACGAAGGATATTCCTTCTCCCAAGACATTCTGATCAGACTCGGCATCCAGGTTACAAGACATCCTCGACAATGGTAAAACAAGTCCAGCAAGACCGCCCAATGTGCTGACATCCCGATAGGAGCTGCACATATCTCGTTCTCAGGGCAACACCGGATAAGCAATCTGTACAACTAAAACCAGCCCTCGAGTTTCCCCGAGGTGGCGCTGCAAGGGGCTCTAGTTTGGACCAACACTTAGACAAGCATTGGCTTGGGGGTTTAAAATAAAGATGACCCTTGGGCTGGCCTAACCCAAGGGAAAAAGGCTAGGTGGCGAATGGTAAAACAAAGGTTGGGCCTTGCTGGAGGAGTTTTATTCAAAGCGAACTGTCAAGGGGTTCCCATTATAACCCAACCGCGTAAGGAACGCAAAATCCGGGAACATAACACCGATATGACGGAAACTAGGGCGGCAAGAGTGGAACAAAACACCAGGCATAAGGCCGAGCCTTCCACTCTTTACCAAGTATATAGATGCATTAATTAGATAAGAGGTATTGTGATATCCCAACAAGTAAATATGTTCCAACAAGGAACAAACTTCAATCTTCACCTGCAACTGACAACGCTATAAGAGGGGCTGAGCAAAGCGGTAACATAGCCAAACAACGGTTTGCTAGGATAAGGTTGGTTAGAGGCTTGGCTTAACAATATGGGAGGCATGATAAGCAAGTTGTAGGTATCGCAGCATAGGCATAGCAAAAGAGCGAGCAACTAGCAAGCAAAGATAGAAGTGATTTCGAGGGTATGGTCATCTTGCCTGAAATCCCGCAAGGAAGAAGAACGAGTCCATGAAGAAGACAAATGGACGTAGTCGAACGGTTCCTCACAAACGCGATGTTACCGGAACCAACCCGGAGAAGCAACACCGGAAAGAAGCACACAACATAATAAACAAACATCACATAAGCATGGCACGATGCACAACCAAGTATGATGCATGTCCGATTTAATGAAGCATGGCATGGCAAAGTGCACAAACAATCCTACAAATTAAATTGAGCACAATATGCAACGAGTTGCATATTGACGAAACACCACATTTGACTATTTAGTTCCATCTCGTTTATATACCCAATAATATTAATAAATGTTGTTAAGCATGTCAAGAGGTGAAACATAAAGGAATTATCTATCTAAAAAATTTAAATGGGGTCGTATATAGCAAACAACAAATCCGGTAAATCCCCATATGCATTTAGCAAATTAATGCAAACAACAATTTTAAACATTCTTGATGTTGTTAACATGATGCGGATGACATGGACAAGTTATGCGATTTTTATGAAAATGTTGATAAGAACATTATGAAGCATTTGTCACCGTGGTGGAAAGAAAGGGTGCCACGGCAATGAATCCAAAAATGATGTCACGGCACCATATCGGTTCCGGTAGCTCACGGAGATACCGGTACAAAAGGAAAAGTGACGGAAGCGTGACATGCGATAGAAGGTGGGGTGATCCCAGTAACCGGGTTCCCACATGTCGACGACGGTGCCAAGCGGGGAAAACAAGTAGCGTTCGCGGGAGGATACAACATCCAAACATGCATCTCATACAACACAAGCATTTGTTCACGGATGGTCGTCTCGGGGTTATACCTTCCAAGCGTGCAAACGGGACGGTTCGGGTTCGTCGAGGGGAGTAGGGGAAGTAGTCGTTCCGCGGTGGTAGTAGAAGTAGTGGTACTATCGGTCCACGCCGGTAGTGGTACACGTTCACGAAGTAGTCATACACGTCATCGGTAGTTTGTTCACTCAACGGCCTTCAATGGCGGTAGTCGTTCTCGTATCATCGTGGAAGTAGTTGTACATGGTTGCGACGGTAACCGAACTTGGCGATTTGACGGGGTACACTCAAATCATCGTGGGAACTTGGTGAATCCAAGGTCTTCGGGGTCGACGGTAGTAGTACATCTCGTAGTGGAACTTGACAGATCCGAGGACTCCCGGCGTCGTGGAACTTCACAAAAGCCGGGGCGGTCTTGACGCATCTGACCCGAGGGACTTGGCATGTCCAAAATGTAGCAGCACAACTGTCTCGGTCGGGAGCACTTGTTCGGGCGTCGTTGGTCTTGCGGGTCGTGGTACTTGGCGGTCTTGATGAATCCAAGGGTACTTGGCAGTTCAAAATTGCTCCTATTCGGGGACGTTTAGTGAAGGCAGGGTCGCAGGTGGTCGAGGTTGGTCGTGGTCACCGACGAGAAGCAGGGCGTGGGAGGAGGAAGGCCATGGCGCGACTGTAGTTTTTCTGGCGCCGGGAACAAGGTGCAGGAGAGGAGAGGGAGATGAAACGAGGGCGTTGCAGTGGCTCGGAGATCCTGGCGGGCTCCTTTATGGGACGGGGCGCTCACCGGCGGTCACTGGTTACGGAGGCGCGGGAACCAGAAGGAGCTTGAGGACGCAACCTCCTCTGCTCGGGCGCGGGATCCATGGCGGCATCTGTTCGAACAGAGAGAGAGAGGGAGCTCGAGGAGAGTTGAAGAAGAGGGAAAATAGAGGGAAACGGGAAGGAGAGGGCAACGGGGTCCTGCTCCGGTTGAGGCGCCGGTGAGCGACGAGGTCTTGCGGGCACGGAGGCCAGATGGCGGGGACGAGGTGCTCGGGCGCCACGAGATGAGCGCGGGACGAGGTGCTCGGGGCCATCCATGGCACAGTGGCGGAAGCTCCGCCTGGTTCTCTTCTCCGGCGAGGGTGGAGCACGGGTCTCGCACTGGAGGAACGAGGGGAGGGGGTCGAGAGAGGGCGAAGGGATCGCGGGCGAGAGATGGGGGTCGGACGGAGGCTGCGCAGAAGGAGAGCGAAGGGAGAGGGAGATGGGGTCGAGGGAGCCCCTCCCTGGCGGCTAGGGTTGCCTGTAGGGCGACTGGGCCAGACCGGCTAGAGTGGGGAGGCCCAAGTGGGCTGGGATGCGGTCTGCTACTGCTGTGCTGCGGCGGCTTGCGCGCATGGAGGCCGGCCCAGGTAAGCAGAGGTGAGCCCTTTTCTTTCTTTGATATTTTCTCCAAACGGAAAATAAACTGAAAAGGCCAGGGTCAAAGGAAAGGGGCACAATAAAAATAAAAAATAGTCTCATGAACCTAAGATAGTGCTCTATTTGAATAAATTGTCTTGGATATTTTTAGAGGTAAGAAAATAAGTCAAGTGTGAATATAGATCAAACTTGAGCTATTTTAAAACCTAACCAAAACATGGAATTGGCAGGGGGCGTTTAGGACAGGTAGAAAGATTTATGAGGAAGAAATGGGCATTAATGGGGTGAGGATATATGATCTTTCAAAAATGAAAGCAAGGAATGGATAGAAGATGGAGGTGATGATGCCAGATCAAATGCATGAAGCATGCCACAACACAACATGTATGAACTCACACCAAGCATAATGCAACATGTGAGGAGGCCATGATGCAACAATTAAAGACAAGACAAGACAAAACAATGCAATGAGAAACAAAACAAAACCCAAATAGGAAACCGAAAGGATGACCACTAGGAATTGATGACGAACAAGATGGATATATGCCAAATTGGGAAAAGTTACATATGGGGTGTTGCACAGAATCTACCCCTAAAGACACCACAGAACACAATCGTCACATGGCAATATGCAACAATATGATGCATGCTATATGGTGTCCTGCCTAATGCAATGTGAAACAAGTTGGTTTGGGTCCATTTGAATCAAAGATTCAAATGGAAGCTTATGTTCTTAAGCATTATAAGTGTATTATCTTGTTTCACCTAAATAGCAAGGTTAAAGTGTTTTGTCGTGCATGAAACCATTATGAATGGAAAGATTGAATTTTTCTGATCAAATTTCATATATAAATCTTTGCATTTGGAGTTACAGATTAGAAGTTATGAATTTTTGAAGTTTGTAATATTTTCTGGAATTTCCTATATAAGAATAATTCTAGTAAATGATTTATTGCGTCAGCACTAGGTCATGCCGATGTCAGCAGGTCAACAGGCGCCGTCCAGGTCAAACCTGACCAGTGGGACCAACTGGTCAGTGACTATCCTAACTAACCAAGTTAATTAACATTAATCTAATCCTAACCTAGGTTAGTTAAGGGCCTGGGCCACATGTAAGTGACACAGAGTTAGTTAGCGAGGTCATTAACCCCTAACAGTGTGATTAGCACTAACTAAAAACTAAACTATTTTAGTTAGGGGCCGGCCCCACATGTCATTGACTCAGGCGGGAGGTCAAACTGGGGTCAACCCGGGTCAAAACCACCGGCGACTTGACGCCGATGAGGCCAGTTGCGGCGGTGAGGCTCGGGATTTACCTACAAGGCTCCGTTTGGCGCACGGAGCATCGCTACACGACGCGGACGCTCGTCCGCATCCAACCGTGGTGGTGGCGCGGCGGGGAGTGGCCGGAGTGGCGCCGGCGACGAGCTCGGCGGCGGCCGAAGCTCAGGTGCAGGTGGGGATGGGGTTGTGGTGCGCAAATGAGCATGGGGAGGTGCTACAGGGGATCTATGCGATGCGGGGAGCGCGTTGGGCGCATGCCCGGGACCACATGGTCACCGGAGCATCACTAGCGACGAGCGCGGGCGGTGGCGCGTGCGGGTGAGCATGGTGCAGTCGCTATGGTGCACGAGGGAAAAATGGAGAGGGGGAGAAGGGTCAGTGGCTCACTGCGAGTACAGCGGAGCAACGGCGAGCTCGGGGAGGGGCTAGAACGAGCAGGGCGGTGAGGGGGATCTCCGGCGATGGCGGATCGGGAAGGGCTTGGTGCAGCGTCTCCGGGGCGAGTGAGCGCTCGGGGATCGGTCGAGGCGAAGCAGTGGACAATGACGGAGCTTGTTGGCAGGGCGAGGCGATGAGTGGACGGCAGTGGCTGCGGGTTTCACGATGGCACGGGCGCGGCTGCATCGGCCATGGCGTCGAGGGAGCGAGGGAGAGAGCATGGGGGAAGTGTGAGGTGTCGGGCGGGCTGGGGCGACACCGAGGAGGCATTCGCGGCGTCGAGGCGGTGACCAGGCGAAGCAGACGAGTAGGGAGGTGGCGTGGCGAGCTCGGGCGCATGCGCCGTGTCCCTCCTCTGCCTATTGGCAGAGGTAGGCGATGACTAGCACGGGCCAGCACAGTGCTGGGCCGGCCAATGGGCTGCCAGGTGTGCTGCGCCAGGTTAGTTCCTTTCTCTCTCTTTTTCTGTTTTTTATTTATTCTGTTATTTCTGTAACTTTAGGGGTTTATTAAAAATGCCAGGGCATTTCCAAAAATCATAAAACTAATCATGGCTACTGGTTAGAATATATCCAACAGCAAACATTTTAGTTTATGATTATTTGAGCATTTAAAATATTTTGTAGCATTTAAATGCCCAAATGCAAATACTATATGAATTAATCCAATGACCTTAAGATGTCCTAGAAAAGTGTGCACCATTTTTGTCAAAGGTTTTAACCCAAAACAAAAAGGGTGGACTTTTTAGAAGGGCATTTCAGGTTCATTGAAAAAGTTTTTAGTAAACCCTAGTTGTTCCAGGGGGGTGTTGGGGGTTCTGTCATCCCCATTTCAGTTTTCTGGGAAATTAAACATGATGCAATACTCTAATGCATGAACTAGCTAGGGTGTGACAACTCACCCCACTCAAAAGAATCTCATCCCGAGATTTAGGATCCGTTGGGAAGAAGGTGGGGTACTCGAGTCGAAGACGATCCTCCCTTTCCCAAGTGGCTTCCTTTTTAGAATGGTGTGACCATTGAACCTTGAGAAACTTGATGTTATGACGTCGAGTGGTACGCTCGGCTTGATCAAGGATATGAACGGGACATTCCCGATAAGAGAGATTATCTTGTAGATCAAGCGTTTCGTGGTCCACTCCACGGATAGGATCCACGAAGCAACGCCTGAGTTGAGAAACGTGGAAGACATCGTGAACTCTGGAAAGATGTGGAGGTAGTTCCAATTTGTAGGCAACTTCTCCTCGTTTGGCCAGAATGCAAAAGAGTCCAATGTAACGATGAGCCAATTTGCCTTTGATACCGAATCGATGGGTTCCCTTTAATGGAGTGACCCGAAGGTAAGCCTTCTCGCCGACTTCATAAGTCATGAGCTTATGTTTACGGTCATATTGACTCTTTTGACGAGATTGGGTTGTTTTCAATTTCTCACGAATAACGCGAACCTGCTCTTCTGCTTCCTGAATCATATCCGGGCCAAAGAGTTGTCTTTCCCCGGTTTCTGACCAGTTAAGAGGCGTTCGACATTTTCGTCCATTGAGAACTTCGAAAGGAGCTTTGCCCAAGCTAGCTTGATAACTATTGTTATAAGCGAACTCCGCGAATCGAAGGCATTTCTCCCAATCCATTCCGAATGAAATGACCGAAGCTCGGAGCATATCCTCCAGGATTTGATTGACTCGCTCTACTTGACCACTTGATTGGGGGTGGAAGGCGGTGCTAAAAGAGAGACGAGTTACCATAGCATTTTGGAAACTTTCCCAAAATCGGGAGGTGAAGAGACTCCCACAGTCTGAGTTAATTTCCAATGGGACACCATGAAGAGACACTATTCGGGAGATGTATAGGCCAGCGAGCTGGCTAGCGGTGATACTCTCACGAACAGGTAGAAAGTGGGCCACCTTGGAAAGACGACCGATCACGACGAAGATGGCATTATTCCCTCTCTTGGTCCTGGGAAACCCAGTAATGAAATCCATACTGATTTTATCCCATTTCCACTCAGGAATAGCCAAAGGTTGAAGGGTACCAGCAGGCCGTTGATGCTCTGCTTTAACACGACGACATACGTCGCAACTAGCAATGTATTGAGCAATTTCTCTCTTCATCCTAGTCCACCAAAACCTCTGGCGTAGGTCTTGATACATTTTAGTACTACCGAGATGAATAGTGAGAGGGGATTCATGAGCTTCCTTGAGGATCAGTCGCCTCAGGTTTCGTGCTTTGGGAACCACTAAACGGTTTCCAAAGTATACAACACCTTGATCATCAACGGTGAAACAATTCGCGACTCCTTTCTTAATATTTCTCTTTACACGGGAGGTTCTCGGATCTACCTTCTGTGCCTTGATGATCTGATCCGTAAGGGTAGGTATCGCCACCAGAGTGGATAGGAATCCTTGAGGAACAATGTGAAGATTAAGCTTACGAAATTCCTCGTGGAGAAGTGGTTGACTTTGTTGTAACATCAGGTTGTTACAATAAGATTTACGACTTAGCGCATCAGCCATGACATTGGCCTTGCCCGGGGTGTAAGTTATTCCTAAGTCGTAATCGGAGATCAATTCGACCCAACGTCTTTGCCTGAGATTCAAATCCGGTTTTGTGAAGATATATTTCGGACTTTGGTGATCAGTGAAGATGTCGCAACGATTACCGAGAAGGTAATGTCGCCAAGTTTTAAGTGCATGGACTACAGCTGCAAGCTCTAGATCATGTGTGGGATAGTTTTCCTCATGGGGGTGTAATTGCCGTGAAGCATAGGCAATTACCTGACGATCTTGCATGAGTATGCAACCTAGTTCTTGCCGCGAGGCGTCGCAATAGATAATAAAGTCCTTGGAGAAATCTGGTGGTACCAGTACTGGAGCAGTTGTCAGGCGTCCTTTTTAGTTCCTGAAAGCTGAACTCGCACTGTGGGGTCCACTCGAACTTTTTATCTTTCTTGAGGAGTTCGGTTAGAGGTTTAGCAACCTTGGAGAAATTCTCGACGAAGCGGCAACAATAGCTCGCTAAGCCAAGGAAGCTCCGAACTTGCTTGACCGTTTCAGGTGGAGTCCAATCAAGGACGGCTTGAACTCGCTCGAGATTGACAGCAATACCCTTACCAGAGATTACATGGCCTAGATAGGTCACTTCTGGCAACCAAAATTCACACTTGGAGAATTTGGCATAAAGGCGATGCTCTCGAAGTTTCATCAATACCAGCCTTAGATGTTCGACATGTTCTTCCTCGCTCTTGGAGTAGATGAGTATATCATCGAGGTATACCACGACGAATTTATCCAAATACTCCATGAAGACCAAGTTCATTAACCGAGAGAAGGTGGCTGGGGCATTGGTTAAACCGAAGGACATGATGGTGTACTCGTATTGGCCATAGCGAGTAACAAAGGCCGTTTTGGGAATGTCCCCATTTCTGATTTTGATTTGATGGTAGCCCAACCTCAAATCCATCTTGGAAAAGACTGAGGATCCAGGGAGTTGATCATACAGATCGTTGATCCTGGGGAGCGGATACTTGTTCTTGATAGTGACCAAGTTGACAGGTTGGTAATCTACAACCATCCGATCTGTTCCATCCTTCTTCTTGATGAAGAGGACGGGGCATGCCCAAGGAGAGGAACTAGGATGGATGAAACCCCTTTTCAAGGACTCATCGAGTTGGTTCTTAAGCTCGGCTAGTTCTAAGGGTGCCATATTATAGGGTCTTCTAGAAATTGGGACGGTTCCTCGAACAAGGTCTATCACAAACTAGACATCCCTGTCAGGTGGAACACCTGGCAGTTCTTCTGGAAAGACATCCGGAAAGTCTCGGACCACCGGAATATCTTCAAGGTCTGGAAGGGGGTTGGCATTTAGGGAGTAAAGCTGGCGCTTGGCCACTCGAGTTAAGTCATTGACTGTCTTGCCCGATGGGTGAGTAAGTTGAACGGTTCTAGTGGCATAATCAATCTTAGCATAATGAGCTGACATCCAGTCCATACCCAAGATGATGTTTATGTCCGAGGACTTGAGAGCTATTAAAGATGCAAGGAAGACAAGTCTATCGACAAGAATTTCATTCCCATGGCTTACTCTGGAGGTTTGCCATCTAGAGCCAGGGGTTTGAATTTCCATGGTAGTGGGCATGTCACAGAATGTCGTGTTATGCAATCGAGCATAGCTCTCAGATATGAATGAATGAGATGCTCCAGTATCAAAAAGAACAGATGCCGGATGGCAATTAACAAGGAGCGTACCAAGGACGACGTTAGGATCCTCATGAGCCTCCTCAGCTGAGACATAGTTGACATGGCCACGTGCAGTGGTGGCTGGCTTGGCGTAGAAGGTCTTTCCCATTGGCTTACCACAGCCAGCGGACTTTCCAGACTGGTTGGGGTTGATGTTCTGGGGACACTCCCGACTGTAGTGACCCGGCTCTCCACACTTGAAACATGTCACAACATTGGGGCGTGGAGCAGCATTAGCAGCGGGGCCACCATAGGTCTTAGGCGGTGCAAACTGCTGGTTGGGGCGAGGCACCTCAAAGGATGGCCTTGGAATGAACCTGGGTGGCAGCGCTGTGCTTGGAATCCACACCTGGCGCTTCTGAGATCCAGAGCCGGATGAAGAACCAAAATCACGAGAGTGCTTGCGTGAAGCGTCATAGTCAGACTGGCCTGTCTCACCACGGATGGCTTTATTGACCAACTTATGGAAGGAGGTGCACTCGTCTAGACGAAGATCGCGGCGAAGCTCGGGGCTAAGTCCCTTGCGGAACCTTGCCTGCTTCTTAGCATCGGTGGATACCTCTTCAGGAGCATATCGTGCCAGATTCCCAAATTCACGACTATATGCATCCACAGTCAGTCTGCCTTGGGTGAAATTGGAGAACTCTTCCCTCTTACGATCTATGAGACCTTCCGGGATGTGATGCTCACGGAAAGCCTCACTGAATTCAGCCCAAGTAGTGATTTGGCCGACCGGGTGCATAGCCTCAAAGTTTTCCCACCAAAGGCTAGCAGGGCCTTGGAGGTGATAGGCAGCATAGGTAACCTTATCAGCTTCGGCTACGTTGGCAGAACGTAGCTTGTGGGTGATGCTGCGAAGCCAGTCATCCGCGTCGAGGGGCTCGACGGAATGATTAAACTTTGGTGGGTACAACTTGATAAAGTCAATGATTGACACCAAGTCGTTTCGCTGTTGACGTGCAGTGTTCTGCTCAATCCGCTCTAGCAAGTGGTTGGTCTCACGCTTGTTTCTTTCTGCTTCCAGCATAACTTCGGCGAGAGAAGGCGGGTGAGGAAGATTTTCACCCCTAGCTGCACTGGCTTCTCCCTGCTCCGGGGCAGCAGGGTTGCTGCGGGTGTTGACCATCCTAGGAAAAACAAGACAACGGTTTAGACAAGGATGGCACAAACTTGGCAAGGAAGTGCAGAATGTAATGGATAGCATGGAATGCTGAGATGTTCATTGCACGACATGGTAATATGGAAACTGCCACATTTATACCATTGGTCATACACACCGTACATATTTTAGTACAAGCCCAGGCTAGAGTACAACTACGGTGAAAGACATTACATCTCATCGAAGGCATTCCAAGCTCCTATACATTATTTTTCTACACCTCTGGAGCGTGATACACACCAAGTCGTATCCCACAGGTCACGCAGGACTGTGGAGAATACAACTATTACAGTACTAGTGAAACTACTACTAGCTCAGATGGCTCCGTAGTAATCCTCATAAAAGTCACCACCAAAGCCTGGAAGTGGAACATGATCATCTAGGAACAGACGGTTCCACGGAGCCTGCGGACCATAGGGACTCGGATGTGGCCTTGGTCCCACAGACGGTGGCAGACGGGGACCACGAGGAGGGGTGATGCCTCCTACATAACGCCACTCCATACAATATGGCAATCCAGACCGCACAGGGTACAGGTCCCTCAGGTCCATGTATCATGCCTGCACCGCAGGTGTAAACCGAGTCAAAGTGGCCCAGTGATCAGCACGAGAGTTGAAAAGCTCCATACACAAGGCCCGATTTTCGCGGTCCTTATCCTCGAGCATCTCAGCAGTGGTGCAGAGTAGTGACTCCTCATGTGAAGAGTCATAGTACAAAGCCTGATAGTACCCCTGTGCTCCAGGGAGTGAGGCTAGCATGTAGCAGAAATCGGTGTTCTGAAGCAAGGCAGTCCTGGCTCAATGATAGTCATCATTGAGTAAGCTGCATCCTGCACAGAGATCTCAATAGTGACCCCAAGTCCATAGGAGCAGTGAAGGGGCTCAGTGGCTCCAGGATAAGAGGGATATGTCCTGACGGTACAAAGGTACTAGCTCTGGTTGAAGTCTCGGAAATGCTCCTCGACGGTATATTCCGGATACCATCAATATCCTGACTCGACCATCACTCGAACCAACATGGCCATGTGACCGGGTACATCGAGGCACCGGGTCAGACGAACCACTTGGTTCTGGGAACGGGTGGCCATCTGAAAGCACAGAATAATGCAAAGGCATTAGAATTTCCTAGGAGAAATCAGACATCATAACGGCTGTAAATGATCAGAAAAAGATTTGAGACATCCACAATAGTTTGCAATACCACTCAACAACATCATATCAAGGTTCTGATTCAACTGACAACACACTAAAAGTAGTAGAAACTGCACTGAGGCTTGTAACAACAATCCTATAAGCTACTACGGATTAGTAACACGTGAACCTGATAGAGAGAAGAGAGCCTAGTCCTTAACCCACATAGAATGAGAAGAGAATGACTCAGATCAGTGGCCATAAGGTAAAGGAGTAAAAGAGCCTTACGTTCCCTTGCACAATCAATTCCCCTACATATAACTAAAGCATTTCTAGACTCGACATCGACCAGTTTTGTAACACCCTCGATGCGACTATAGCTCCCATGTGTCGAGGCACGACTTAGATACATAATCGCATTGAAGGCATATGTCGCAAGTTAGGCAATCTTCACAAACATCCCATGTAATGTAATAATAAAAGGGGAGATAACATAGTTGGCTTACACTCGCCACGTCAATCAAGTACATAAATAACATTACATCATGCATACACTCATGGCCCGACTACGGCGCCAAAATAAAAGAGAACCCAACATGCGACACGGTCCCAATCACCCCCAACTGGGCACCACTACTGATCATCGGGAAAGGAAACATAGTGTCGTTGAGAGTCTTCGTCGAACTCCCACTTGAGCTCATACGCGTCTCCTGGAGCGGAATCATCAGGCCCTGCATCTGGTGTAATAGTAATCTATGAGCCACAGGGAGTCAGCAATCTCGCACCCTCGCGATCAAGACTATTCAAGCTTATAGGTGTGGCAAGGTAAAATATGAGTGGAGCTGCAGGAAGCAACTAGCAAGTATGGTGGCTAACTTATTCGCAAAGGAGAGCGAGAAGAGGAGGCAAAGCACGAGCGAGAGGCTAGAGAACAACCTGCGCAAACATTACTCCAACACCGTGTCCACTTCCCGGATTCCGCCGAGAGGAGGCCATCACGGTAACACACTCAGTTGATTCATTTTAATTAATTAAGGTTCAAGTTGTCTACAACCGGACATTAACAAATTCCCATCTGCCCATAACCGCGGGCACGGCTTTCGAAAGTTCAATCCCTGCAGGGGAGTCCCAACTTAGCCCATGACAAGCTCTCACGGTCAACGAAGGAATAGACCTCCTCCCAAGATGTTCCGATCAGACTCGGTATCTCGGTAACTCAAGACACTTCGACAGGTTAAAACAAGACAAGCAACACCGCCCGAATGTGCCGACAAATCCCGATAGGAGCTGCACATATCTCTTTCTCAGGGCACACTCAGATGAGTGCTCCATACAACTAAAACCAAACCTCGAGTTTCCCCGAGGGGGCGCTGCACAGGACTCTAGTTTGGACCAACACTCAGAGGAGCACTGGCCCGGGGGGGGGTTTAAATAAGATGACCCGCGGGCTCCGGAAACCTGAGGGAAAAAGAGGCTAGGTGGAAAATGGTAAGACCAAGGTTGGGCATTGCTGGAAAAGCTTTAATCAAGGCGAACTATCAAGGGGTTCCCATTATAACCCAACCGCGTAAGGAACGCAAAATCCGGGAACATAACACCGATATGACGGAAACTAGGGCGGCAAGAGTGGAACAAAACACTAGGCGAGAGGCCGAGCCTTCCACCCTTTACCAAGTATATAGATGCATTAAGATAGCAAGATAATATAATGATATCCCAACAAGTAAATAAAAGATGTTCCAACAAGGAACGGCCTCCGATCTTCACCTGCAACTAGCAACGCTATAAGAGGGGCTGAGCAAAGCGGTAACATAGCTAATCAACGGTTTGCTAGGACAATGGTGGGTTAGAGGTTTGACATGGCAATTTGGGAGGCTTGCAAGCAAGTGGTAGGCATCGTAGCAATGGCATAGCAAAAGAGCGAGCAAACTAGCATAGCAAAGATAGTAGTGATTTCGAGGGTATGATCATCTTGCCTGCAAAGCTATCAGAGTTGACTGGATACTCAAAAGCAAACTCAACGGGTTCCTCGTTAGCGAACTCGTCTCCCGGATCTACCCAAACAAGACAAACAAGCAACAAAGACACAATCAACCACGTGCAAAACTCAAGCAATAAGATACATTGATGGTATGCTATGCGGGATGCGATGCGGGATGCAAAATGCAAGATATGACAGGAAATGCATGAACCTGGCCTCAACTTGGAAAACCAAGTGTGCCACTGGAAATATGGGATGAAATCGCTTGAAAACGATATAAAGATCATTGGAATCGGAGTTACGGTTTGAAAATGGCAAGCGTTTTAAGAATGACACCGGTCTGCGATTTACAGCAAGTAGGCATCTAAATGCAATGAAATGAACATGCCACAGCATCCAAACATGGCAAAACAATACATGGCAGGGAAGCATTCAAGATGCTTAACAAAAGACTAGCACTGAGCCACGGCCAATTCATCCATTACGAGGTTCAAACAAGCATGGAAAAAACGAAAATGCAAAACAGATTTCAGACTTAGTGAAATTAACACTTGTCTGAAATTTCAGATCATGAAGCCCTCTTCGGAGCAACAAAACAACATGCTACAGGACCTGATTATGGCAAAGAAGAACATGGCATGGAGCTACTAAACAAGCTTAACAAAAGACCCTAAGTGACCTGAGGCCAAAAGGGATCACAAAATATACTAACGAGCACACGAACATAGCTAAAACACGATCAGTTTTCAGACTTAGTGAAAACTGAGACATGCTGAAATATAACTCACGAAGGCATGTAAACGAGCTCGATGCACTCACTACGGTGCAAGTCATGGCAAGGCAAGCACATATCCATTAATAAGGCACAAAATTCAAGCTATACATGGCAAGAACAATGGCATAGCATGCACGGATCAACTACAATAACATCAGCAAAATCGCAAACGAGTTGACGATCTGCCTAGATTCGCAACGAAGCAAAAGTAGAGCTCGATTGACTCAAGATAGGGTGCTCCATAATTGCAAACAAAGGCAAGGATGGATAGAGCATAAGAAGATTAACAAAACTCTTTTACTGATCATCCTCAAAAGAGGCACGGATCACTAGGAAATAGCATGAATATATGGCATCATGAACTAAAAAATCCCAGACTTAGTGAAAACTCCTAAGACCCTGAAAACAGATTTACCGGGTGCCTCACTTTGCAAGCTTGCACAAGTCACCACACACATCCTAAAAATGCATGGGTTGCACCTCTGGAAATATAACAAGATGCTTAACAAAACATATGAAGGACTCACAGGCATATCATGCACACAATAATCATGGCAAAAATGACAAAAGTCTAAGATGAACTAGCAGATCTGACAATTAACTCACGAAGCCTCCTTCTAGCAGCATTTCAGGCATCAAGATGAACTCAAATTAAAATGATGCAATGGAATGAAATGATGTACTCGTCGAGACGAACATTTTGATATACTATATGTCCAAATTGGAGCTACGAATGCGGAGAAATGGCAGGTCAAAGTATGCACAAAAAATTAGGGTTAGAGAGACAAAAGTCAACCGAAAAAAAAACAGATCTCAGATCTGCATGCTTTACGAGGATAGCCGGGGTCCCTGTTCACCGGAGTCGAAGCGCTCGCCGGAGATGCGAGGAAGAGGCGACGGGGATGGCACCGGTCGCCGGAGAGGAGCGGCGTGGAGGCGGCGGGGCGGCGCCGGCCCGACGAGTCGGCGAGGTGGCGGGGTCGCCCGCGGTGGCA
>NC_041388.1:317537698-317586535 GCF_002162155.2 Triticum dicoccoides
TCTAGGGTTTCGGAGAGGGGGAGAGATCCGAATTTGGGGGGGGGGGTCTATTTATAGGCATAAGTGGAGCTAGGAGAGTCCAAATGAGGTGCGGTTTTCGGCCACGCGATCGTGATCGAACGCTCTAGGAGATGGAGCAGAGTTTGGTGGGTTTTGGGCCAAATTGGAGGGGTGTTGGACTGCAACACACACGAGGCCTTTTCGGTCCCTCGGTTAACCGTTGGAGTATCAAACGAAGTCCAAATGATACGAAACTTGACAGGCGGTCTACCAGTAGTAAACCAAGGCCGCATGACAAATCTCGGTCCAATACGGAAATGTTTAATCCCCACACATGAAAGAAAGCTAGAATTGACCACCGGAGGAGAACGAAGCGCCGGAATGCAAAACGGACAACGGGGAAAATGCTCGAATGCATGAGATGAACACGTATGCAAATGCAATGCACATGATGACATGATATGAGATGCATGACTACGAAAAACAACACACGGAGACAAAGACCCGAACCCGAGAAATAAATATAACTTAACGCCGGAAACGGCAAGAGTTGGAGTACAAATTGGGAAAGTTATATCCGGGGTGTTACAAGTTTGGCTCAACAAACCTACAGGCAGTCCGGCTCTGATGCCAACGCTATCAGGACCCCGATTCCAAGTCACATCGATCTAGCCGGTAACACCTCATATCACTTTGCGGCCTCATGCACGGTATCCCCACGAGTGTCGCCTTACCATGGCCCGGGACCGTTTGCACCTTTTGGCTCACGTATATGATAGTGTCGCTAGCATCCATATGACAGAGAACCCGGGCCGACATGGCTAGTCATGAACCCAAAGCGGCACAGACCTATGGGGATAGGCATACATGAATCACATCGAGCATGTCGGTCAACAGCGTGTGAATCTGGGCTGTAGCACTGGGCTAACAGGACTCCGGGGAACCCGGGCTGTAGCAGGCTAGGCAGGACTCCGGATGTCACCGCGTGACATTTCCCCGAAGGGACAGATATAGGAACGAAGTGAAACACATGCCGGCCAGTCAAGTGTCCTGAGAAGTAGTGATGGGCTAGCAGGACTCCAGTGAACCGGGCTGTAGCGGACTACTATGGCTCAAGGACCACTAGACAACATTTCCCCATAAGAGAGGCTGCCAAGGATAAACAACTAGATTGTCGGATCCCACACATACCAAGCATTTCAATCATACACACAATATGCTCGATATGTGCAAATACAAAACTCTACAACTCAAGTACTTTATTTAAAGGCTCCGGAGAGCCATACATAACATGTTCATACAGGTAGGGGTCACAAGACCCGACACTCAAGTCATACAAGCATACAAGCACATGCGGAAGCAAATAAGTCTGGGTACAAACACTAGAAAGAAAGAAGGCTTGTCGAAGCCTGACTATCTACATAGGGCCCTCCATGGCCAGAATCACCACCTGGGTGGCAAGTTACTCATCGACGTCGAGGTCTACATAAAACCCATCGAAGGGGGTGGTGTTGTCGTCTGAAAACAGTAATTGAAGCAACATGAGTACAAAGGTACTCAACAATTCTTACAACAGATCCTACTATACATGCTCATTCTCAAGAAGGTGGTGGAGTTATTGCAGCAAGCCAGCTTTAACTATTGGCTAAGCTATCCTATGAGACACCACTGTAAAATAGTTTTCGCACACGAGTCCACTAATCACCAACACAATACTTCACCGGGGATCCTCCCTCGTCATCCTACGAGAGGACCATCCTCGGTACTCACACTTATCTTGAGTCTTTTAGTAGTAACCATTAACTTGTCTATGAACTGTATAGGCAACCGAGTAGTTCTTTACCGCAGACGCGGCTATTCGAATAGATGATGTTAACCCTGTAGTGGTGTACTTCTTCATACACGCTCTCACCACTTATCGTCGTTTACACGACACATACTCGGCAACCTTCAAGCGGAAGCCCAACGAGGGTGTCGGCGACGGCCTACCTAAACACACGAGTCTCTAGTCCAGGTTTATCGCCTATCCAGGTTCCATCCGCAGGGAGTCCGGCCGAGGTTTCCACATACGGCCCAGAACGATGTGTACAGGGTCCCGAGACGCCAAACGGGCGCCCGGCATACCCGGCCACGGTGTATCTACCGCATCATAGCCCACCCCTAGGGTTAGCGCTACGCACGGCCGCCAACACATAACCTACAAACAACAGAAACTAGTTGCAACTCCTGGACAGAGTACTAGGTTGATTAAGAAGCCGAGAGGGTCCATTGGTTTCGGGCCCAATGTATGGTAGTAACTGATTCTTAAATCACACACACAGATCTTAGTTCTTAGGGACGGCCTCAATGAAACAACCCACCATGTACTCCTACATGGCCTCTCATCGATACCTTTACCAAATCATGTTCAACACATCCCTCACATTACTGACGTAATCATTTCACTCTAGCCCATCACCCAGATGAACCAGACCTGACACAACTCTAAGAATAGCAGGCATAGCAAGGTAGGAAACACATACATGGCTCAATCAACTCCTACACATGCTAGTGGGTTTCATCTAGTTACTGTGGCAATGACAGGTCATGTAGAGGATAAGGGTTCAACTACCGCAGCACACAGCAGTTTGAAACGTTGTTGTCCTAATGCAGTAAATGAGAGCAGAAGCGAGAACATGGGATTTTATCGATATGATCAATGGGGCTTCTTGCCTGATGGAGTAGTAGTAGGGTACTGCCCTTCAGTTGGATACTCGGAGATATCCTCGGAGGTAGAACCTACCACAAAAGACACCACAGAACACAATCATCACATGGCAATACGCAACAATATGATGCATGCTATGACATGGCAATATGAGGTGTCCTGCCTAATGCATTGTGAAACAAGTTGGTTTGGGTCCATTTGAATCAAAGATTCAAATGGAAGCTTATGTTCTTAAGCATTATAAGTGTATTATCTTGTTTCACCTAAACAGCAAGGTTAAAGTGTTTTGTCATGCATGAAACCATTACAGATGGAAAGATTGAATTTTTCTGATCAAATTTCATATATAAATCTTTGCATTTGGATTTACAGATTAAAAGTTATGGATTTTTGAAGTTTGTAATATTTTTTGGAATTTCCTATATAAGAATAATTCCAGTAAATGATTTATTGCATCAGCACTAGGTCATGCTGACGTCAACAGGTCAACAGGCGCCGTCCAGGTCAAACCTGGCCAGTGCGACCCACTGGTCAGTGACTCTCCTAACTAACCAAGTTAACTAACATTAATCTAATCCTAACCTAGGTTAGTTAAGGGCCTTGGGCCACATGTCAGTGACACAAAGTTAGTTAGCGAGGTCATTAACCCCTAACAGTGTGATTAGCACTAACTAAAAACTAAACTATTTTAGTTTGGGGCCAGCCCCACATGTCATTGACTCAGGCGGGAGGTCAAACTGGGGTCAACCCGGGTCAAACCCACCGGTGACTTGACGCCGGCGAGGCCAGTCGCGGCGGCGAGGCACGGGATTCACCTACAAGGCGTCGTTTGGTGCGCGGAGCACAGCTACGCGACACGGATGCTCATCCGCATCCAACCGTGGTGGTGGCGCGGCCGGGGAGTGGCCGGAGTGGCGCCGGTGACGAGCTCGGCGGCGGCCGAAGCTCGGGTGCAGGTGGGGATGGGGCTGTCGTTCACAAATGAGCATGGTGAGGTGCTACAGGGGCTCTACACGATGCGGGGAGCGCGTTGGGCACATGCCCGGGACCAAATGGTGCAGTCGCTATGGTGCACGAGGGGAAAACGAAGAGGGGGAGAAGGGTCAGTGGCTCACTGCGATTGCAGGGGAGCAACGGCGAGCTCGGGGAGGGGCTGGAACGAGCAGGGCGGCAAGGGGGATCTCCAGCGATGGTGGATTGGGACGGGCTTGGTGGAGCATCTCCGGGGCGAGCGAGCGCTCGGGGATCGGTCGAGGCGAAGCAATGGATGACGGCGGAGCTTGTTGGCACGGCGAGGCGACGAGTGGACGGTGGTGGCTGCGGGTTTCACGACGACGCAGGCGCGGCTGCGTCGGCCATGGCGTCAAGGGAGCGAGGGAGAGAGCAGGGGGGAAGTGTGAGGTGTCGGGCGGGCCGGGGCGACACCGAGGAGGCATTCGCGGCATCGAGGCCTTGACCAGGCGAAGCAGACGAGCAGGGAGGTGGCGTGGCGAGCTCGGGCGCGTGCGCCGTGTCCCTCCTCTGCCTACCGGCAGAGGTAGGCGATGACTGGCACGGGCCAGCACAGTGCTGGGCCGGCCAGTGGGCTGCCAGGTGGGCTGCGCCAGGTTAGTTCCTTTCTCTCTCTTTTCTATTTTTTATTTATTCTATTATTTCTGTAACTTCAGGGCTTTATTAAAAATGCCAGGGCATTTCCAAAAATCATAAATCTAATCATGGCTACAGCTTAGAATATATCCAACAGTAAACATTTTAGTTTACGATTATTTGAGCATTTAAAATATTTTATAGCATTTAAATGCCCAAATGCAAATACTATATGAATTAATCCAATGACCTTAAGATGTCCTAGAAAAGTGTGCACCATTTTTGTCAAAGGTTTTAACCCAAAACAAAAAGGGTGGACTTTTTAGAAGGGCATTTCAGGTTCATTGAAAAAGCTTTTAGTAAACCCTAGTTATTCCAGTGGGGTGCTGGGGGTTATGTCATCCCCATTTCAGTTTTCTGGGAAATTAAACATGATGCAACACTCTAATGCATTAACTAGCTAGGGTGCGACACATGACTTGTATGTTTTACTTTGATGTTGTCCTATGGTGCCCTCCGTGTCGTGCAAGCATGCGGTGTTCCCGCTGTAGGGTGTTCCAGTACGTTCATGATTCACTTATAGTGGGTTGGTGAGTGACTGAAACACAAACCCGAG
The DNA here is from genome assembly GCF_002162155.2 of Triticum dicoccoides. NCBI lineage: Eukaryota > Viridiplantae > Streptophyta > Magnoliopsida > Poales > Poaceae > Triticum > Triticum dicoccoides. The sequence continues at coordinate 317,542,609 of NC_041388.1, forward strand.
TAAGGGGGTTGTTGTGTATGGGAATAAAGAGGACTTGATGCTTTAATGCTATGGTCAGGTATTACCTTAATGATCTTTAGTAGTTGCAGATGCTTGCTAGAGTTCCAATCATAAGTGCATATGATCCAAGTAGAGAAAGTATGTTATCTTATGCCTCTCCCTCATATGAAACTGCAATAGTGATTACCGGTCTTGTAACGATTGCCTAGGACAATTCCGCACACCGACCCACCATTATTCCACACTCGCTATTTATAATATTTAGTAATATATTCTAACTTTATGATAACAACACCTACTTTTATATTTTAGCTCTCCGATATCATACAAAGTTATCCACTTCATACCCACAACATAGTTTTATTTCTCATTGCTAGTTGGAAGCAAACGTTCGGTGTACGTAGAGTCGTATCAGTGGCAGATAGGGCTTGATAGAATATTGATCTTACCTTTAGTTCCTTGTAGGTTCGACACTCCATACTTATCACTTCCACCTTTGGAAATTGCTACAATGATTCCCTGCACTTGGGTATTATCAAGCTCTTCATGATGAAATGAGAACAAGCACAGAGTATAGAAAGCGTAAACACAGGATAAACATGATGAAGACAAACGAACTGAAGAAATTGAACTGAGGAAATTGAGAAAGTCTTCAGTCAAAGTCTTCAAACAGATATGAACAAGCACACAACACGGTAATGAGGGAATGGAAAGGTTGAGGAAATAGAACCAGTAGGCTTGGTGAAGACAATGATTTGGTAGACCAGTTCCAACTGCTGTGACAGTTGTACGTCTGGTTAGGGTGGCTAGGTATTCAAACCTGAGGACACACAGTCTCGGATACCCAGTCCTGAACACGCAGTTCAGGACACTTAGTCCTCACCGTATTCCCCTTGAGCTAATGTCACACAGACCTCGCCCAATCACTCGTGGTAAGTATTCAGGTGACTTCCAAACCATCACAGACTCGGTCACTCGGTGATCCACAATTTCCTCTTGGATGCTCTAGACCATGACGGCTAACTGTCTGTAAGATGCACAGTCTTCAAAGGTAACAAGCTTCGGATCCACGCAGGATCAATCTCTTCAGTGATGCTCAATCACTTTGGGTTTGTAGGTGTTTGGGTTTGGGTTTTCCTCACTTGATGATTTTCGCTCAAAGTCCTCGAATGATGGATGCTCTCAAATGACAAGTGTCAGTTTCTCTCGGAGCAGCCAACTAGCTAGTGGTTGTAGGGGCGGCTATTTATAGCCTAGGGAGCAGCCCGACATGATAGGACATAAATGCCCTTCAATGATATGACCGTTAGGTGGGAACATATTCTAGGACTGCTGGCGCGTAGCACAGCAATGGTCGGAAATTTGACTATCAAATTCCTCAGGGCTATCATGTTCCTCACTTGTAGGCAATCCGGTTTGGCGAATTCCTAACTCCTCAATCAGAACAAATTCCTCAGAGAACAGAAGAACTTCGTCTCTGTCACTGAAGAAATTTGACTGAACTGCATGAGATTTCCAATGGCTTCACTCGAAGGAATTGGTAGGTGTAGGATTTTGAGTTGAGCATCACTTGGAAACTTTTCCTTAGTATTTCCTCGACCCCCTTTAATAGTATGGTGTTTCCTATAACTCAAGAAAGGGAAAATGAAACTATGAAAACAAAAGTCTTCACGCTTCATGTTCCTCGAATGAATACCAAGTCTTCACGGTCACACCAATTTTTTCACTTTCAAAGTCTTCAGAAAGTCTTCAGAAATCCAAAGTCTTCAGTTGAAGAACTTCATTTTCAGGGGTCGACTTTCTCTGTAAATATCAAACTCCTCATAGACTTATAGACCTATGTACACTCACAAACGCATTAGTCCCTTTACCTATAAGTCTTCAATACACCAAAATCACTAAGGGGAACTAGATGCACTTACAATCTCCCTCTTTTTGGTGATTGATGACAATATAGGTTAAGTTTTCAATGGGGATAAACATATGAAGTGTAAATACTGATATTGAGGAATTTGATTGCGAGATATAGAAGAACTCCCCCTGAAGATGTGCATAGTGAGGAATTAGCTTTTGAAGCAATGCACACTTGAAGAGTAGAATCATGGAGATATCCCCCTATATCTTGTAATTCATACATGCATTTAACATATAATATGAAGAATTTGGAATGCATGATGAAATATGGTGACTGATGTAATTCAGCAAGCATGCATTAACATATATGAGGAATAAGCATGCAGAACAACACATCAAAAGTATCAGACCACCATCGGGTTTTAAGTTTACAACTTGTTTGGGATATAACTATTAAGTATAAACTGCCCTGGAGGGGCCGGGTTATGCTCATAGTGATTCACCCGTATTGAAGCCCATGAAGACATGAAGGATGGTGCTTTACAAAGGAGACTTAATAGCAAGGCCCAAAGCCCAAAGGTGGGTTAAGGCCCATATATGTAAACCGCCATAAGGAGTATGACTTGTATTATAAGATAGGAAAGAGTGAGAGACCAAGCCGGACACATTTATGAGCCGACCGGGATTCTGTGAACCGACCGGGCGTCAACCTGTGTATATAAAGGGGCGACCCGGGGGCGGTTTAGGGACAAGAAACAACGTATCGAGAGCCAGGTCAAGTGTATTTGCTCCCTGGTCATCGAAACCCTAGCAATACCACCTCAATTGGATTAGGCCTTTACCTTCACCGCAAGGGGCCGAACCAGTATAAACTCCTCGTGTCCTTTGTCCTGATTAAGCCCTTTAGGCTAACCTTGTTGCGATGGCTCCATGACTAAGTCCTCACACTAGGACATCTTCCATGACAATTCCACGACAGTTGGCGCCCACTGTGGGGCCAGTGCACGGTGGTTTCGAGTTCTTAAAGGATAGCTTCGAAGGGATCAAGGGATACGCCATGGGCCGGATGACCAAGAGTCGTCGTGGCAAGCTCTACATCGATGACGCAGGCTGGGGCCCTGAGGTCGGCTCAATTGAGTATAGGTACCGGTACCCTTTGGTGGAATTCACGTCTTCATTGGCATGATCGACGAATCGGGCCCTGATCCGGACATCTGCACCGACATCATCGAGACGGCTTAGCGTGCATGACCCGCCCGAGTTCAGCCCGTCATGAAGCGTGCCTTCATGGGATTCATTCATGGTGCGGAATCTGAATCAGTATCTAATGGTGAGACGGTTGTCTATTCAGATGGCGAATCATCTACCGGTATGACCGAGTCATTGTAGCAACTGCAAGATGGCCAGCTTGGGGGCTGTTCTGATGGTGACAGTATTCCGGGCCCTCGTGAACCGCTGAACCGGGTTGCAATCTTCATGGCCGGTACACAGCCAGTACATCACTCATCAACTGCAGCGGTGCTGATTTCCGTGGTAGCAGCGACAACGGCAGCCGGGGCAGGAGGCCATGTGCGCTCGCCGGCTCAAGTCTTGTCCGGTTGACTAGACACCTTGACAACACTATTGACGATGGAGGTTAACCCGGCCAATCAAGATCAGCATAATGCGGAAGTCGCGAAATTGCGGGATCAGATAGCTCAAGCTAAGGAGGACCTGGCAGCTGAAGACGCCAGGATGACCGCGGAGCGGGTTACATTGGATGCTCAGGCACAACGAATTCAGTCAGAGTCTTATCAGCTCATGTTAGATCAGAACGCCTCAAACGACGTCATGAGGAGGAGGCATCATAGTCGTCTGCTGCCATTTTATGAAGGAGGGAATCTCTTTAACACGTCGGGGGTAGGAGCTAGTAACCCACCAGTGGTAGAGCGGATTGGAGCACCTGGGACAGGAGCGCCGGTTCAGCCACGTGCCATGGACCCGCCTCGTCAGAGAAATGTCCGACCATAACATGTGCCAACACCACCGGGTCATTACTCTAATCCGTTGGATAACATGATCACAACAACATCACGATTGGCGGCCCTTCTAGTTGAACGCGACTCTCCAGTGACGGTTGAAACCCAGAGAGCTAGAGAGCTGTTGCAGACGGCGTTGGTTAAGCAGCATGCTTATTCTTACAGTCGTGAAAGGATTCATTCCACCCCTCGCCCAAGCCAGAGTTACAGCAGGCATATAGATGAGCCGGCTATGTCAAGCAGTGCATGGAACTATAACCCACCGCATGAGCATAACCCGGCGGGCGGTGGTGCTGATGCTCAGAATGTACTGGATCAAGGTAGGGCACGTCGAGAGGCCGAGTTAGCGGCGCACTATGCGGCCCGTCGACCTTCACCGGTTTGTCCGACAACTTCGGTGGAGCCAGGTGTAACCTTCAGGAATTTGAGCGTGCCGTGCTTAGTGTCGGCTCTACGTAATGAGCGTCTGCCCAAGGATTTCAAGGGTCCCCGTGAAGTCCCTAACTACACAGCTAATTTGCCTCCCGAAGCATGGATCGAGAGCTACGAGATGGACATGGAGTTGCTAGATGTTAGCAATGCGGCATGTGCTAAATATTTCCCTCTAATGTTGGAGGGAACAGCCCGTACTTGGTTGAAGGGGCTCCCTGCCAATTCCGTCAGGTCATGGGTTGAGTTAAAGGCACGGTTTATACAAAATTTCAAGGACACATGCAAGCAACCTATGTCAATTGTGGATTTAGCCTCCTGTGTCCAGGAGGAAGGTGAGTCAATGACCCATTGGGTGTGCCGGCTCTCAACAATCCTGCACTCGTAAGATCGCATTAATGCTGATTCAGCAGTGTTGATGCTGGAGAACAATTACCGGTTCATACCCCTGAAGCAGAAGTTGGGACGGCTCAAACGTCACTGCAATGACATGGGGACGCTCATGGCGGCTTTGGTTAAGTATGCTGACTCTGACGGTACCAAGGACCCTGAGTCTGACGATGATAAACCGGGAAAGGGAAAGAAGAGCAGTAACACCAAAGGACAGCACCATAATCCGACGAATCAGGGAGGTAATGGTAAGCGCAAAGCCGATAATAGTTTGGAGTTTGTGGCACATACCAATGCACAGAATAATGGCCAGCATCATAAGGGCAGACCGCCCCCACAGACCGGAGGATCAGGCATTAATCTTGAGCAGTTGTTGAATCAGCCCTGCCCAAGATATGGTACGCGATAGAGACCATCCAATCACCTCTGGAAGGATTGTTTCATTATGAAGGAGTTCAAAAATTCAAATCTGTTTCAAGGCAACCATGGGACGGGTGGTGGCTCAGGTTCTCAGGGATCGGGTTACGGCGGTGGCGGTTCAAGCTCTGGATTCCAAGGCAATCAAGGTAATCAGGGCGGTTACCATCAACAGTCAGGTCAGGGGAATCAACAGTAGCAGTTTGGGTATCAGAGTAACCTAAAACAGTTGAATAGTGGGCAGTACCACGTCTTCACCACGAGTTTATGCAAGTGGGATCAGAAGCTTCATAAAAGGGCGGTGAACTCCGTTGAACCGGCGGTTCCTCGTTATTTGCGCTGGTCTGAGCAGCCCATCGTGTGGAGTCGGGAAGATCACCCGCCCCGGGTTGATAATCCGGGTCATCTGGCTTTGGTGGTTGCAGCTCAAGTTGGAGGATATAAATTCACCAAGGTGCTCATGGACGGAGGGAGAGCATCAATATTCTTTATTATGAGACTTTTCGGCGCGTGGGATTGACAGATAAAAATCTTAAACCATCAAACACTGTTTTCCATGGTGTGGTGCCTGGTAAGTCGGCATACCCAGTTGGTAAGATAGCTCTGGAAGTTGCCTTTGGAGATGATCATGACTCTAGATCAGAGACCTTGACCTTTGAAGTGGTGAAAATCAAGAGCCCTTATCATGCTTTGTTTGGACGGCCAGCTTGTGCTAAGTTCATGGCCAGACCCTGTTATGTTTATCTGTAGCTCAAGATGCTGGGTCATAAGGGGACCATTACAGTACATGGGAGCCGGAAGATAGCTTTGGAGTGTGAAGAGGGTGATGCAGCCTATGTTGAGTCGGTTTGTGCAATAGAGGAGTTAAAGTTTTATAAGGACAATGTTGATCCGGCAGATATGACCTCTTTGAAAAAGCCCACTACGGAGCATGATCCGGCCTTGAAGTTTAAATCGGCTGATGAGACTGATACGTCTCCAACGTATCTATAATTTTTGATTGTTCCATGCTATTATATTATTAACCTTGGATGTTTTATATGCATTTATATGCTATTTTATATGATTTTTGGGACTAACCTATTAACCTAGAGCCCAGTGCCAGTTTCTGTTTTTCGGTTGTTTTCGAGTATCGCCGAAAAGGAAAACCAAACGGAGTCCAATTGACCTGAAACTTCACGGAACTTATTTTTTGACCAGAAAAAGGCCAGGAAGTAAAAGAATTGAGCCAGAAGAGTCTCAGGCTTCCCACGAGGGTGGGGGGCGCGCCCACCCCCCTGGGCGCGCCCCCTACCTCGTGGACAGCCCAGAGACCCCCTGCCTTGTTCCCGACTCCAACACCTCTTATATAACCTAAAACTTCCAGAAAGAAACCTAGATCGGGAGTTCCGCCGCCAGAAGCCTCCGTAGCCACCGAAAACCAAGCTAGACCAGTTCCAGCCCCTGCCGGAGGGGGGAATCCCTCTTCGGTGGCCATCTTCATCATCCCAGCGCTCTCCATGATGAGGAGTGTCACATCCTAGCTCCTAGTGCTGCCTAGTGTTTGCATCTTGCTTGCATCATGTTTAAATTTTCGAAACTTGAATTGAGGAAATTTGGAAGCCTCAAATTATAATTCAAGAAGGGCATAGAACCCTGGAAAATTGCATTCAATGCTTCTCAAAATGTTCTTATTAACTGTTTGATATTTTTGGCAAGGGTTTTGCACCAATCCGAAAATAATGAACATTTGTAGGAATATTTTGGTCACTAAATTAAATCTTATTGTATTTGACTTTGGGCATTTAAATACTATAAATAATTTAAATATTCAAATAATGTTGGAACTATTATTGGGCCACTGAAATAATTCAGCAAGTGTCCATGAATATTTTCAGGATTTTAGGAAATGCCTTGGTATTTTTCCTAAGCTCAAAATAGAGGCAAATAATTAGAAAACAAAAACAAATTAGAAAATAGAAGAGAGGGAGAGCTTACCTGCCCTCATCTGTGCAGCCACCAGAGAGGCCACCCCAGCACTGTAGAGGCCCAGCCCACAGGGGCATGACCGTCTTCTACCTCTGCTAGTAGGCAGAGGTGAACCAGAGCACGACGCCGGCTGCGCCAGCTCCTGCTTCACGCTGGCTAGCTCTCCTTTACCCCCATGCCCTCGAGATGTGAGCAGCTCCCTGGCCCACTCCCTCACTCTCCCCGTGCTCCTCCTCCCCTATGTCTCTCTCTCATGCGCACACCCAAGCGTTGCCGTCGCCGCCGATCGCCGTAGCCGTGGCTAACGGCCACCGCACCCCCTGCCGACATGCCCATCGACTCCGCCGCGATGCCTCGCGCCTCCATGCAGAAGAACGCAAGCCCGGACGGCCTTCTTCCCCGCCAACGCCGCCGTCCTCGACCTCGGGTGCCGGTGATCTAAGCCATCGATTCGCCGGACCCCGTGCCTCCCCTGCCTTGCCAGTAGCACCAGCAGACTCGCGGTGAGCCCCCGAGTCGTTTGCCCCTTCTTCCCTGGTCGCATTTGACCTCTAGGACATAGCCCCGCCTTGGCCGAACTCCGGCCACCGCCATGGCCGATGAGCTCGATGCTCCTGCGCTCTCCCGCTCGCTCCAGCACCACCAACATGCTCATGGCGTCCCCGGGAAGCGAACGCACTGCACCGTTTGCTCTAGCTCATGCTCAAACCCTACACCCACTCAAGCCCGAGCTCGGCCGCCGCTAAACCTCGTCGCCGACATCGTTTCCGGCCACCCCGCGGCCTCCCGTCCGGTCCTTTGAATGCGGATGAGCGAGAGGACCTCCCTGGTGCCAGCAGCGCGACGAACTGTCGTCCCTAACGCGAGTCCGGCGAGCTCTCGCCATCGGTTCGGTCATCGCCGGTGTAGATCCGGTGATGCTGGCGTGGCTCTAGCTTAATTAGGCCTAACCACTATTTAGCACTAACCAAATTGACCCTATGGGTCAATGACGTGTGGGACCCGGCCCTTAATTAACCTATTAGTTTACGTCTAATTAAACTGGTTTAGTCACTGTGAGACCAACATGCAGGACCCACGCGTCAGGTTTGACCTGACCGGGTCTGTTGTCCTGCTGACATCATGCTGACGCAGTAAAGAATTTTCTGGATTTAAACTTATTCAGAAAATTCCAGAAATTGTTACAAACTTCAAAAAATCATATAAAATCAACCGTAGCTCAGAATTAAATAAATTATATATGAAAAATTATCATAAAAATCCAATCTATCCATCTGTACCATTTTCATGCATGTTAGAACAACTTAAGGCCACTGTTTAGGACAAATCAAATAAATGGTATTTAAATAACCACATGTGGAGTTTGAATTTGATCTTTGGGTTCAAACCAACTTCATTTAATTGTGTTGCTAGTTGCATTAGCTCAATCAACAACATATTGCCATGTAATTATCATGCATCATGTTGTGCATTGCATTGATTGTGTTCCTTCTCTGTTGCCGATGGTTGTCCCCTCTCGATAGACGTTGTACTGACGCTGTGATCATTGACCCTGATGAAGACCCAATGATATCTTCAGAAGTGCCAGGCAAGCAAAACCCCCTTGTTCATTCCGATACAATCCCACTCCCTCGCCCCTGCTCTCTTTTACTACATTAGGACAACAACGTTTCAACTGTTACATGCTGCAGTAGCTGAACCCCTTTCCTCTGCATGACATGTCATTGCCACAGTAAATAGATGAAACCCACTAGCATGAGTAGGAGTTGTTTGAGCCCTGATGTGCCTACTCATTCATGCTTGTTTGTCATGCCTGCTACTGCTTAGAGTTGAGTCAGGTCCGATTCATCGGGGATGAATTGGAATGTGGTGAACATGTCCTACTGTTGAGAGATAAGTGTGTGAACACGATTTGGTAAAGGTAGTGGTGAGAGGCCATGTAGGAGTACACGGTGGGTTGTCTCATTGCAGCCGTCCTCAGGAACCGAGTTCTGTGTTTGTGATCCATGAACAGTTACAACCACACATTGGGCTCCGGGCGCTCCAACCTCTCTCGGCTTATTAATCAACTCGATATCTATCCAGGAGTTGCAACTAGTTTCTGGTGTTTGTAGGTAGTGTTAGTAGTCTACCAAGTGGCACCCGGTACAGGTGGGCTTGGGATAGACTAGGCACAGTGGCACGGTGTACCAAGTGGCACCCGGATGGTGGGTTGGGAACCCTGCACACATCGTTTGGGGCCGTGAGCGACACCCCGGCCGGATCTCCTTGCGGATGGAACCCGAATAGGCGATAAACCTGGACAAGAGACTTGTGTGGTTAGTCACGTCGTGGCCGACTCCCTCACCAGGCTTCCGCTTGAAGGTTGCCGAGATACACGACATGTACATGGTGGTAATTGGTGAGAGCGTGTGTGAAGAGTACACCCCTGCAGGGTTATCATTATCTATTCGAATAGCCGGATTCCTCGGATATGGAAACTTGGACCCCTAGCATAGTTCATAGACAAGTGAAAGTGGATACTCTAAAATGCGCAAGGTAAGTGTGAGTTCTATGGATGGCATTCTCACAGGGAGATGGGAGCGGATACATAGTGGTGTATTGATATGGTGAATATGTGGACTCGTGTGTGCCACCTCAAAAGAGTTGCTTGCAGTCGTAGTTTAGGTTAGCCACTGAGTCAAAGCTCGCTTGCTGCAGTTAAACTCCACCACCCCCCTTTGTTGATACCGATGCATATGTAGCTAGTTCTGATGTAAGTTTTGCTGGGTACATTTGTACTAACGTTTGCTTAATTTATGTTTTTGCAGAGAGACTTCAGTCTCACTAGTAGTTCCACTTGGACTTCGGCGTTTAGCTCATTACCTCAGCTACGATCTTGTACCCTTGGGAGGGTCTTGTAAATAGTCAGGCTCCTCAGCCTTCTTCATTTTTAGTTGTCTATACTCAGACAAGTTAAGCTTCCGCAAGTGCTTTGACTTGTATGCTCTGAATGTTGGGTCATGAGACCCATGTTTGTAATATCTCGCTCCTAGGAGCCTAATGAATAAATACTTGAGTCATAGAGTTATGTTGTGATGCCATGTTGTATTTACACATATCGAGCATATTGTGTGTATGATTGAAATGCTTGGTATGTGTGGGATCCGACAACCTAGTTGTTTATCCTTGGTAGCGTCTCTTATGGGGAAATGCAGTCTTGTGCTTCCATGAGCCATAGTAGTCAGCTACATCCCAGTTCACCGGAGTCCTGCTAGCCCAGCACTACTGCTCCGGAGCACTTGACTGGCCGGCATGTGATTCACTTCGTTCCTGTGTCTGTGCCTTCGGGGAAATGTCACGCGGTGACATCCAGAGTCCTGCCTAGCCTACTACAGCCCGGGTTCCCGGAGTCCTGTTAGCCCGGTGCTACAGCCCGGATTCACACGCTGCTGACCGACATGCTCGATGTTGATTCATGTATGCCTGTCCTCGTAAGTTAGTGCCACTTTGGGTTCACGACTAGTCATGTCGGCCCGGGTTCTCTATCATATGGATGCTAGCGACACTATCATATACGTGAGCCAAAAGGTGCAAACGGTCTCGGGCCATGGTAAGGCGACACCCATGGGAATACCGTGCATGAGGCCGCAAAGTGATATGAGGTGTTACAGGCTAGATCGGTGTGACTTAGAATCGGGGTCCTGACAGCTTTGGTATCAGAGCCTTGTCGGATTTCGGGTTCCGACAAACCCTTGTGGTTCGAACACTGGGGTGCGCGCGGACATTTTGCCTCCTACCTACCTGCACCCCTACGCCATGCTAGGATCTAAACTAAGGAAAGAACAACACAAGAGACACAGGGTTTATACTGGTTCGAACCACCGTTGTGGTGTAATACCCTACTCCAGTGTGTGGTGTGTGGATTGCCTCTTGGGCTGATGATGATGAACAATACAAGGAAGAACAACCTCGCGAGGGTCTATTCTTGGCTGAGGCGATGAACTGCTGGGAGGAGTTCAGCCACCTCTCTCTCTCTCTCTCTGCTCTCCTCCGACCGACCCCCTTGCTGTGTGGGTGGCTGGTCCTATTTATAGAGGCCCTGGTGCTCTTCCCAAATATCGAGCGGGAAGGGAGCCAACAATGGCGGGCTAATTTGAAGGGGGACATCAAGTATCAGCTATCCTGACAAAAGTAGTCTTCGCCTGCGCAAAGCTCTGGTGATGAGGCCGTCTTGGGCTCCAGGGTGACCTCCGTCTCGTAGTCCTCCTGGTCTTGGTCTCATTGCATCGAACGGCAACCTTTGCCTGATGCCTCGGTACTCCGCGACTGCGCTTGCCCCCTTTGCACCAAAGAGGAAAGGAGGACGCTGCGCGGGCTGGCACCCGCCTAGCGCCCTGAGTTGTCATGGCTTGCGTCATGGGCACCTCGTGAGGTACCCCGCCTTGATCTCTCCGCCTCCTCGTGAGCCAGCCTGACGAGGCCGTGCCTGAGGAAGCTTCGTGTCGTCCGCCCCGCGAGGCTTGGCCCCTCACGAGGGTCTTGGGTTTGTGTTGGTGAAGATGGGCCGTGCTGGGCCCCCCTTTGAGCCACGCCGCAGGCCGCAGGCAGGCAAGTCTGGGGACCCCCGTTCCCAGAACGCCGACAGTAGCCCCCGGGCCCAAGGCGCGCCCGGACTTGGCCGTGCAGGGAGGCGGAAGGGCAAGAGCGAAGCGCCACGGGCCCTAACAGCCTGCGGCCTTGGGCACCGCGTGGCGGTTGACTGGACGTGGCCGCCTCAGCAACAGCGCGAGTTGATAAAGGAGTGCCATCCGCCTAGGCCGTGCTTCTCGCTTTCTCCGGTTGCTGCTCAGATCCCCTTTCTTGCGCCTCTCCTTCCTTCCTCCGAGATTTCCAGATCTGCTCTGGCCGTGCGGCCTAGAGAGCCATGGCGCCTCGTCAGCCCCCGGCCGCAACTTGGTACTCGTCTACCCTGGACTCGCCGAACGTGTCGGAGGCGGGCCTTGCCCGGTTGCGCCGGATGGCGACGACGTGGGGCATCGACGGGGAGAAGGTGTTCAAGGCCGGCTCCGCCACCCCTGAGGGTCAAAGGAGCACCTTCTATCCGCTCTTCGTAAGTGCCATTGTTGCTGGCCTGGTGCCTCCCTTCTCCGAGTTCTTCCTCTCTGTCCTCCGCCATTACAAGCTACAGGCTCTACATCTCCATCCCAACTCCGTCCTCCTCCTGGCAATCTTTGCTTATTATTTTGAAGCACATGTTGGGATGCATCCCTCAGTGGCCTTGCTGCGCCACTACTTCTACCTCCGGACCTCTCATGGGACCGCTTCCGCGTGCGCGAGCTTTGTCGCGTCCGGCGGCGCCATTGCCATCTCGAACTCTGGGAAGAGGGTTGAGGGCTTCAGGAGCAAGTGGATCTTGGTGGATGGTGGGCGCATCCACCCTCGGCTGATCCTGCCCACGGAGCAGCCCACGAGCTCCAGCGACTGGGGTCGAGCGGAGCTCACGGATCCCCGCGCGAATATGGTGTTGGAGAAGATGGACGCGGATCTGAGGCCAACCAACATGGCGGCGGCGAAGCTGACCTGCGCGTCGCTGCTGAGGGAGTTCCTGGAGCACCGGCTCGCTCTGCTTCGGCAGTACTCACTTCCAATGTGGAGGCCCCGTCCGAACCCCGCGGCCTTGGCCGACGGAGACCTGGCTGCTGTTCTCCAATCTCTGGTCGAGGGCAATGTGGCGAGGCTGGAGGGCGCTCCTACGCCCTTGTTCCTCCGCAACGACTGGGAGCGGGTGGTGAAGTCCATGCCCGTCTTCAACGGGGATGGGCCAGTGCCCCTGGAAGCTCCCGAGGAACCGGTGGACGTGCCCTCCGGCGACTCCAGCGAAGAGGAAGAGGGAGGGGAGTGCGGAAGAGGGCCTGACTCCGAGGCGACTGACAGAGAGTCGAGGGCTCCCCTCCCCCGGCGCAGATCCCGCGTTCTCTACCTCTCTCCGAATGATGACGATGAGGATGACGACGAAGATGACGACGAGCAGGACGGCGGGAGCTCGCCCCCGATCCCGAAGAAGGACAGGACCGGGCTGATCTCCCGCGGGTCTCCCCCGGCCCCGGGCGAACCGTAGACGCACCTTACGCCTCGAAGCTTCCCGAGGTTGACCCTTCCAGCCGGCTTTCAGGCTTCAAATTTGGCCGGAGGCCGCTTGAGCTCGCTGGCGACGTCTCGTAAGCATTCGATTCTTGTCTTTATCTCTTGCTCTGCTTCTGAGGCTTGACGTCCGCATCTTTGGATAGGTTGGCGCCCGCAACAAAGAAGCCGAAGGGGGCTCCCGAGGTTCCATCCGTGGCGGTGCTTCTGCCCGCGAAGGAAGGTGACCGCGACGCACAGGCTTCTCCTGCCCGGTCGTCCTCGCGAGGTTTGGCTGAGCCGGCTGGGGCGAGCTCAGCCCCCACGGTCCAAGTGTCTCCCGAGGTGCTCTTGCCTGCTACCGCCACTACAGCTGTCGGGGCGCGGCAGACTCCGCTTCAGGATGATGCGGCTGCGCTGCCGCCTTCTCCTCCTACTCCACCGGTCGCTGTCTCTCCGACTCCTTCTGCCATTCTGGATCGTGCTGTTGCTGAGCTGGACCGACTGCGGCAGGATCTCCTTGGCGCCGACCCCCGCTTGGTGGCCGGGCGTTTGGAGCTGGCTTCTGGATGGGTTCGCTCCGACGCCTCGATTTGGGCGGCGCTGGTCCAGGCCTCGACGGCATGCGATGAGGAGAAGCAGGCTGTCCTGGAGGCAAAGGCTGCGCGTGATGCAGCCTTGGGGGAGGTGGTCGATGTCCGCGGTCACTGCAAGGCGCTGGAGGACGAGCTGCAAGGCCTACGGGATCGGCTCGCAAAAGAGGTCCGCCTTCGCCAGGAGCAGGAAGAAGGCGTGAAGGCTCGCGAGGCAGCCGTCGAGGGCAAGGAGGCCAAGCTCAGGAAGCGCCGTGACCGCTGAGGCGCGCTAGAGCAGGAGTTGGGGGCGAGGAAGGCCGAGCTGGACGGCAAGGCCCTGGTTCTTGCCAAGGACCGCGCGGCCTTCACGGAGTTGGAGGCGAAGGCTCGCTCCTCGCTGAGGACGCTTTATGACAGCGGCCTGGAGAGCCCGCTGGCCGGCGCCGAGGACGGCCCCGCCAAGCTGCTTCCCTTCCTGGTTCACTCTCTTGAAGATGTCGCCCTTGGCCTTGGCCCCACGGCCGAGGCCGAGGCGCGTGTCCTGTCTTCTGCAGCACTGACGCGGGTCCTCACCCACATCTACCTTCGCGATCCCGGTGTCGACCTCGACAGCCTGCTGGAGCCAGTGAGCGGTGAGCGTGCCGCTGCCGCTGCCGAGGCCGTGAAGGGTCGCGCGGAGGCTCTGCTGGGGAAGTTCCGGGCCTTCAGCACCAAGCCGGAGCAAGGCGCTGCCGACCCTGCTGCTCCGTGAGGCGAACCCGCTCCGCGCTGCTCCCCCGCCGCCAAGTGACTCCGTCGTGGCTCCTGTCCTGCTTTTAATTGCTGCACACGTATCATGCCTCGGGGAGGCGTTTAAACTTGCGTTTGGCATTGAAATAACAGTGTGGACTGTAATATTTGCTTTTGAAGTCCTTGAAATTAGCGCTTTTCCTTCCTACTTGCTTACGTTCTACGCTGACAGAGCCCGACCCCGCGCGTACCTCACCCAGCAATAGTCCCGACCGGAAACCAGGACGGGACCAAGGAGTGAGGGGCTACGTGACAAGTTAGGCTCCTGAGTCGCGATGCTCAGGAGTCCCCCTTGGCGCACGAACAACAAGTAGGGAGGTGTGATGCGGGTGGATCCACCATTCTACGTCTACAGAGCCCGGCCGCGCGCGTGCCTCACCCAGCGATGGTCCCGACCGGAAACCAGGGCAGGGCCACATAGTAAGGGGCTACGTGACTAGTTAGGCTCCTGAGTCACGATGCTCAGGAGTCCCCCTTGACGCTCAAACGGCCTTCGTACCTTGGCTCCGCTCGGGGAGAGACGTGCGACGAACCAGGCCCGGGGGGGGGGACCTGGCCGGGCGACGTGCGTCTGGGTGTGACCCAGGCGCAGCCCCCGTTCCCAGCCCCCTTGCGCGGCACTCCCGAGGGGAGGCGTTACGATGAGGCTAGACACTGAGCTCTGGGCTCCCTGAGGTTGATGCGGCCCGGGGGCCACCGTCAGTTGTTTATCACCAGCGCGGAGCATAGTGCTACCGTATGTGTACGGGCATAGCCGCTCCTCGGCAGTGTCGTCAGCCAGCACAGAGCATGGTGCTTGCACTGGTACATGGGAGGGGCCCCCCTCCGGGAGGAGCCCCCGGGGCGTGTACAGCCCCGCCCTGACACGTGGCTGGCACGGTAGGGCCTGGCGAGGTGTATCTGGGCACCCGTGAGCCAGCGCAGGACTCACGGGGCCCTACCTCTAGGTGGGTTGCGCCTGGCACTGGGCCTTATCTTGTGATGTGTCCCTGCAAATTTGGTTAGATGTCGGCACTCTACGTCCTCGGGTCCCGGCCCTCCAGCTGGTCTCAGCCGTCGCTGGTATGCCAGGTCGCGATGCCATGGACAAGGCCAGAGGGTGAGGGCTGGAGAGCCAGTAAGAGCCCTGAGTTGCGATGCTCAGGTGCCCCCCCTTTAACGTGCAAGTAGTCGGCATGGAGGAGAAGAGGTGTCGTGGACCGGCATCAGATAATCAAGCATGGTGGGTCTAACGCATAATCGGAAATAAACGCAAATGGGATACATGCCACTGGGCTTGGCCCGAGCGGCTTGGGGACCATGCAGCCTGAGGGGCGCCCCCTACAAGGTAAGCTAATCGACGTGAAATAAAAGGGATACATGCCGCAGGGACGGACCCACGCGGCCTGGGAATAATGCAGCCCTGGGGGCGCTCCCAGCTGGAAGTAAAACTCGAAAGATGTCACCTGATGATGTTGAGGACGAAGGGGTGTTGATGTAGTAGGCTCGGGGGGCTGCGGGAGCCGATCCTCATGAGCCCCCTCTGGCCCAGGGGCCTCGGGAGGCTCCGGAGGCGCTGGCGGCTCCTCGCGGGCCATCTCCATCTCTGCCAGGGCTACGGAACTCCTGGCCTCTCGTGCCTCCGTGATGCCCCTCATGAGGCGCTGGTACGCGTCAGCCGCGTTCAACAAGCCGTAAGGCATGTGAACATAGCTATGGGGTGGACCTCCGTAGCACCCCACTCGCGAGGGCCAGAGGCGCTCCAGAGAGACGACTCGATTGAGCCCTGGTATGTCGATGCAGACACGCAGCCCACCATCCTCGCCTGGATGGGGGCCACTGCTGGTAGGCGGCGGGCGCCTCTCATGACTCTTGACTCCTGTAGCTCCTGAATGGCCTTGGTGACGAACTCCTGTGGGTCTGGATCTCCTTGCTGTGCTCCTTCTTGAGGGAAACGTGCTCCAAAACACACCTCCATGTGGTACCCAAGCGCCTCCCTCGTGACCCTAGCTAGGTCGGTGGCCCTCCAGGGGAGAGCCCCCGAGCCCTGCCTGAGGAGGGCGTCGGGTGCGCTTTCCTATGCGATGGAGGGAGGCTCCCCCTGGGCAGGCGCGGGCCCAGAGGGGCCTGCCTCCTGAGTGGTCGAGCCGGACGATGTCTTCTTCTTCTTGGGGGTGGTCTCGGGAGGCCTCCTACTTCCACGACCCGGGTCTTCCAATGACGCGGCCTGAAAGGCTCGTTCCAGGGAACACACCGCATCCTTCTCTTCACAGGGCACCGTGATGACTCCGCCGCTTCCTGGCATCTTGAGGACGTTGTAGTCGTGGTGAGTTACGGCCATGAACTTGGCCAGCGCTGGGTACCCAAGGATGGTGTTGTACGGCAGGCGAATGTGAGCGACGTCGAAGTCGATGAGCTCAGTGCGGTAGTTGTCGCGTGCCCCGAAGGTGACAGGGAGGCGGACCGGCCCAATCGGGACCGTGGAGCCGTCAGTGATACCGGAGAAGTGCTTGGTTGGCTGAAGCTGGCTGTAGGGCACTTGAAGGTTGTTGAGCGTCTCCACGGACAGGACGTTGAGCCCTGCCCCACCATCGATGAGGGTCTTGGTGACCACCACGTTGCTGATGATTGGGGAACAAAGCATCGGGAGGACTCCGGCTGTCGCCGCACACTTGAGCTGATCTACTGAGCTGAACGTGATGGCGCACGCCGACCACCTGAGAGGGCGTGTGGCTTCGAGTCTGGGGAGTACTGCGTTCACTTTGCGGGCGAACTGCTTGAAGATGCGCTGAGAGGCTGGGGCTTGAGCTCCGCCCAGGATGCAGGCGATCGCGCATGGCTCCTGAAAGCCCCCAGCCTCCTCGTCCTGATGGCGGTCCTTGTTTCTCCTTGGCTGCGGCGGCAGCGATGGGAGGCCTGCGTTGCCTAGCGGGCGATCCTCGTGAGGCTGATCCCTCCAGTCTCCCTCGCGAGGCTGATCCCTCCATCCTCTCTCGCGAGGCGGGTCTTGCCAGCGATCCTCGCGAGGTTGGTCGCGCCACCCTTGGCGCAGCCCATGGTCTTCCCAGCGTCCTGCG
Source organism: Triticum dicoccoides (assembly GCF_002162155.2). Classification (NCBI taxonomy): domain Eukaryota; kingdom Viridiplantae; phylum Streptophyta; class Magnoliopsida; order Poales; family Poaceae; genus Triticum; species Triticum dicoccoides. Next base: position 317,560,207 of record NC_041388.1, read on the forward strand.
TTTCTTCCTCCTCCTCGACCGTAGCCCCAGTCACCGTGGTCAGGGCGACGGCCGATCCTTCCTTCACGCACGGCTCGGAGTTCTTGGCATTCGTTGGTGTTGTGGGTGTGGAGGTCGTGGTACACGCAGTACTGGCTGCCCTTGGGAGGTTCGGGCTGATCTCTGCCCCGCTTGGTGTCTGGTTCTGCCGCGAGCACTGCAGCCCCCTTGCGCTTAACATCCTTGGCCTTGAGCTTCTTCTCTTCTGGGTCTGCGGCAGGCAGCTCGAGGAGGGAGAGACGCCCCTCCTCAGCCCTGGCGCACTTGTTTGCCAAGTTGAACAGCTCCAAGGAAGTGCACAGGTCTTCATGCATCGCCAGTTCCTCCTTCATCTTGACGTCGCGCACGCCGTTGGAGAAAAGCTGAGATGATGGCCTCCTCAGTCACCTTGGGGATCTTGAGGCGTGTGTTGTTGAAGCGCTGGATGTACTTCTGCAGGGTTTCCCCGGGTTGTTGCTTGATGTGGCGCATGTCGCTCAGGGCGGGTGGCCGGTCGTGAGTACCTTGGAAGTTGGCGATGAAGCGGGTGCGCATCTCTTCGCAGGAGGAGATTGTGCCTGGAGCCAGGTTCAGGAGCTAGGTGCGGGCCCCGTCCTTGAGCGCCATGGGAAACCAGTTCGCCATGACCTTCTCGTCTCCGTTGGTAGATTCGATGCCTAGCTCGTAGAGCTGGAGGAACTCCGCAGGGTCGGCCATGCCGTCGTAGCGAGGAGGCAGGTCTGGTTTGAACTTGCCGGGCCACGCGACGCTGCGTAGTTCGGTGGTGTAGGAGCGGCAGCCTGCTGTGGCCACGGGAGGCCTTGGGTGACGGAGAGCCTAGTCTTGCATGGCCCCTCGCGCTGGAGTAGGGGGATGGTCGCGACGTGCTGGAGCAGGGAGCGCCCGGGCAGCTTCTGGCGGGCGAGGAACTTCTTGGCAGCTCTGTTCTTACTGCACTGGCACCTGACGGAGCGGGTTCCGCCCAGCGGCCATGCGCCTTGGAGCCATGGCGTCTTCTTGAGGAGGAGGCGGCCGGGGCGCCGCCGGAGCCTCTTCGCCCGCACGGGGCGGGGTGCGGTGCAGCGGAACGGACGGCGCGGAAGAGCCCCCTGCAGCGCGGACGAGCTCGGCGACGCGGTCGAGCCATTCTTCGTAGACGTCGTCGACGGGACGGTTGCGCAGGAGCTCGTTTGCCGCGATGTGTGTAGCCCAAGCCTCCATGGGCGCGCGGAGCGCGCGGGACGAAGGTCCAGCTGGGGCGAGTGAGGGAGTTGCGGTGCGGCCGTCTTGCTGCACGGACGGATGCTGGAATGACGCTTGCCGCTCGTCCCCCGCCGGGCCGGTGGCGGCGTTGACGGCAGGTGACGGGGAACGGCGTGGATGCCCGCCGACAGGGGCCATCTGGGCGACACGGGAAGCGAGTGCGGCCCGGCGCTCAGCGCGGGCCCGACGAGCGTCAGACATGGGCGTGACGGTCGGAGGAGAACGGGGCGGTGGAAGACGGATTCCGGCGCACCCCTACCTGGCGCGCCAAATGTCTGATTTCGGGTTCCGGCAGACCCCTGAGGTTCGAACACTAGGGTGCGCGCGGAGATTTCGTCTCCTACCTACCTGCACCCCTCCGCCATGCTAGGATCTAAACTAAGGAAAGAACAACACAAGAGACAGAGGGTTTATACTGGTTCGGGCCACCGTTGTGGTGTAATACCCTACTCCAGTGTGTGGTGTGTGGATTGCCTCTTGGGCTGATGATGAACAATACAAGGAAGAACAGCCTCGCGAGGGTCTGTTCTTGGCTGAGGCGATGAACTGCTGGGAGGAGTTCAGCCACCTCTCTCTCTCTCTCTCTCTCTGCTCTCCTCCGACCGACCCCCTTGCTGTGTGGGTGGCTGGTCCTATTTATAGAGGCCCTGGTCCTCTTCCCAAATATCGAGCGGGAAGGGAGCCAACAATGGCGGGCTAATTTGAAGGGGGACAGCAAGTATCAGCTATCCTGACAAAAGTAGTCTTCGCCTGCGCAAAGCTCTGGTGATGACGCCGTCTTGTGCTCCACGGTGACCTCCATCTCGTAGTCCTCCTGGTCTTGGTCTCGTTGCACCAAAATGGCAACCTTTGCCTGATGCCACGGTACTCCGCGGCTGCGCTTGCCCCCTTTGCACCAAAGAGGAAAGGAGGACGCTGCGCGGTCTAGCACCCGCCTGGCGCCCTGAGTTGTCATGGCTTGCGTCATGGGCACCTCGTGAGGTACCCCGCCTTGATCTCTCCGCCTCCTCGTGAGCCAGCCTGACGAGGCCGTGCCTGAGGAAGCTTCGCGTCGTCCGCCCTGCGTGGCTTGGCCCCTCGCGAGGGTCTTGGGTTTGTGTTGGTGAAGATGGGCCGTGCTGGGCCCCCTTTGAGCCACGCCGTAGGCCGCAGGCAGGAAAGTCTGGGGACCCCCATTCCCAGAATGCCGACAAGCCTGACTGCCTGTAGGATTACCAAGCCAAGCTGGTCGAAGTCGTGTCTAGAAATGCTTTAGGTATATAAGGGAACTGATTGTGGATGGGAACGTAAGGCTCTTTTTACTCCTTATCCTCATGACCTTCTGATCTGAGTCATCTTATCTTTTCTACGGGGTTAAGAACTAGGCTTCTCTTCTATCTCTCAGGATGACGTGTTACTAAACCGTAGTTGCCTAGGATTGTTGAGTTCAAGCCTCAGTTCAATTCCTACTACTTCCATATGTTCATAGCTGGCCTCAGAACCTTGATATTGTGATGTTGAGTGGTTATCCGACCATTTTTGCAGGATGTCTCAAATCATTTTGAGCATTTACAACCATTATGCTGTCCGAGTCATCCCAGGTTTCTAAACAGTCTGATGCATTTGCAAATCCCTTCCTCCCATTCCTGATGTCCTTTTGGGCCAGATTAAGCACACTAATCGGTGAGTTGAGGTACTCTATTGCCTCGACATATATGTTGGAGTTGTTATTATCACACTAGGGTATCTTAGAGTTAGTAATCTAGCCATGTTTGGTGTTCCCAGTGTGATGATTCTGGCCCCCATTCTCGAAAGCATCTCATGATGTTATTTAGTTAGTAGGTATTCTACTCCTGGGTTTTTGACCCAAGGTTCACTCTACTTACCTCATGTTGATAGTATTTGCTAGTTCCTTTAGGATATTAGTAACCTTTGCGATAGTCCTCGAGGTCTGTGGTATTTCCTTCTTCCAAATACCATGAACCATTAAGGCAGAAGTTCTTTGAACCAAAAGATCACCATTAGAGTACACCTGAGGAGTTCTCCATTCATAATTGTGATTCTGCCAGTTCTACCTTTCTGCATGGGTTATCCGGAAGAAATGTTGAACTTGCTCGATATACTAATTTATGCATCCACAACTCAGAAAGATATATGTTCCTTGAGTTGACCCTCCTCAGCTGTATTCCGACCCTAGTCTATCACTTGATAGTCAGGAATAGTTGTGCATTCGTGTTCATCAATGCCTATTATTCTTGTGGTCCGTCAAGCCATTCTATTATGGAATGACTAGGAGAAACAAACTCCAGTACCTTGTCCATTTCTAGGATTGGGTCAAAGCAATTGTACTTCACAGATCAAAATGCCAATCCAGCTTTTGCTCTGTTCTACCTTGAAGTGTTACTATATTCATGTCAAGAATGTCATGAGAATTGCACCACCTCTTATGAATTCTTGATGAAGTGATACTTCTCTCCATCATTATCCATTCCTCGGTCCCATGTTGTTGCAACTAGTTTCTGATGTTTGTAAGTTATGTGTTGGCGGCCATGCGTAGCGCTGACCCTAGGGGTGGGCTATGATGTGGTAGATACACCGTGGCACGATGTACCGAGTCGCCCGTTTGGTGTCTCGGGAACCCTGCACACATTGTTTGGGGCCGTTAAGGACACCCCGGCCGGATCTCCTTGCGGATGGAACCTGAATAGGCGATAAACCTGGACTAGAAACTTGTGCGATTAGTCACGTCGTGGTCAACACCCACGTCGGCTTTCGCTTGAAGTCTACCGAGCACATGTCGTGTGCAGACGCTAAGTGGTGGAAACATGTGTGATGAAGTACACCCCTGCAGGGTATAAAACTATTCGAATAGCCGCATCCGCGGTAAAGGACTACTTGGTTGCCTATACAGTTCATAGACAAGTTAATGGTTACTACTAAAAGACTCAAGATAAGTGTGAGTACCGAGGATGGCTCTCTCATAGGATGACGAGGGAGGATCTCCGGTGGAGTATTGTGTTGGTGATTAGTGGACTTGTGTGCGAAAACTATTTGACTAGTGGTGTCCCGTAGGATAGCTCAGCCAAGACTCAAAGATGGCTTGCTGCAATAGCTCCACCACCTTCTTGAGAATGAGCATGTACAGTAGGTTCTGATGTAAGACTTGCTGAGTACCCTTGTACTCATGTTTGCTTAATTACTGTTTTTAGAGGACAACACCGCCCCCTCCGATGGATTTTATGTAGATCTCGACGTCGATGAGTGACTTGCCACCCAGGTGGTGATCCTGGCCATGGAGGGCCCTATGTAGATAGACAGGCTCCGAGAAGCCTTCTTTCTTTCTAGTGTCTGTACTCAGACTATTTGCTTCCGCATGTTCTTGTATGCTTGTATGACTTGAGTGTCGGGTGATGTGACCCCTACCTGTATGAACATGTTATGTATGGCTCTCTGGAGCCTTTAAATAAGTACTTGAGTTGTAGAGTTTTGTTGTGATGCCATGTTGTATTTGCACATATCGAGCATATTGTGTGTATGATTGAAATGCTTGGTATGTGTGGGATCCGACAATCTAGTTGTTTATCCTTGGCAGCCTCTCTTATGGGGAAATGTAGTCTAGTGCTCCTTGAGCCATAGTTGTACGCTACAGCCCGGTTCACCGGAGTCCTGCTAGCCCAGCACTACTGCTCATGACACTTGACTGGCCGGTATGTGTTTCACTTCGTTCCTATGTCTGTCCCTTCGGGGAAATGTCACGCGGTGATTTCCGGAGTCCTGCCTAGCCCGCTACAGCCCGGGTTCCCCGGAGTCCTGTTAGCCTAGTGCTACAGCCCGGATTCACATGATGATGACCGACATGCTCGATGTGATTTATGTATGCCTGTCTCCATAGGTCTGTGCCGCCTTGGGTTCACGACTAGCCATGTCGGCCCGGGTTCTCTGTCATATGGATGCTAGTGACACTATCATATGCGTGAGCCAAAAGGCGTAAACGGTCCCGGGCCATGGTAAGGCGACACCCGTGGGGATACCGTGCGTGAGGCCGCAATGTGATATGAGGTGTTACCGGCTAGATCGATGTGACTTGGAATCGGGGTCCTAACAGCGTTGGCATCTGAGCCGGACTGCCTGTAGGTTCGTTGAGCCAAACTGGTCGATGTCGAGTCTAGAAATAATTTAGTTATATGTAGGGGAATTGATTGTGGGAGGGAACGTAAGGCTCTTTTACTCCTTTACCTTATGCCCTCTGATCTGAGTCATTCTCTTCTCATTCAACGTGGGTTAAGGACTAGGCTCTCTTCTTCTATCAAGTTCACGTGTTACTAATCCGTAGTAGCTTATAGGATTGTTGTTACAAGCCTCAGTACAGTTTCTACTAATTTTAGTATGTTGCCAGTTGAATCAGAACCTTGGTATGATGTTGTTGAGTGGTATTGCAAACTGTTGTGGATGTCTCAAATCTTTTTCTGAGCATTTACAGCCGTTATGCTGTCCGATTTCCCCTAGAAAATTCTAATGCCTTTGCATTATTCTGTGCTTTCAGATGGCCACCCGTTCGCAGAACCAAGTGGTTCGTCTGACCCGGTGCCTCGATGTGCCCGGCCACACGGCCATGTTGGTTCGAGTGATGGTCGAGTCAGGCTATCGGTGGTATTCGGAATATACCGTCGAGGAGCAGTTCAGAGATTTCAACCAGAGCCAGTACCTCTATACCGTCAGGATATATCCCTCCTATCCTGGAGCCACTGAGCCCCTTCCCTGTTCCTATGGACTTGGGGTCACTATTGAGATGTCTGTCCAGGATGCAGCCTATTCAATGATGACTATCATTCGAGCCAGGACTGCCTTGCTACAGAACACCGATTTTCTTTACATGCCAGCCTCACTTCCCGAAGCACAGGGGTACTATCAGGCTTTATACTATGACTCTTCACATGAGAAGTCACTACTCCACACCACCGCCGAGATGCTCGAGGATAAGGATCGCAAAAATCGGGCCTTGCGTATGGAGCTTTTCAACTCTCGTGCTGATCACTGGGCCACTTTGACTCAGTTTGCACCTGCGGTACATGCAGGATATATGGACCCGAGGGATCTGTACCCCGTACGGTCTGGATTGCTAGATTGTATGGAGTGGCGCGATGTAGGAGGCATCACCCCTCCTCGTGGTCCCCATATGCCACCACCTGTGGGACTGAGGCCACATCCGAGTCCCTATGGTCCGCAGGCTCCGCAGGACCGTCTGTTCCCAGATGATCATGTTCCACTTCCAGGCTTTGGCGGCGACTTCTATGAGGATTACTACGGAGCCATCTGAGCTAGTAGTAGTTTCACTAGTATTGTAATAGTTGTATTCTCCACAGTCCTGCGTGACCCGTGGGATACAACTTGGTGTGTATCACGCTCCGGAGGTGTAGAAAAATAATGTATAGGAGCTTGGAATGCCTTCGATGAGATGTAATGTCTTTCACCGTAGTTGTACTCTAGCCTGGGCTTGTACTAAACTATGTACGGTGTGTATGACCAATGGTATACATATGGCAGTTTCTATATTACCATGTCGTGCAATGAACATCTTAGCATTCCATGTTATCCATTACATTCTGCACTTCCTTGCTAAGTTTGTGACATCCTTATCTAAACCGTTGTCTTGTTTTCTCCTAGGATGGTCAACACCCGCAGCAACCCTGCTGCTCCGGAGCAGGGGGAAGCCAGTGCAGTTAGGGGTGAAAATCTACCTCACCCGCCTTCTCTGGCCGAAGTGATGCTGGAGGCGGAAAGAAACAAGCATGAGACTAACCGCTTGCTGGAGCGGATTGAGCAGAACACTGCACGCCATCAGCGAAATGACTTGGTGTCAATCAATGAACCCACCAAAGTTCAATCATTCCGTCGAGCCCCTCGACGCGGATGACTGGCTCCGCAGCATCACACATAAGCTATGTTCTCCTAATGTAGCCGAAGCTGATAAGGTTACCTATGCTGCCTATCACCTCGAAGGACCTACTAGCCTTTGGTGGGAAAACTTTGAAGCTATGCGCCCGGTCGGCCAAATCACTACTTGGGCTGAATTCAGTGAGGCTTTCCGTGAGCATCACATCCCGGAAGGTCTCATAGATCGCAAGAGGGAAGAGTTCTGCAATTTCACCCAAGGATAACTGATTGTGGATGCATATAGTCGTGAATTTGGGAATCTGGCACGATATGCTCCTGAAGAGGTATCCACGGACGCTAAGAAGCATGCAAGGTTCCATAAGCGACTTAACCCTGAGCTTCGCGGCGATCTTCGTCTGCACAAGTGCACCTCCTTTCAGAAGTTAGTCAATAAAGCATCAGTGCTGAGACAGGCCAGTCTGACTATGACGCTTCACGCAAGCACTCTCGTGATTTTGGCTCTTCATCCGGCTCTGGATCTCAGAAGAGCCGGGTGTGGATTCCAGGCACGGCACTGCCACCCAGATTCATTCCGAGGCCATCCTTTGAGGCGCCTCGTCCCAACCAGCAGTTTGCACCGTCCAAGCCCTATGGTGGCCCCGCTGCTAATGTTGCTCCACACCCCAATGTTGTGACATGTTTCAACTGTGGAGAGCCGGGTCACTATAGTAGAGAGTGTCCCCAGAACAACAACCCCAATCAGTCTGGGAAGTCCGTTGGCCGTGGTAAGCCAGCAGGAAGGATATTCTACGCCAAGCCGGTCACCACTGCACGTGGCCATGTCAACTATGTCTCAGCCGAGGAAGCTCATGAGGATCCTAACGTCGTCCTTGGTACGCTCCTTGTTAATTGCCATCCGGCATCTATTCTTTTCGATACTTGAGCATCTCATTTATTCATATCCGAGAACTATGCTCGATTGCATAACACGACATTCTATGACATGCCCACTTCCATGGTAATTCAATCTCCGGGTTCCAAATGGCAAACTTCTAGAGTAAGCCATGGGAATGAAATTCTTGTCGATAGACTTGTCTTCCTTGCATCCTTAATAGCTCTCAAGTCCTCGGACGTAAACATCATCTTGGGTATGGACTGGATGTCAGCTCATTATGCTAAGATTGATTGTGCCACTAGAACCGTTCAACTTACTCACCCATCGGGCAAGACAGTCAATGTCTTAACTCGAGTGGCCAAGCACCAGCTTTACTCCCTAAATGCCAACCCCCTTCCAGACCTTGAAGATATTCCGGTAGTCCAGGACTTTCCGGATGTCTTTCCAGAAGAACTGCCAGGTGTTCCACCTGACAGGGATGTCGAGTTTGTGATAGACCTTGTTCCAGGAACCGTTCCAATTTCTAGAAGACCCTATAAGATGGCACCCTTAGAACTAGCCAAGCTTAAGAACCAACTCGATGATTCCTTGAAAAAGGGTTTCAACCGTCCTAGTTCCTCTCCTTGGGCTTGCCCCGTCCTCTTCGTCAAGAAGAAGGACGGAACGGATCGGATGGTTGTAGATTACCGACCTGTCAACTTGGTCACTATCAAGAACAAGTATCCGCTTCCCAGGATCAACGATCTGTATGATCAGCTCGCTGGATCCTCAGTCTTTTCCAAGATGAATTTGAGGTTGGGCTACCATCAAATCAAAATCAGAAACGGGGACATTCCCAAAACGGCCTTTGTTACTCGTTATGGCCAATACGAGTACACCGTCATGTCCTTCGGTTTAACCAATGCCCCAGCCACCTTCTCTCGGTTAATGAACTCGGTCTTCATGGAGTATTTGGATAAATTCGTCGTAGTATACCTCGATGATATACCCATCTACTCCAAGAATGAAGAGGAACATGCTGAACATCAAAGGCTGGTATTGACGAAACTTCGAGAGCATCGCCTTTATGCCAAATTCTCCAAGTGTGAATTTTGGTTGCCAAAAGTGACCTATCTAGGCCATGTAATCTCCGGTAAGGGTATTGCTGTCAATCCCGAGCGAGTTCAAGCCGTCCTTGATTGGACTCCACCTGAGATGGTCAAGCAAGTTTGGAGCTTCCTTGGCTTAGCGAGCTACTGCCACCGCTTCGTCGAGAATTTCTCCAAGGTTGCTAAACCTCTAACTGAACTCCTCAAGAAAGATAAAAAGTTCGAGTGGACCCCACAGTGCGAGTTCAGCTTTCAAGAACTGAAAAGACGCCTGACATCTGCTCCCGTACTGGTACCACCAGATTTCTCCAAGGACTTTATTATCTATTGCGACGCCTCGCGACAAGGACTAGGTTGCATACTCATGCAAGATCGTCAGGTAATTGCCTATGCCTCACGGCAATTACACCCACATGAGGAAAACTATCCCACACATGATCTAGAGCTTGCAGCTGTAGTCCATGCACTCAAAACTTGGCGACATTACCTTCTTGGTAATCATTGCGAGATTTTCACCGATCACCAAAGTTTGAAATATATCTTCACCCAACCGAATTTGAATCTCAGGCAACGACATTGGGTCGAGTTGATCTCGGATTACGACTTAGGGATAACTTACACCCTGGGCAAAGCCAATGTCATGGATGATGCACTAAGTCGTAAATCTTATTGTAACAACCTGATCTACAAGAAAGTCAACCACTTCTCCATGAGGAATTTCGTAAGCTTAATCTTCACATTGTTCCTCGAGGATTCCTATCCACCCTGGTGGCGAAGCCTAACCTTACGGATCAAATCATAGCTGCCCAGAAGCGTGATAAGGGCATATCCCGGATTAAGGAAAACATTGCTAGCGGAGTTGCTAAATGTTTTTCCATGGATGAGCGAGGTGTTGTCTTCTTCGAGAACCGCTTGGTGGTTCCCAAGAAACAACATCTACGCCAGTTGATTCTTAAGGAAGCTGATGAATCCCCTCTCACCATTCATCCCGGGAGTACTAAAATGTATCAAGACCTACGCCAGAGGTTTTGGTGGACTAGGATGAAGAGAGAAATTGATCAATACATTGCTAGTTGCGACGTCTGTCGTCGTGTTAAAGCAGAGCATCAACGGCCTGCTGGCACCATTCAACCTTTGGCTATTCCTGAGTGGAAATGGGATAAAATCTGTATGGATTTCATTACTAGGTTTCCCAGGACCAAGAGAGGGAATAATGCCATCTTCGTCGTGATCGACCGTCTTTCCAAAGTAGCCCATTTCCTACCTGTTCGTGAGAGTATCACCACTAGCCAGCTAGCTGATTTATACATCTCCCGAACAGTGTCTCTTCATGGTGTCCCATTGGAAATTAACTTAGACCGTGGGAGTCTCTTCACCTCTCGATTTTAGTAAAGTTACCAAAATGCTATGGGAACTTGTCTCTCTTTTAGCACCGCCTTCCATCCTCAATCAAGTGGTCAAGTAGAGCGAGTCAATCAAATTCTGGAAGATATGCTCCAAGCTTCTGTCATCTCATTCGGAATGGGTTGGGAGAAATGCCTTCCATTCGCGGAGGTTGCTTATAACAATAGTTATCAAGCTAGCTTGGGCAAAGCTCCTTTCGAAGTTCTCTATGGACGAAAATTTCGAACGCCTCTTAACTGGTCAGAAACCGGGGAAAGGCAACTCTTTGGCCCGGATATGATTCAGGAAGTAGAAGAGCAGGTTCGCTTTATTCGTGAGAAATTGAAAACAGCCCAATCTCGTCAAAAGAGCCAATATGATCATAAACATAATCTCATGACTTATGAAGTCGGCGAGAAGGCTTACCTTCGGGTTACTCCGTTAAAGGGAACCCATCGTTTCGGTATCAAAGGCAAATTGGCTCCTCATTACATTGGACCCCCTCGCATTATTGCCAAACGAGGAGCAGTTGCCTACCAATTGGAACTACCTTCGCATCTTTCCAGAGTTAACGATGTCTTCCATGTTTCTCAACTCAGGCGTTGCTTCACGGATCCTATCCGTGGAGTGGACCACGAAATGCTTGATCTACAAGATAACCTCTCATATCGGGAATATCCCGTTCGTATCCTTGATCAAGCCGAGCGTACCACTCGACGCCATAATATCAAGTTTCTCAAGGTTCAATGGTCACACCATTCCGAGAAAGAAGCCACTTGGGAAAGGGAGGATCGTCTTCGACTCGAGTACCCCACCTTCTTCCCGGAGGATCCTAAATCTCGGGACGAGATTCTTTTGAGTGGGGGTGAGTTGTCACACCCTAGCTGGTTCATGCATTAGAGTGTTGCATCATGTCTACTTTTACACAAACTTGAATGGGGATGACAGAACTCCCAACACCCCCCTGGAAACAACTAGGGTTAACTAAAATTATTTTCAATGAACCCAAAATGCCCTTCACAAAATGTTCATCATTTCTGGATTGGGTTAAAACCCCTGGCAAAAATGGTGCACTCTTTTCTAGGACATTCTGGATTCTTTGAATTAAATCATAAGTATTTGAATTTGGGCATTTAAATGCTATAAAATATTTTAAATGCCCAAATAATTCTGGATTTAAGTGAGGGCTGTTAGGAATAATCCCAACAGAGCCCACAATTATTTTCAGGATTTTAGTAAGTGCCTAAGTATTTTTAACAAAGCCCTAAAGTTACAGAAAAATAGAAAAAGAAAACAAAACAGGAAAAGAGAGAAAGAGAAAGGCTTACCTGGCGCCCACCCAGTAGGCCCACCTACCGGCCCAGCCCAGCCACCGCTCTAGCGAGCTGCTTGGCTTGGCCAGGCAGGCAAGCAGCTGCTCGACGGCAAGCATAGCATGCATGCCACGCAGCTGCCCGCCGCTTCGCCGCTCCCCTCGTCGAGCTGTTGACGTGGGACGAACCCCTTATCTCTCTCCGACCTCGCAGACACTCGCTCTCCCCTCTGGCTCTTCTCTCTCGCCCTCCCCAATGTCGCCCGAGACGTCACCATCTCCGCCGCTCGCCGCAGCCACGTCCAACGCCGTCCCCGCACCCTCTCACCATGTTCGGCCGGTTCGCCGTCGTCGACTACCTCGACTAGCCAAGACGCACGACGCTGGAGCCCCTGCATCGTCCCCGCCACCGTCGTCTTCAACCTTGGGCCGCCGTCGATCGTCGTCGTCGATCCGCCGCACCAGAGCTTCCTCGAGCACACCGACCCTCCTGCGGCTTCCCTGTGAGTCGCTGAACCTCCCCGTACTTTTTGTTTTGCCCCTAGAACGCCGTAGACGCCGCACCTCTTGTGCCCGAACACGCCGGCGCCTGACCACGTCGCCGGCGATGCTCCGGTGACCATTTGGTCACGGGCTTGTGCCCGTCACCCTCCCCGCGCCGCGTAGATGATGTAGGCGTTTTCGCCGCATCGCCTAGGCCACTGCAGCCACGCGCACGAGCTGACCCGAGCTTCGGCCTCCACCAAGCTTGTCGCCGGCGATGCCCCGGCCACTCCCCGGCCAAGCCATCACAACGGCTGGATGCGAGCGAGCACAAGCTGCCCGTAGCTGCTCTCCGCGCATCAAATGGTGCCTTGTGGGCGATTCCCGCAGTGCGTCGCCGCGTCTGGCCTTGCCGGCGGCTAAACACCGGCAGGCTTTGACCCGCTGACCGGCGAGGTTGACTCTGCTGACACAGGTTGACTTCGCACCTGAGTCCTATGACGGGTGGGGCCGGCCTGTTAATTAGTTTAGGATTAGTGCTAACTAATTTTAGTTAGGTTAGGTCACTAACATGTGGGCCCAGGCCCCACTGACAGTTAGTTAGTACTAACTTAATTCTGTTAGTTAGCTGAGACATTGACAGATGGGGCCCACCAGTCAGGTTTGACTAGCCCTGGCGCCTTTGACTCGCTAATGTCACAATGATTCGGTGCTGACGCAATTATTCATTTTCTGGATTTATTTTTATATAGGAAATTCCAGAAAATAGCCAAAACTTCTAAAAATCATAGAAAATCAACCCTAGCTCCAAATCAAACAAATTATATATGAAAAATGATCAGAAAAATTCAGTCTATCCATCTGTAATGGTTTCATGCATGACAAACCACTTTAACCTTGCTGTTTAGGTGAAACAAGATAACACACTTATTATGCATAGGAACTTTAACTTCCATTTGAATCGTTGGTTCAAATGGACCCATTTCAACTTGTTTCACATTGCATTAGGCAGGACACATCATTTTGCCATGTCATATCATGCATCATATTGTTGCATATTGTCATGTGTTGATTATGTTTTGTGTGTCCTTCGTGGTAGGTCCTACCTCCGAGGATATCTCCGAGTATCCAGCTGAAGAGCAGTACCCTACTACCACTCCATCAGGCAAGCAGCCCTATTGATCATATCGATACAATCCCATGTTCTCGCCTCTGCTCTCTTTTACTGCATTAAGACAACAACGTTTCAAACTGCTGTGTGCTACGCTAGTTAAACCCTTATCCTCTGCATGACCTGTCATTACCACAGTAATTAGATGAAACCCACTAGCATGTGTAGGAGTTGATTGAGCCATGTATGTGTTTCCTACCTTGCTATGCCTGCTATGCTTAGAGTTGTGTCAGGTCTGGTTCATCTGGGTGATGGGCTAGAGTGAAATGATTATGTCGGTAATGTGAGGGATGTGTTGAACATGTTTTGCTAAAGGTACCGATGAGAGGCCATGTAGGAGTACATGGTGGGTTGTTTCATTGAGGCCGTCCATAAGAACTGAGATCTGTATGCATGATTTAAGATTCAGCTACTACCACACATTGGGCCCTGAAATATGACCCCGCTCAACTTACTGACCCCTCTCGTCCTCTGTCCAGGAGTTGTAACTAGTTTCTGGTGTTTGTAGGTTATGTGTTGGCGGCCGGCGTAGCGCTAACCCTAGGGGTGGGCTATGATGCGGTAGATACGCCGTGGAACGGTGTACCGAGTCGCCCGTTTGGTGTCTCGAGAACCATGCACATATCGTTTAGGGCCGTTGAGGATACCCCGGCCGGATCTCCTTGCGGATGGAACCTGAATAGGCGATAAACCTAGACTAGAGACTTGTGCGGTTAGCCAGGTCGTGGTCTACACCCACGTCATCTTTCGCTTGAAGTCTGCCGAGCACATGTCGTGTGTAGACGCTAAGTGGTGGAAACATGTGTGACGAAGTACACCCCTGCAGGGTATAAAACTATTCGAATAGCCGCGTCCGCGGTAAAGGACTACTTGGTTGCCTATACAGTTCATAGACAAGTTAATGGTTACTACTAAAAGACTCAAGATAAGTGTGAGTACCGAGGATCGCTCTCTTATAGGATGACGAGGGAGGATCTCCGGTGGAGTATTGTGTTGGTGATTAGTGGACTCGTGTGCGAAAACTTTTGACTAGTGGTGTCCCGTAGGATAGCTTAGCCAAGAGTCAAAGCTGGCTTGCTGCAATAGCTCCACCACCTTCTTGAGAATGAGCATGTATAGTAGGTTCTGATGTAAGACTTGCTGAGTACCCTTGTACTCATGTTTGCTTAATTACTGTTTTCAGATGACAACACCACCCCCTCCGATGGATTTTATGTAGATCTCGACGTCGATGAGTGACTTGCCACCCAGGTGGTGATCCTGGCCATGGAGGGCCCTATGTAGATAGACAGGCTCCGAGAAGCCTTCTTTCTTTCTAGTGTCTGTACTCAGACTATTTGCTTCCGCATGTTCTTGTATGCTTGTATGACTTGAGTGTCGGGTGATGTGACCCCTACCTGTATGAACATGTTATGTATGGCTCTCTGGAGCCTTTAAATAAGTACTTGAGTTGTAGAGATTTGTTGTGATGCCATGTTGTATTTGCACATATCGAGCATATTGTGTGTATGATTGAAATGCTTGGTATGTGTGGGATCCGACAATCTAGTTGTTTATCCTTGGAAGCCTCTCTTATGGGGAAATGTAGTCTAGTGCTCCTTGAGCCATAGTAGTCCGCTACAGCCCGGTTCACCGGAGTCCTGCTAGCCCAGCACTACTACTCAGGACACTTGACTGGCCGGCATGTGTTTCACTTCGTTCCTATGTCTATCCCTTCGGGGAAATGTCACGCGGTGATTTCCGGAGTCCTGCCTAGCCTGCTATAGCCTGGGTTCCCCGGAGTCCTGTTAGCCCAGTGCTACAGCCCGAATTCACACGCTGATGACCGACATGCTCGATGTGATTCATGTATGCCTGTCTCCATAGGTCTGTGCTGCCTTGGGTTCACGACTAGCCATGTCGGCCCGGGTTCTCTGTCATATGGATGCTAGCGACACTATCATATACGTGAGCCAAAAGGCGCAAACGGTCCCGGGCCATGGTAAGGCGACACCCGTGGGGATACCGTGCCTGAGGCCGCAATGTGATATGAGGTGTTACTGACTAGATCGATGTGACTTGGAATCGGGGTCCTAACACCCTCAGTCCTATTTGTAAGGCAAATGGATAAATGGCAAGTGCAGGAACCGAGGAGGTAAAAGAAACGGATCTGTCGATGTACAGACGCCTCGATTTTTGGAGGTTCATTAAAGAAAAGGAGGTATATTAAAAGATTTGGGCTCTGTATAAAGTTAGTGGCAGGTGAAGTCACGACGGATTATCATGATTCCAGAAGATGACATCATGGCGAGTTATAAGGTTCGTGAAGGTAATGAGGATGGGGTTTTTCTAAGTATTGAAGATTGACATGAACAAGTTCAAATCAACCTGGGGCCTAATGTCGGGGATATAACTATTGAGTATAAACCGGCCCTCCAGGGCCGGGTTATGCTCATAGTGATTTACCCGTATTGAAGCCCATGAAGACATGAAGGATGGCACTTTACAAAGGAGACTTAATAGCAAGGCCCAAAGCCCAAAGGTGGGTTAAGGCCCATATATGTAAACCGCCATAAGGAGTATGACTTGTATTATAAGATAGGAAAGAGTGAGAGACCGAACCGGACACGTTTATGAGCCGGCCGGGATTCTGTGAACCGACCGGGCATCAACCTGTTTATATAAAGGGATGACCCGGCGGTGGTTTAGGGACAAGAAACAACACATTGAGAGCCAGGTCAAGTGTATTCGCTCCCTGGTCATCGAAACCCTAGAAATACCAGCTCAACTAGATTAGGCCTTTACCTTCACCGCAAGGGGCCGAACCAGTATAAACTCCTCGTGTCCTTTGTCTTGATTAACCACTGTAAGCTAACCTTATTGCGATGGCTCCACGACTAAGTCCTCGCACTAGGACATCTGTCGTGACAATTCCATGACACAACTCGATCCATCAAAGTCTTCAAAAGAACGAGAGTTGTAACTTATAAAAAAAATGCCCATATAAGTAGACCCGCTTGAAGACTAACTCAAATTTCTCCCCTTTGTCACTGAAGGACCAAAAGGGACAAAAATGAGGACGAACGCCCCTGAAGAATATCATCACAGAGTCGATGAAGGAGCGCCAACATTGTTGGGGTCGGTTGTTGAGGTAGGGCCTGCCGCAGTGTCGTCCAAGTATTCATGTTCATCAGTCGCGTGTGATGAAGAATATGAGCTGGCTACCAAGGAAGGACCTTTGGTCTTCTTGAATTTCTTCGCTGGTGGCTAAGACCAGTCGAAGTCCCGCTTGAGAACCATTTGCTTCAGATCATCTTCACCATACAGATGTGACAGAACATCCCAGGTGCGACCGAAGACTTCATGGAGGTAGTAATGGTTTTTCTTCACTGCATTGTGTGTAGCAGTAATGTTGTGAAGAATAGAACCAAACTCCATTTGTGGTTGCGATCGGCCTTCTGGTAATGACTGAGGAGAAGCTCACGATCAGTCATCACCCTTGGAGCTATGCCTGGAGGATTTTGCTTTGAAGCATTTGCGGCAGAGTCATGAGTGGCAGAGTCATCATTGGTGGAGTAGGATGCAGCTTTGCGGAACAGACCATCCAATGGACGAATGTCTTCATCAATAATTATAGCTGCCTTACCCTTTTCATCAGATGAGGAAAATGTCCGCTTGAGGACTTCTATTGGGGGCAGGTAACTGACGTGATTCTAAAAATTAGCCTTGTAGTTGAGTGAAGACCTTGTTCTGTGGAATCTCATAATCCAAGGAGCACAAGGCTTCAACTCAAATGGAGAGAGTGCAACATTTGCCAGAGTCCTCATGAAGAAGTCATGGTAGTTGATAGGAATGCCATGTATGATATTGAATAGCAGATTCTTCATGTTGCCAACAACTTCTTCGTCATTCGAATCGTGGCCTTTTATTGGACTCATTGTCTTTGTCAGAATGC
This sequence comes from Triticum dicoccoides, assembly GCF_002162155.2. Lineage (NCBI taxonomy): Eukaryota > Viridiplantae > Streptophyta > Magnoliopsida > Poales > Poaceae > Triticum > Triticum dicoccoides. Next base: position 317,577,607 of record NC_041388.1, read on the forward strand.
GATAGACAGTTCTAGGCACAAACAACAATTCCTTCATGAGGAATTTGGTCCTTGGGGCTTGACCGGGCTTCAGCGGCTTCATCAACACCTTCATGTAGTGAGCGGTAAGTTCAGGTTCATGATATATGCAACGAGCGCCTTCAAGAGGAGGACTGACAGGCAAGGCATGAAGCAATTCAGAGGCCGGTGCTTTGAAGTGTGTATTCTCTGTCATCCAGTCAAATACCCAAGAGTGCACATCTTCAGCATCTCCTGTGATGTGTAGCGTTGCATAGAACTGAAGAATTAGCTCTTCATTCCAATCAACAATATCAGTGCAAAAGTTGAGCAGTGCAGCGTCATGAAGAACACTGAGGATTGGCGTGAAGCAAGGCAGTGATTCCATGTCCACGTGAGGAATATGCTCATGGTCGAAGACTTTGTCTTTGTTGAAAAGCAGCGAAGAATAGAAGTTGGCTTGGTTGGCAGTCCAGAAACGCTTCCTTCTAAGACGAGCAGAGTCATAGAGGTTGTAGTCCGTGAAGAATACATGCTTGTGGAAGAAGTCATTAGCCTTGAATTTTTGCTTCTTTGAGAAAGGATTCTTTGGCTTGGGCTGAGGAGTGTCAGTTAATTGCATCACAACCTCATGAATCACAATCTCAGGATCCACAGGCTAAGGAATTTTAGTTTCTTCTTCAGTGGTAGCCTGGGTCTTCAATTCTTCAGCAGCAATTTCATCAGCACTAGTGGTCGGAATCTCTTCACGTATAGATGGAATGGGGTGTGGTTCTTTAGATCCCATTTGAACTTCAGTATTCACTGGGGACTGAGGAATTTGTTGTAGAGGAGTGAACAAAGGAGAATTGGGGTCCTGACTTTCCCAAAAGTCATCATTCATCACTGGCGTTGTGCACCCAATGTCCACATCCTCATCTTCATTTATTTCTTCAACGCCGGCCTCTTCAGCAGTAAACTGAGGCATCGGCGATGAGACAACCAGTGGTGAAGGGATTTCATCCACTTCAATGTCTTCATCCAACTACTCTGAAGAAGCAGCAAAAGGAATGTCTTCATCGAATGCAGTCATCAGCCCTGGTACTAGCATTTTCTTCAGCAGCCTGATAGTCATCAGCGGTGCTGGCATTTTCTTCAGTAGGCTGAGCAGATGCTTTAGGCTGAGAAATTTCTTGTTGCGTTGGGGCTGCAACATTGGTAGTGAATTTTTCAGCTAACATTACAAATCTGACTTTGGCTCCAAGCCAATCTACACGGTACGTGTCAAATTCATCATTGAGGTTTTTGATCTCCATCTGAGCAGCAATGAGTTCATCAGTGGTCATTTTCACGATGTTTTCTTTAGAAGGCGCTCCTTCTTGTACTACACTTTCTTCAGCTGCCTGGCCTTCTCAAATTTCCATTTTTCTTCGCATATGAAGGCGGTCAGCATATGACTTTGGCCATAGGTCAGATTGAAGTCTGGCATAGCAGTGTTGGGGTCCTAGTGCCAGAGATCAATGTACTCAAGGATCAAGTTTAGATCCAGTAATAGGGGAATTTCACTTTCTTTGGCTCTAGCTGCCGTCTGCTATCTGTCTTTGATGATTTCTTTAAGTTCTTCATCATCAGCTTCGTCCTCAGAGGACGGTACTTGAAAGGCGATCAACTTCTTTTGAGGACTTGGTCTAGTGCCTCTCTTGATAACCCACAAGTATAGGGGATCACAACAGTTTTCGATAAGTAAGTGTGTCAAACCCCATGAGGAGCTAAAGGCAGAACAAATATTCCCTCAAGTTCTATCGACCACCGATACAACTCTACGCATGCTTGACGTTCGCTTTACCAAGAACAAGTATGAAACTAGAAGTACTTTGTAGGTGTTGTTGGATATGTTTGCAAGATAATAAAGATTACGTAAATAAAAAGTAGGGGCTGTTTAGGTAAAGAAACAACTAAATTAGTTTTAGTAAAGAACTTTTTGTTACGAGAAAGTTATTTGTCCCTAGGCAATCGATAACTAGACCGGTAATCATTATTGCAATTTTATATGAGGGAGAGGCATAAGCTAACATACTTTCTCTACTTGGATCATATGCACTTATGATTGGAACTACAGCAAGCATCCGCAATTGCTAAAGATCATTAAGGTAAAACCCAACCATAGCATTAAAGCATCAAGTCCTCTTTATCCCATATGCAACAACCCCCTTACTCGGGTTTGTGTTTTAGTCACTCATGCAACCCACTATAATCGAATCATGAACGTATTGCAACACCCTATAGCGGGGATCCCTCATGCTTGCGCGACACTGAGAGGACCATAGGACAGCACCAATAATAAAACATGCAACTCGAACCAATCACGATCATCAAATAGCCCATAGGACAAAACAGATCTACTCAAACATCATAGGATAGCCATACATCATTGGGAAATAATATATAGAGTTGAGCACCATGTTTAAGTAGAGATTACAGAGGGTAAGAGAGAGGTTACACCGCTGCATAGAGGGGGGAAGAGTTGGTGATGATGGCAGTGAAGTTGTTGGTGAAGATTGCGGTGATGATGATGGCCCCCGGTGGCACTCCGGTGCCACCAGAAGCGAGGGGGAGAGAGCCCCCCTCCTTCTTCTTCTTCCTTGACCTCCTCCCTAGATGGGAGAAGGGTTTCCCCTCTGGTCCATGGCATCCATGGTGTGGGAGGGACGAGAGCCCCTCTGAGATTGGATCCGTCTCTCTGTCTCTCTCTATTTCTGCGTTCTCAGATTCTACCCTTTCACCGTTTCTTATATTCCGGAGATCCATAACTCCGATTGGGCTGAAATTTTAACACGATCTCTATCCGGATATTAGCTTTCTTGCGGCACAAGAAGGGCATCAACCTCGTAACGGAGTGGCCACGAGGGTCAGGGGTGCGCCCCCTGCCTCGTGGGCCCCTTGAGCATCGTCTCGCGTTGATTTCACTTCCCAAAAATCATATATATTCCGAAAAAAATCTCTGTCAGTTTTTATCCCATTTGGACTCCGTTTGATATGGATATTCTGCGAAACAAAAAACATGCAACAAACAGGAACTGCATTGGGCACTGGATCAATATGTTAGTCCCAAAAATAGTATGAAAAGTTGCCAAAAGTATATGAAAGTTGTAGAATATTGGTATGGAACAATAAAAAATTATAGATACAACGGAGACGTATCAGCATCCCCAAGCTTAATTCCTGCTCGTCCTCGAGTAGGTAAATGATAAAAAGATAATTTTTGATGTGGAATGCTACCTAGCATAATCTTGATCACATATCTAATGATGGCATGAATATTAAGACACGAGTGATTCAAAGCAATAATCTATCACTTGACATAAAAAACAATAATACTTCAAGCCCACTAATAAAGCAATCATGTCTTTTCAAAATAACATGGCCAAAGAAAGTTATCCCTACAAAATCATATAGTCTGGCTATGCTCCATCTTCACCACACAAAATATTCACATCATGCACAACCCCGATGACAAGCCAAGCAATTGTCTCATACGTTTGACGTTCTCAAACCTTTTCAACTTTCACGCAATACATGAGCGTGAGCCATGGACATAGCACTATAGGTGGAATAAAATGGTGGTCGTGGAGAAGAAAAAAAATGAGAAGATAGTCTCACATCAACTAGGCGTATCAATGGGCTATGGAGATGCCCATCAAGATATCAATGTGAGTGAGTAGGGATTTCCATGCAATGGATGCACTAAGAGCTATAAGTGTATGAATGCTCAGACTGAAAACTAAGTGGGTGTGCATCCAACTTGCTTGCTCATGATGACCTCCGGCGTTTGAAGAAGCCCATCATCGGAATATACAAGCCAAGTTCTATAATGAAAATTCCCACTAGTATATGAAACTGATAACTCAAGAATCTCTCTATATGAAGAACATGGTGCTACTCTGAAGCACAAGTGTGGTAAAAGGATAGTAACATTGCCCCTTCTCTCTTTTTATCTCTCTTTTTGTTTTTGTTTTTTTGTTTTTTTGGTGGGCTTCTTTGGCCTCTTTTTTTATTTGGGCTTCTTTGGCCTCTTTTATTTATTTTTAAAGTCCAGAGTCTCATCCCGACTTGTGGGGGAATCATAGTCTCCGTCATCCTTTCCTCACTAGGGTAATGCTCTAATAATGATGATCATCACACTTTTATTTACTTACAACTCGATACTAGAACAAAGATATGACTCTATATGAATGCCTCCGGCGGTGTACTGGTATGTGCAATGATCTAGTATAGCAATGATATCAAAAAATAGACAAGCCATGAAAACATCATGCTAGCTATCTTACGATCATGCAAAGCAATATGACAGTGAATGCTCAAGTCATGTATATGATGATGATGGAAGTTGCATGGCAATATATCTCAGAATGGCCATGGAAATGACATGGTAGGTAGGCATGGTGGCTGTTTTGAGGAAGGTATATGGTGGGTTTATGGTACCGGCGAAAGTTGCACGGTACTAGAGAGGCTAGCAATGGTGGAAAGGTGAGAGTGCGTATAATCCATGGACTCAATATTAGTCATAAAGAACTCACATACTTATTGCAAAAATCTATTAGTCATCGAAACAAATTACTACGTGCATGCTCCTAGGGGGATAGATTGGTAGGAAAAGACCATCGCTCGTCCCCGACCGCCACTCATAAGGAAGACAATCAATAAATAAACCATGCTCCGACTTCATCAAATAACGGTTCACCATACGTGCATGCTACGAGAATCACAAACATCAACACAAGTATTTCTACAATCCACAACTACCCACTAGCATGACTCTAATATCACCATCTTTATATCGCAAAACTATTGCAAGGAATCAAACATATCATATTCAGTGATCTACAAGTCTTATGTAGGATTTTATGACTAAGCATGTGAATGACCAGTTCCTGTCATCTCTCTAAATAGATATAAGTGAAGCAAGAGAGTTTAGTTCTTTCTACAAAAGATAGGCCCACGCTCTAACAAATATAAGTGAAGCAAAAGAGCATTCTACAAATGGCGGTTGTATATGTAAAGAGAAACAGGCAATCCAAACTTCAAATTATATAAGTGAAGCACATGAAGCATTCTAAATAGCCATACTCAAAAGATATAAGTGAAGTGCATAGAGAATTCTACAAATCAACCAAGGACTACCTCATACCAGCATGGTGCATAAAATAAAAATGAAAACTAAATGCAAAAGATGCTCCAAGATTGCACATATCGCATGAACGAAACGAATCCAAAAACATACCGATACTTGTTGAAGAAAGAGGGGATGCCTTCTGGGGCATCCACAAGCTTAGGCGCTTGAGTCTCCTTGAATGTTTACTTGGGGTGCCTCGGGAATCCACAAGCTTGAGCTCTTGCCTCTCTTCCTTCTTCTCACATCGAGACCTTCTCGATCATCGAACACTTCATCCACACAAAACTTCAACAGAAAACTCGGTAAGATCCGTTAGTATAATAAAGCAAATCACTACTGTAAGTACTGTTGTAAACCAATTCATATTTTGTTTTTGCATTGTGTCTACTGTAATATAACTTTTCCATGGCTTAATCCACTGATATAAATCGTTAATTTCATCAAAACAAGCAAACTGTGCATCAAAAACAGAATCTGTCTAAAACAGAACAGTCTGTAACAATCTGACCATTCACCATACTTCTGGTACTTGAAAAATTCTGCCAAAATTAGGAAAAATAAAAAATTTGTATATGAATACATTTCGAAAATAATCAGAACCATTTGATGTTCCAGATAAAAATGTAAAATCGCGCACTACAGCCAAAGTTTCTGTCCTGCACCGTACAAACCATCAAGCAAATGTAAACATCCTAAAGGCAAACCTTGGCACATTATTTTTATAATAGAATTGAATAGTACAAGGGGATAATTATTTTTGTTGAAAAGTTTCTGTAATCAAGATTCACAAAGTTTCAGTGAGCATGAACAAAGTTGAAGGAGCTCCCCCACTTCAACAATGCTTGTCTTTCTCACTTTCACTTTCCTTTTTGAAAAAGTTTTGGGTTCCCCTCTTTATTTTTGTTGTTTTTAAACTATATGAAAGCACTCAACAGAAATAAATGACTCTCTAAAACTTCCGGGTTGTCTCCCTGGCAGTGCTTTCTTTAAAGCCATTAAGCTAGGCATATAGTGCTCAAGTAGTGAATCCACCCAGATCCCATGGTATATCAAAGCCAATTTTAATTAGCAATGATTTGTAATTTAGTAGTGAGCACAAGGTAACATATATCATGTAATGACAAAGTCTAACTCTCTTCCTATGCATCGGCATGTCATAAAAGAACAATTCATGCACACATAGCAAAGGCCAATGCATAGTATAAACAGTTTCTTGAAATTTTATCGTGTGGGAAACATAGAGAGGTGGAGATATAGTTCCTCTCTCATAATAAGTGCAAGTAGGAGCAGCAAGAACATGCATATTATACTCATCAAAATCATCATGTATAGTGGGAAAAGGCAACCCATCAATATAATCCTTAATAAGCACAAACTTCTCCGATATAGTGTAGTTTGGAGAGTTCAAAAAGATAATAGGACTATCATGTGTGGGTGCAATAGCAACAATTTCATGTTTAACATAAGGGACTATAGCAAGTTCATCTCCATAAGCATAATTCATATTAGCATCTTGGCCACAAGCATAGCAAACATCATCCAAAAGGGATATTTCAAAAGAATCAACAGGATCATAGCAATTATCATAGCATTCATCATCCTTCAGTAAGCATGAAGGGGAATTAAACAATGTATGAGTTGAAGAGTTACTCTCATTATAAGGTGGGCACGGGTGATCAATCCGATATTCCTCCTTTTGTTCTTCGCTCTCCTCCTCATCTTTTTCATCCAATGAGCTCACAGTTTAATCAACTTCTTCTTCCATAGATTCCTGCAAAATATTAGTATCTTCTTGGATAGCGGAGACTTTCTCAATAAGTGCATTAATATCGGAATTGTATTCATAATTCTCATAACAATATTTAAGGATAGCTAAATTTTCAGGTCTATAAACCGAATCATCAAAATCTTCAAATTCTTTAAACATAGATTCAATTTCATAAGCACCCATAAAAGCAACAAATTCTTCTATTTGTTCCACATCATAGTAATCATATATACCATTAGCATAAGAAGCTAAGGTTTTATTATCATTAAATTCACATAAAAAGTGAAGGTGTGGAGCCTTCATCCTCGAGCAAGAAGTGTAATCATATCTCAAGCATAGTTGCCTAGCATACCAATTCAATATATGAATTTGATCCCATAATAGTTTCCCTTTTTGTGTCAAGCGGTAATCCCTAAAGTATTCACGTTGATCCAACGTTACTCCCATTACATAATTGAATGGGGGTTTCTCAGGATTATTAAAGTAGTACATAATATCTTTCACATAACCAGCATCGAGGGTTTTAGGAGGTTCCCCATCTCCATGAGTAGCAAGTACACCTAATTTTTTTGGTATTTCGTGTTCCATATCCATAACTAAAGATACAGAACAACTAAGAACAACAAATAAAAAATACTTAGTGATAAAGCAAACAAGCACACATGGGAATATTCACCCCACGCTATTGCTCCCCGGCAATGGCGCCAGAAAAAGCTCTTGATAACCCACAAATATAGGGGATCGCAAACAGTTTTCGATAAGTAAGAGTGTCGAACCCAACGAGGAGCTAAAGGCAGGACAAATATTCCCTCAAGTTCTATCGACCACTGATACAACTCTACACACACTTGACGTTCGCTTTACCTAGAACAAGTATGAAACTAGAAGTACTTTGTAGGTGTTGTTAGATAGGTTTGCAAGATAATAAAGATTACGTAAATAAAAAGTAGGTGCTATTTAGGTAAAGAAACAACTAAATTAGTTTTAGTAAAGAGCTTTTTGTTATGAGAAAGTTATTTGTCCCTAGGCAATCGATAACTAGACCGGTAATCATTATTGCAATTTTATATGAGGGAGAGGCATAAGCTAACATACTTTCTCTACTTGGATCATATGCACTTATTATTGGAACTATAGCAAGCTTCCACAACTGCTAAAGATCATTAAGGTAAAACCCAACCATAGCATTAAAGCATCAAGTCCTCTTTATCCCATACGTAACAACCCCCTTACTCGGGTTTGTGTTTCAGTCACTCACGCAACCCACTATAAGTGAATCATGAATGTATTGCAACACCCTACAGCGGGGATCCCTCATGCTTGCGTGACATGGAGAGCACCATAGGACAACACCAATAATAAAACATACAACTCAAACCAATCACGATCATCAAATAGCCCATAGACAAAACGGATCTACTCAAACATCATAGGATAGCCATACATCATTGGGAAATAATATATAGCGTTGAGCACCACACTACTAGGGAAAACCTTATACACAGAATATTACTAGCAGAACTCTTCAAAATACGACGCTACTGCTATTTAGCAGCAGCGCGTTCCCGAAAAATGTGCTACTGAAAGAAAAATAGCAGTACCGCGTCATCTCCATACCGCGCTATTGCTCTAATTGCCATGACCTCGCCGTCCAGCTAGTTATAGCAGTAGCGCCTTACACCGTACTGCGCTACTGCTATTATCCTTATCAGTAGCGCTTTTTCTTACCCGCACTACTACTAACCCTACCTTATCCCTATGCGGCCGACCCTCTCTCTCTCACTCACTCTCCCTCCCAGTCACTCCCGCCCGCGCCGATAACCGTTGTCGTTCGTCGCCGCTGCCGTCGTCGTTCGTCTGCCACCGAGGTACTCCCTCCTTCCGTCCCTCCTCTTCCCAACGCGCCCTCCTCCCTCCACCTGCGGCCGCCCCACCTCCCTCCTCCTCCAGCAGCCCTCCTCCCATCGCCCCTCCCTCCTCCTTCGACCGGCCCTCCCTCCTCCTCCTCCGGC